>NW_026057582.1:105903998-105995766 GCF_023721935.1 Panthera uncia | reverse complement strand
GTGTGTGTGTGTGTGTGTGTGTGTGTGTGTGTGTGTGTGTGTGTGTTTACACACACGCATACGCTGACAGCCAGTGACTAACTGACAGGGAACAAAGGCTAATCCCTTGCCTCCCGGTGTGAGGTGTAACCAGCTCTGAGTTGCAATTCCTGCTCCGGGGAGAGCTCCCCCGAAGGGTCAGGCTGAGGCTGAACTCCAGCTGAGACCACATCCTCCCTGCCCCATCCCGCCTCCCTCAACCCCTTCTCCTGAGAATGTGCCCCCGGGTAAGCCGCGTCTGTCCACATCCCCACCTTGGGTTCTGCTTCTAAGAACCCAACCTGAGCTAACGCTCACTCAGATTCAACAGTTATCAAGATTGCTTCATTTACGTCCCTTTTATTTAGTTATTTGCTTGTTTGTTTTGGCTCAAGTCCCTCATTTCATTTCCCCCGCATCCTTCATTATGCATCTCTAAAAAATACGGGCAATTAGGTTTTGACTTCCTTCCCTGATTTCCCTCCCAAAGGGGAAGGCTCTGGTGGGGGAAGAGTCTTCACGTCCAGCAGTACCAAGGGACAGAGACCAGAGGCCAACCGGGCGGGCACCAGGGCAGCCACTCTGGCTCCAGCCCAGCCCTGGACTATGGCATGGCTTTGGTGGCCAGCAGGCCATGGTCACCCGAGGTCCCACCTCTTTTGTGTGGATCAAGAGCTCTGGGACAGTGTCCCAGCATCCTCTTGGGGATGCTGCCAGGGTCTAAGTTTCTCTCTATCCTTAAAGAGGGGAATGGTGTGCAAAAGCCAACCTGGCTGTGGCTATCCGTTGGCCAAAGCCCCTGCCCGCCCTTCTGCCTGGACCCTGCGCAGCTCCACCGACCAGGAGGGCCAGGTGCCACGGCCCATACTCCCCCATGCCAAGGAGCCTGCTGTGGAGGGAGGCAGCACTGACGGGCAAAAGGGCACACCAGCTTTTTTTTTTTTAATTGTGGTAAAACACACGTGATATGACATTAACCATTTAGCCATTTTTAAACATACAGTTCAGTGACACTGAGTACGTACACAACGATGTGCGGCCACCATCACTATCTAATTCCAGGACATTTTTCTCACCCCAACAGAAACCCTGTGCCCATCGGCAGCTTGTCCCCATCCCAACAGCTTCTGACTTCAGAGAAAACGTGGGTCCCAGTCAAATCTCCTTCACTTGCTCCCTGTGTGGCTCTGGCAAGGAAGTGAAACCTCTCTGAGCCTCAGTTTCTTATCTGTGAAATGGGGTAACTCAGAGAGGTGCCATGAAAATCAAAGCAAATAGGCATGAAATGCTGGGGTGCTCCTGGCACCATCAACCAAAGGCCAGGCTGGGGCCTCTGTGGCCAAGGACTCACCTCCTCTCCCCTGCCCTCTCCTCCCTGCTCGTACCCTTCAGGTTCCTGGGCTGTCTGCGGTGACTAAGGGGAGAGGAGGCTGCTTCCCTCTCCCAGAGGCAGAGCAATTGGAACGCGCACTAATGGGTTCCAGTGTTTTCCCCAGCCATGCCCAGACCCGGTTCCAAACCAAAGAGTTACAAAGGCCTTTAAACTCCACACTCGGGGTGAGGTCAGCCAAAACCCGCATTTCCAAGCACGGTGCTTTTATACTTTGAAAACAGCCCAAACGTGAACTGGCCACTTCTGAGGGTCACAGCTCCCGGCAGCCAGCCTCGTGGCTGCCAGCACCGATGGCCGCCTCCCCAGTCTCTCCCTCCCAGCTGTGGAGTCACCTCCCGCTGGGCTGTCTTTCCCCATCGAATCAGGGGTGAGGGGCTGGATTGGGGAACAAGAGACCTGTCTTCTCTTCACTGTCAGCCACTGTGCGACCCGGGGCAAATGCCCTCCCCTCTCTGTTCTGTGAAATAAGGAGAGGGTTCTTTAAGACCAGGACGCAGGGCCCTTCCGAAGCTCCCACCCTGCGGCCTGTGTGAACATCAAACTCCGGGCTAGAAGAGCCCTCACCGGGTCATCTGATCCAGTTCTGTCCACTGCTTTCCGCTTCAGGCAGGAAACTGACACCCAAAGGCTGAGGCAACTCACCCAAGATGCCACATCTGTCTCAGTAGAAGACATTCACACTTGACCATCTTAGGGAATGTCATGGGGCAGAGGTGATATTCTTGAGAGTCCAACAAGAAAAAAATCTCCATTCTGCAACTCTTCCTCTGAAACATAACACCCAATACCAAGCACCCAAGCCATTAAAATCCTATGCTTACGTAATCACTATTTAAAAACTAATTGTCAGGGTGCCTGGGTGGCGCAGTCGGTTAAGCACCTGACTTCGGCTCATGTCTTGATCTTGTTTGTTCGTGAGTTCGAGCCCCATATCGGACGCTCTGCTGTCGGCACGAAGCCTGCCTCAGATCGTCTGTCTCCCTCTCTCTCTGCCCTTCCTTCGTGTGCTCACTCTCGCTCCCTCTCAGAAACAAACAAGCATTAAGATAAAAAATAAAAAAATAACTGTCTTTCTATGTATTAGTAGTAACTGGAAAATGTTTTACAATTTACAATAGTACCAAGAAACGTGAACTACATTGGTAAAAATTTAACAGTAACGTCCAAGATCTGTATTCTCTGATGAGAGAAATCAAAGACCTAAATATATGGAGAAGTATACCATATACATTGATAGGAAGGCTCAACATTGTCAAGATGTCGATTCTGCCCAAACTGATTTACAGATTCAATGCAATCCCAATCAAAATCCCAGCAGGCCTTTTTGTAGAAATCAACAGCTGATTGTACAATTAATATAAAAATGTGAATGCTTAGACTAGACAAAACAACCCGGAAAAAGAATGAAGTCAAGAGGACTCACGCTACCCGATTTCAAAACTTACTATGAAGCCACAGTAATCAAGACAGTGTGATTTTGGTGAAAGACACGTAGACAATGAAACACAACAGGGTCCAGAAAGGGAACACACATAAGATCAACTGATTTTTGACAAAGGGGCCAACATAACTCAAAAGAGAAAGTGTAGTCTTTTCAACAAATACAAAGAGAACAAACAGATTTACACACACAAACACACACACACACACAGATTCTTATCTCACACCTCAAAAGAACACAGATTCTTATCTCACACCTTATATAAAAATTAACTTGACATAGATTATAAACGTAAATATAAAACTTAAAACCGTAAAGCTTCTAGAAGAAAACAGAGGAGAAAATCTTTGTGACCTCAGGTTTGGCAGAGTTCTTTATACAACACAAAAAGCATGAAAAGAAACGATTAATAAATTGGACTTCAGAACAATGAAAAACTTCTGTTCTTCAAAAGCCACCATTATGAAATGAAAGACAAGCCACAGACTAGGAGAAAATACTTACAAAACACCTATCTTATATATTCTGATAGCAGAATATACAAAGAACTCTGAAAACTCAGTAAGAAAGCAATCAAGCCGATGGAAAAAAATGTTCAAACGTCTGAACAGACACTGCACCAAAGATACAAAGATTGAAAATGAATACATGAGGGGCGCCTGGGTGGCTCAGTCGGTTGGGCGTCCAACTTCGGCTCAGGTCATGATCTCACAGCCCGTGAGTTCGAGCCCTGCATCAGGCTCTATGCTGACAGTCCAGAGCCTGGAGCCTGCTTCAGATTCTGTGTCTCCCTCTCTCTCTGCCTCTCCCCCACTCATGCTCTGTCTCCCTCTCTCTCTCAAAAACACACATTAAAAAAAAAAACTTTTTAAATAAAGTACATGGAAAGATGTTCAACATCATTTAGTCATTAGAAAAATGTGAATTAATACGGCAGCGGGATATCACTTACACTTCTATCAGAATAACTCACATAAAAATCAACTGAGCATACAAAGCACCGGTGAGGACACAGAGGAACTGAAACATTCATACCCTGCTAGTGAGATGGCAAAAAGGTACAACCACTTAGGAAAACAGTGTAGCAAATACTCCTTTAAATATACACCCAGTAATCCTACTCCTGGGTATTTACCCACGTTAACTGAAAGCTTATGTTCACACAAAACCCTGAACACACATGTTTATAGACAAAAACACTGGAAATAACCCAAATGTCCATCCATCCATGAGGCAACATGGATGAATCTCAGAGCATTTTTCTGGGTTAAAGGAAAAGGTACAAAAGGCTACTCGCCGTATTATTAAATTTGTAGAATATTCTGGAAAAGGCAAAACTACAGAGAGAGACATCCTAACAGGGGTTTCCAGCAGCTGGGGGTGGGGTAAGGGCTGGCCACAAGGGGACACCAAGGAACTTTTTGGAGTGATGGAAATGTTCTATCTTAACCATGTGTCAGTAGTTACATAACTGTCAAAATTCACAGTACACTTCCATGAAGTTTTGCCGTATACAGAGCATACCTTAATAAACCAAAGCCAACAACAAATCCTGTGCAGCCTCACGAGGGCCTGTCTTGCTTCTCCGACCAGTCTGTGAACTCACCGACAGAACGAGGTTGCAGCCCAGAGGGGTGTAGTGCCTTGTCCAAGGACACAAGCTCTGGAGTCAGGCAGCTCTGGGTTCAAACCTCACCTCTGCCACTAATCCGCGTGTTGCCTCTGGGCAAATTACTTCTCCCCAGTGAAGTAAAATAAACTGGGATACGTAGTAATAGAACCCACCTTACCTGAAAGGGGTTAAGGAGCAAGAAACATGTGCAGTGTCTGCCACATGTTTTGTCCTCAAATTTTGGCCATTATTAGTACTACTTCTACTGCAATTGTTATTTTTGTGCAAGAGCCAGGACTGAGTGTCAGGGAATGACTCCAAACCATGTCTTCCCGCACGAGGTGGGCTATGCCAGGCAGCAGCACCCCCAGTTTCCCGGTTACATCCCTGAGGGACAGAGGCAGACCCAGGTCCTGCCCAGAAGGCATTCATAGTCTGGTTGGGGACAGGGGTTAAACTCAAAGCAAAGTCAACTCGCTGCAAGGGAACAGCGTGGAGGTGAAAACCACTGAAAGTTGGGGGAGAGAAGAGAAGCCGCTATGGGCTGCCCAATCCCTGAAGGCTTCCTGGAAAAGGAAGGCCTCAAAAGACAAACCAGATGTAATTCAATCAAAGGAAAGGAGCTCTCAGGAAGGGGCGAACCAAAAAATCCCTCCACCCCTAACGTCTCCCCCACCCATCCCTGGCAAAAAGCAGCAGGCAGCCCGCAGCCTAGGCACTGCCTTCTAAGCAACAGCTTTGGGCCAAGGGGAGGTGCAGGCATGACAGCAGAATGTCCAGGCACCATGCGTCAGCCGGGTACCCACATGTGTCCCCGCATCTGGGCAGGAGGGTCCGGCGGAGGGCTGGCCCCGAATGCTAGGCTTTCACTTTCTCCTCTTTTTTTTTTTTTTTTTTTCCGTGGACCTGAATTTGGGTTTGTCTGGGGAGTGTTTTCTTAAGCCCAAGTGTTTTTCCTGCAGCCCAGGCCCGCCCCCTCCCGCCCCTCCTGGGCCGCGTCTGAGCAGCGGCCAGTGAAACTGCCTGGCTCTCCAGGGCCGCCTTTGATGCGCGCCCCTCTCCAGACTTCAATGTCGCTGTGTGCACGGCCCCTTTAATAAGTTATTTCCGTGGAAAACCCTGGTAACTCGGTCATGAATCAAGCCTATAAACACCTCAAACCCATCAAAGCACCCAAGAAAGGGAGGGGGCGGGCGGGCAGAGAAAATCTCTTACGGTAACTCACACACTGCTCCCTCAGAAGGGCCAGGCTGCCCTGTTGTCAGGGGCCCCACTGGGGCAGAGCCAGCCCGCCCAAACAACCACATGTCACCCCGGCGTCCTCGGATCCAAGGCCCAGAAGGACACTGCCTGTCTGTGTGTCCCCGGGAGCGACTCGAGAGTCCCAACGCAACGCCCGGCAAGATTTACAGCCCAGAGTGGCAAACCCGGTCGGCTGCTCCCAGGGTACAGGAATGTAATAGTTTGGCTACCGGTGAAAGGCCCAGTTTATTGGAAACACACTTCTTTTCCAATGTTTGGTTTCCTTTCGCTCTTTTCTCCTTTTTGTTTTTCCCAGCGTGCACTGCCCAGGGCCTTCGGAAAGGACATGGGGCTAAAATCCTACCTCGGGGGTGAAGCGGGGAGGCGGGCTGGGTGACCACTGGGGAGCCGTGGGGCCAAGGACGGGCACTGCCCTCCTCCGGTCTCATCTGTAAAATGGGTGGGATGAACCAAGAGTTCATCCCAGAAGCATTTCTGACTGAACACCGTGGTCTCAGGACAAGAGCCTGGCAGGGCCTGGAATAAAGCTGACCACACATTTAATGCGCGGCCCAGCGACTCAACTCCCGGCTAGATGTCCTTACGTCCACAGAAAGGCCTATCCAAGAATACTTACTGTCACCTCACAGGTAGGAGCCCCCAACTGGGAGCTGTGCCCAAGTGGCCATCAGTAGTCAGATGGGTACGTTAGCCTAGGGGAACCATGGTGTGTACCCATGGAATCCTCTCCAGCAGTGAGTGAGCCATCACAGGTGTTCACAACAGGACAGGTGAGCCTCCTGAACATTCTGCGGCATTAGAGAGCCCACAGGACTGGTGGAGGAAATGGGTGACTGGTGGTCAAAAAGAACAAAATTCCAGTCATGAGATAAACATTCCTGGGGGTGTAATGTGTAACGGGGTGACTACTGTTAACAGGGCTATCTTGCACATTTGAGAGTTGCTAAGGGAATAGACCTTAAAAGTAACCATCATGAGAAAAAACAAAACGTCACTATGTGGTTACGAACGTTTACTGAACTTAGGCGGCACTAGTTTTGTAATCTATACATATGTCAAATCATTATGCTGTACACCTAAAACGAATACGAGATTGCATGTCAACTGTATCTCCATTTAAAAAAAAAAAAAAGAAAAGAAAAGAAAAAGAGAAGAGCCCACGGTATAGGTTTTCCATTTGTGCCAGCTTCAGAAACAGGAAAACTAGCCTCCGGTATCCCAAGTCAGAACAGAGCTCAGCTACCCATGCAGAGAGGGGGGCGGGAGGCGGTGGGAAACGCACACGAGAGAGAGCTTTTGAGGTCACATTATGTTTCTTGATCGGGGCAACAGTAACACAAATAACAAATACGCTCAGTTTGGAAAAACCGTTCACTTGGGATATGTGTGCTTTTTCTACACACATAGTACACAGCAATAAAAAGATTACATTAAACAAACAAAACCCTACTCTCTTGAGCCATACAAACCCATCCTCTAAGGATACGGTTGATCCGTCCATCAGTCAAAAGTATTTCTGGGGCACCCAGCGATGGCCCACCACAGAGCAAAGTCCGGCCGTCCCTGAAGTGGCATTCAAGGCCTTCCCATGGACCTCACTTCCTTCTGCCCTGCCAGGATTATATGCCCATTCTCAGAGAAGCATCTTCACATCGCCTTGCCTTTGCCCAGCAGCAACCAGGGCCTGGGGTGCCCTTTCCCCTGTGGCCTGGTGAAACCCTCCATCTGACCTTGGCCCCAGCTCTGCTCCCCGCATCCCCTGCAGCCTCCCTGGGTAGCTGCTGTCTCCCAGCCCACACTCTTTCCTTGGGAAACAGCATTTACCCTGCTTCTCTAGGAAGTGATTTTTCCCCCCAATCTTTCTAATTAGATTCTAAGTTTCCTGAGAAGGCCCTGCCTTGGGTACCTTCTCCTTCATGCAATCCCACCCAGCATGCTAATACTTGGTCACCAATTCACTTCCTCACATTCACAGAAAATCAAATGCACACCAGGCACCATACGTATGGCATCTCCAGGGCATCCATGAGATGTTGCCAAACCCACTTGTCAGAAGTGAAGTAAGGCTGCAAGAGGGAGGTCTCTCTGGCCCCCAAGCCTGGGCTTTCCACCCCTGCCCTGCTGGGTCCCTGAGCATCCGGTCATCTATACGCCTCACTCCACACCATACCTCAAGGTCCAGAAGCAGGCCTGGGCAGAGGTGACCGGCTCATTTCACTTTTTGGTAAGGCTATTTAGATCAAGGGAGGCGTCCGGGCAACAAGGAGGGCAGCGACTTTCTTGAGCCATCAGAGAACCCACCTCGCTGCAGAAGATGAAAACTACACCAACCTCACAGAATTGCTGATCAGACGCTCACCTTTAGCTGAGTGGCTTTGAGCAAGTCAAGTTTAACCACCTCCCACACTCAGTTTTCTCCCTTGAAAACTGGAAGTTATGACACCTGTTTTAAGGCAGTTTTGAGATGCCATGTGCACTCAATCCCCAGAAGTGATCAAGCACAGGCTGAGGGCCCCACTATAGAAAATGCTCTGCCTTGAGGAGGAGATGGCCAGATCTGGGTTCTTAGCCCTGGCTGCATATTAGAATCGCCTGGGGAATTTTTAAAAATCCTGATGCCCAGTCCCTCCCCAACCATTTCTGGAATGGGGTCTGAGCTTTTTAAAAACTCTTCAGGGAAGAGGGGAGTCTAATGTGCAAAGAGAACTGAGAACCAATGGGTTAGACCTACTGGCCCATTTTACAGAGGGAGAGGCTGAATGGAAGCAGTTTGAGACCAAGACAGGTGGGACAAAGCCAGAACCGGGACCCGGGTCTCCTGGCCCCCAGGCCAGGTTCAGCACTACTGTTAGACTCCAAGGAAGCCCTTGGGGCTCTCTCTGGCCTTTGTCCTGTGAGGAAGAGGGCAGGCAGCTAAGACACAGCTGGGGAGCCAGGTAGGAGGAGATGGGCCCTCTCTGCCATTCTTGGTTCCTCTCTCTGGTCAAACAGCAATAGAGGCTCCAGAGGCAGGGCTCCCCCAGTCCATACCAGGGTTTCCTTGAGCCTGAGACAGACCACACGAGCTGAGAGAGTCCAGGGGTGTGGAGAGGGCATGGCATCCCTGTGAAAGCTGCTCTGTTTTAAGCCCTCTGGAGCGGGGGCGGGGGGGCCTTCTGTGAATCACAGACACCATGCCAGTATCTACTGCACTCTGGGCCCTGAGCTGGGCACTAGGTGCGGAAGACCCAGGCCCTGCCCCACAAACCCCATTCCCAGCATCTGCCCCCTGAGAGCAGCCTGGAGTCCTTGTTTTGTAAAGTGTCCTCTCTTCTCCTGCAGCTGTGGCGGCAGGTGGGAGTGACCCATGACCCGTTCCCCCCATCCCTCAGCCCAGCAGGGCAGGACCCGAGGCCCAGAGAGAATGTGTGGTTTGCAGAAGACCACACAGCTGCCAAGTGCAAGGCTGGGAGCCCACAGGTCACCTGGGGAGCATATCCCCTCAGTGTCGGATATAAGGCAGAGGATGAGAGGACCCAGGGAGGGGAGCAGAGACAGGCAGAGGGGTGGGGAGAGACATAGCCTGGGACTTCCCGGGGCACACACATCCTGATGGGCAGATGCAGCCAGCCTGTCTCCAGAGGTGCCTCTGGTGCCATATTTCAGCCCATTCAGCCCGAGAGGAGGGGGCCAGAGCCAGAAGGTGCACTCTGCCCCTCGCTGCCCACACCCCCCATTCTAGGCTGGGTGCCGGAGCCCGCCTCCCCACCTTCTCCCCCACCTGGCACAGAAGGCCTAACAGCCCAGTTTCTCCCAGCTCTGTCCCGTGCTGGCACAACCCTGGACAACTCGGAGTGATTAAAATGGTTTTCAGGCTCCTATCTCTGAGCTCCTACCTCTCTTTTTAAAGATCAATTGAAGTCCTGGCAATGATTCACCTTGCAGTCTGGGGCAGTGGCTTTGATGTCTGCTCCAGACATGAGACCTCTGTTTTTCCCAACCCAGAAGCTTCTACCACAGGGTAAGGGTAGTGTCCCTCCCTCAGGCCAGGGCACCCCTGCTTTGCAGGGGTGCCACCCCCCAAGGCCTTCCCCTCTCTGGCCGAGGGGTGCCCGGCCCTGCCAGGGGTGGCGAGGGGAAAGGGCCCATAAACACCAGGAATTCTTTCCACAAAGGGCAACTGGAAAAGTGATGTATCTCTGCTTCCCTTGGCGGCCAAGGGGCACGGAGGGAGAATGTTTAATATAAAAACATCTGACAAAGTACCTTCAGGATATATTTTCTGCATCAAAGAAGGAGCTCTTGGCAACAGCCGCTCTACCCTGACAAGGAAACTTTCGAGTGCGGCTCCCGATTGTTACAGACGCCCAGGGAAAGCGTGCCAGCGAGGACAGGAGGAGGGCGAGCCACCGAGCCCGGCAGACAGATGGTTGTGATTAGGCTGGAAGCAACCAACTGCATTTTCTGGAATTTCAGGTCTCCTCGGAAAACCTGCTGGTTCTCCCGGAGATGTGGGCCGCCTGAGGTGTAGTGAAGGGTAGGCAGTAGCTGCCTCCGTCTCGAGCCAAAGCACCCTGGGCAGGAACAGGACGCCCCCTGGGCCCAGCAACCCCCCCTCGGAAACCTGCCCACCTGCCATCCCAGTGGTCGTTCATTTACTCATCCAGCAACCATCTGATGAGCAGAGCTCCTCTCTGGGGCCTGGTGACAGTTGTTCCTGTCAAATCTGGGGGGTACCCAGGGCCACAGAAGCGCCAGAGGAACAACCATGTCAGTCCTGTATCTTTCAGGGGGCAGGAAGGGCCCTATGCCAGAGACTGGGGAACCCGACAGGGGCCAGACTGCCTGGGTTCTAATCCCAGTTCTAGTTTTCTAGCTGGGTGACCTTGGGTAGGTTTCTTAACCTCTCTGAGCCTCAGTTATTTCTGGCTAATAAAAGTAACTACCTCACAGAGCTGTCGGGAGGATTCCATGAGTGAATACATGCATGGCACTTACAAGGTGCCTGGCACAGACCTCAGGATTACCCGTGAGTCTTGAATATGTGCTACGATCTTATGTGTTCTCTCTCACTCTGGGTCTCTTGGTCCTGGGCAAGAAAAAATCATTCATTCATCCCTTCATCCATCCCACAGCGACCTCCAGCTATGGGCTAGTCCCTGTGCTGGATGCCAGACAAGGTCCAGAGCCCCTTCGGGACCAAGTATATTCCAGAGTCCTCTGGCCCCAGTGACCACAAGCCTTCTGCTCTAATCCGTTCCTCCAGATTCAGGACAATCTCGATGGATTCATCTTTCCCTATTCCCCCATCTCACACATATTAACCTTCTGGCCACAAACAAATTCAGAACACATGGTGCTATTATATACCTCCCTGCTCCTGCACAAGCCGTCCCTCATTTCCAACATTCTGTCTATACCCTGTTGTCTTCTTGGTGAACTCCTAGTCATCCTACAAAACCCAACCCAGAATCACTCTCTCCTTGAAGCTTTCCCTGCATACCCCATTCCCACCCCAACAGAGTCCCCAGCTCTTGTCTCTGTGCTGGTGCTAAGCCTTGCCCATATTTCCCCAGCACTTAGCACCAGCAATCATTCACCATTCTTTGCTTGCGGTCCATCTCTCCTTCTAGACCATTAGCTCCTAAAGGGGAAGGGCCAGGCTTTCTTCACTTTATATCACCTGCCACTGGCATGCAGTAGGTTCCTAATAAATGTTCAAAACATTGACGTCATCCCAAAGCCTACCATCAGGAAACACACCGGCCCTGGGGTCCTTTGTCAGGGACCCCAATGAGTATAAAAGCTGTGTGATTTCCAGTGACTCAGTTGCCCTCTCTGGGCCTTGGATTCTTCATCAGTCAAGTGTACCCCCACTCCAAGCTTTAGTGCTCCAGGGGGTGAGGGATACAGGACACTGATCCCCTCCCTCTGCATGGCTTTGTCCCAGGCATAGTTTTGCTTTGGGACAATGATGAGAGCTAAGATCCTACCAGGCCAGAAGCCCCAGCTCCCTGCACAACCCCTCGAGGCCCAGGATCTGGTACCCTCTGCCTGGAACACACCATTACTGAGGAGGCCCTGAGATCAGTGGCCTAATGGCCCAATATACAGCTGAACAAACTGAGACTGGAGAGGTAAAGTGCTTGCCTGAAGTCATGCCACAGGGTAAAGGCCAAAACCAAGCCCGGAAGCCACTCCAGTGTGCTGCCCTCCATCCTACAGTGCTTCCTGCCAAGCCAGGATGACCAGACCCCTCCACAAACACCTGGTCCTCCCAGGATGCTGTCTATACCCTGTTGTCTTCTTGGTGAACAGACACCTCTGTCACTGCTGCCTTTCACCCCTCACTATCTCCATTCCAGCCTCAGACAACCAGCCTAGGAAGAATGGGTCCTTTTGTGACATCCCAGGAGTTTTTAAGGAGAGAAAAAGGCTTTTCCCCCGCTCTGGTTGGTCAAAACTGAAAAAAACAGTCAAACATGCTTGATGCAAGTTCCAAATGCTGCCAATGTTGGAACCAGAGGCAACTGGTCCTTCTCCTCAACTGCTGCCCTGAGAGAAGTCAAGGAGTCTGGGGCTGTCTTGAATTGGAGATGACAAGCTGGTCCTGGCCCAGGAACCCAGCATCCATCCAGGTCCACCACCACCAGGCCAGAGCCTGACCCAGGGGGATGGACAGAGCAAGGGTGGACCACCCCCAAAAGCCAGCTCTTAACTTGTGGGCACCAATCTGGGTTCAAGTCTAAATGTGTCACGGCACCGTCTGCCTTGAACTCCAGGTAAGACTTCCTTCCTGCTCTCCAAAGCCAAGCGAAAGCCCTCTTGCAGCTAAAACTTTACCCCTCTGCCCTCCAGTGCTTCCTCCTAAACCACTCGGCACACAGCACCTAGACCTACAGGCAACGAACACTGTCATGTGCCTGCAATGTTTTCCGGGCTCTGCCTGTCACCCGGGTACGATCGGTTTATAAAAACTGGCTGGGCCGGACACTTACCTGTGCACTCTGTGTATTATAGTAAAAAGTTTTTAACAGGACTTGGCTTCCCCCTGCCTCATCTCCTGCCAACACCAGGTGCTTTGCTTGCTAGCCCCTCTAAATCCCTTTGCTTTTTCAGCATCAGGCTGTTTTCTCACCTCCAGACCTTGGCACCTGCTATGTCTTCTACCTGGAACGCATCTACCCACCCCCCCAAACTTGTCTCTTTTGTAGGCTCCTATTCATCCCATAAAACCCAACTTGGACATCACCTCTTCCAGGAAGTCCTCCTGGGCTGCCTTCTCACCACACCAAGCGTCCATCCCTAATCTCTTCTTCCTCTGGACGGCCTGTTACACCCCTCCTCATTATTACTGCGTCTTCCCCTGACTGTGAGTACCATGAGGATAGAGATAATGTAATTTTTATCTTCTGAGCTCCCAGCCTTAATCACAGTGCCTGCCACGCTGTAATGGCCACACCTACCATATGCCGTGTGCCAAGCCTTGGCTGATTCACGGGCATCATCTCATAGTGGCTAAGTGGCTGTCCCAAAGCCCCACAACTAGGAAAGGGCACAGCTGGGACTGGAACCCAGGGTCCAACGGTGCACAGCCCGTGCTCTTCAGCCACTTTGCTAGAGAAGCTCAGCACACATGGAGTGAACTGAACTGAGCACCCTGGAGAACAAGGGGCTCTAGGGTCTGTGGTGGATGGGGGTGTCTGAGGAGAGCATCTTGGAACCTAGAATCAGGAAGCAGCAGGAAACAATACCACACCAACATGCTCCTCTCCCAACTTCCAGAGCCACCGATGATGAACATCAGACAGCGCCAACCCCAGAGGGTACCTCTTCAGAGACCACTGAGAGGAAAGGAGGCAGGTGTTTGGGCAGTATGGACCCCCCTAGGTTGTAACCTGGCTCTCCTTGCTTATGCTCGCTGTGTGGCCCTCAGCCACTCTCCTAACCTCTCTGAGTCTCTGTTCCCAAACTCTGTCAATCTACAGAATGCAAGAATCCTAGAGAATGAATTGTGCCCTCGAGAAGCTTACAGTCTGGTTGATGGAGGAAAGATACACGCAGCTGAGCTCCCACCCCGCCCCCCCCACCCCCACCACGTGGTCCTGTGTAGCTCCCTTCCTTCCCTGGGCTTTTCCCTCTTTAAAGTGAGGGGCTCGCCCTCATCGGCACAGCTCTAAAGAAACAGCATGCTCTGAGGACTGACCGTACACACATCCAAAGTCGGGCAATGGGACAGCCCTGTGACTGGCAGCTTATACCACACCTTGTATACCATAGGTACTTACTAAAGGCACTTGAATAGCTATCTGATAGGCACTAGAATAGGCTACCAGAGGGGAGTCACTGGTTCCTGAAGCTGGCCCAGGGCTGCACCCCCCCAGCCCCACAGCATTGGAATGGGGCAGGCCTGGCTTCTAAAGCAACACAGCACTTCAGGCCCTCATTAAACATCTGGCCCAAAGCTCACTCCGCACCCAGCACGGAGCCTGGTCTGGCTGCTCTTTCCCACCCAGGGCATAATGCTCCTTGTGTTATGTATGCTCTTTCTGTTCTTCTAGCCTAGGGCAGCCAAGGGCTAAGAGAATCCTGCCCTCCTCACTCATCCCTCCTCAGAATGACCATGCCTATGTGGCCCTTCATCCTACGATTCTTTGAATTATAGTATATTCTACTTTCAAGTTGCCAAGAAGGGTTGCCTACCAGCCACTCACACTTTAGTGTGAATTTAACTAGCTAATCTTGTTTTGCTCCCTAAACTAAACTGAAATCAAGGGAATGGGAGAAAGGTAGAGGTGTCATGGAGGGGAAAAGGATGGCCTGAGGGGGCTTTAGATAGTCAGGGGACAGCGTCCCAGGCCCTGAGTTAGGGAAGGAATCCAGAGCATCAAGCTTTTGAAGGCACCCCAAAAGGAACTCCTAGGTTGTCAAGACTCTGGGTGTCAGGGTCTTTAGATCTAGTGGAAGCTGTGCATTCTGCCCCTCACTGAGTAATCTTGGTGGAGTCACTGTCCCTCCTGAGCTTCAGGGTTCTCATCTGTGTAGCAGGGATCATGCATCTAAATGTGGAGCTGATAAACAGATCAGATGAGGGTGTCCTGTCAACCACTCAGCAGAGAGCTGACACAAGACAGCCTCCTGTCCTGCTGCCCGCGCCCCCGCCCGGCCACCCACATGCCCTCACCTGCCCCGGCTATGACTGCGCCTCTAAATGCCCACCATCCCCCTAAAGTGGCCTCAACCACAGAACAGGAAAGTGAAGCCGAGACCTTGGAGCTGGATCAAAATAGAACGCTCCAAGCCAGGCGCTGGGATTGACACTGAACAAGGCCGACAAGCAGGGCTGCAGACCCTGCTCGAGAAAGGGGCCAGGCTCTCAGGAACAGCTGCCCCTCAGGACTCCGGGAGGCAGAGGGGGCTGAGGCGGCTGGCCAGTGTGGCCTCTGGGTGGTCTGCAGGGTTTGCCCAGTGATGACGAGGATAAGCACAAAGCCCTACACCTCTCGCCAGCCCCGCACCCCCATCCTCAGTTCTTAAACAGGGATGGACTGTCCCAAGGCTCTACCCTGTCCCCAGGCCCCACCAGGGTGTGCCTCAGGGAAGGGGATGGGAACGATAGCTGCGGAATGCCAGGCAGGACCCTCGGGGCTGGAGGGCTGGGCAGTCCCAGTCCAAGCCTGCCACTCACAATTCAGGAATTTGGGCAGCCTGCCCAAGCAATGAGCCTCAGTTTCCTCACCCATAAAACAGGGGGAATCACATCTGTCTCACTGGCTCGTGGTAAGGAGTCAACGAGATGGAGAATGACCAGCTCTTCGCAAAGTGCTCAGCAGTGAGTGCCAAGAACTGTCAACTGTTGACAACAACAGCGGCAGCATGATTATCTGTCCTTGACCATCAAACACCCTGGCCTGGCCCAACACATTCTGCCCATCATCTTTCTGACCTCACTTCCCACCCTGCCAGGCACAACCCTGCATTACATCCTAGCCAGATGGACGACTCCTACCTTCATCCACTGAGACCTGTCACCCCTCTGGGCCTTCTCCTCACCCTGCGGGGCCTCCCTCCCAGAGCCTGTCCTCCAGTGTGACAGCTACTCCAGCCCCAAGCCTATGAGCTCCCAGGAGGCAGGGGCAGTGCCAACGTACTGCCCGTTGGTCCTCAGATTCCCAGAGCACGAGTAAGCTGGAAAAGCTGAACAGGGAGCCCCCGGTGTGGGAGGAGATGCATTAAGTCCCTGGAAGGGGCCTGGGTGACCACGTGGGGAAGGTTCCACTTGCCTAGTGAGACAACCCAGATCTCAGACCAAAGCCCGCCAGATCCCATTTGATCCCCTCAGTGCCAATCCCAAACTTCCTCCCCAGCTCCCCTAGCCCTTCAGAATTCCAAGTCACTGGATGCCCCTCCCCCCAACCCGATTTTCTCATGAGAACCAAGTAGTCCTCGTCCACAGTTAAGAACAGCAGGGGCCTCCTCACTGGCCATTACCACACACCGCTCTGGGATGACTGGGCAGTAATCCCAAACACAGGGCCCCTGGGCCCTAGAGGCAGCCAAACCTATCGACCCCAGGGTTCCCAGAGACGTCCCTCTAGAGGGCGCTCTCTCCTGGTTTCCCTAAGTGCTCTGGGGTCCGCTCCCTCCTGCCTGAGCCACACACCAGATCAGCACCGGGATGATAGAGATCAAAAGAGACTGGGGCGCCTGGGTGGCTCAGTAGGTTGAGCTTCCGACTTCAGCTCAGGTCATGACCTCACGGCTCATGGGCTTAAGTCCCGCATCGGGCTCTGTGCTGACAGCTCAGAGCCTGGAGCCTGCTTCGGATTCTATGTCTCCCTCGCTCTCTGCCCCTCCCCCACTCATTCATTTTTTTTCTCTCTCTCTCAAAACTAAATAAACATTAAAATTTTTTTTAAAAAAGAGAGACTATATCTGCAAACGTACTGCAGAACTCTACAGCACCCCCGCAAATGAGAATTTCCACCATTAACTGGATGTCGAAAAAACTGGGGGGGATGTCGAAAAATTACCCATCCATCCAACCTACCCCAATGCAATCACCTAAATTAAACACATCCTGAGGGCTGGCAAAGGCAGAGAATCATGCATTCAGAAATACCGTTAAGCCTCTTGCTTCAAAATTATATGTGGCTTCCTTCTACATAGGCAAAGGAGAAAAAAGAATGGAGTGAAATATTAACTTCTTACATTCGTCCGGTAAGGTCTTTCAGGGAAAAACACTGCAACCAAGGAGGGGCCAAAAGGCACAGAGGAAACCCCCGATTAGAGGGGGCCACCAGAGACCAGAAGGCAGGGAGGACCCCGAAGCCCTGGACCTCAGTACCAGCTAAGCCCCACTATGTGACCCCGGGGCAAGTCACTTCTTGCTTCAGCTTCTAGTTTTCCTATCTTTGAAACAGACATACTCTTGCGACCTCCATGGTTGTGATGGAATACGGAATGAATGAAGAGGGGCTCAGACACGGGAAAAGGCCAGGCAGCCATGCACAGCCAGCATCGTGTCACCCTTAGAGTCATGGGGAGGGGGTGGCAAGAAAGACAGATCTTCACGTGAAGGAATGGAGGCATTGGGGATACAGTCAGCCCTTGCAGGAAAGGGGGGACAGAGCAGTGGTTATAAGCACAGTGGCGAGTGGTTCTGCTACTATGTGACCCTGAGCGAGTCCTTTACTGCTGTTCTGAGCTGATGCATGAAAAAGGGGCCCGTGCAGAGGAAACACTAAACAGCTATGGTCGACGCTATTGCTATCATGACATGGGCATGGGGCAGGGGAAGGGAAGATGCAGACAGACAGAGGCCTTCATGTGGAGACCCAGCCATGCCCACTCGGGAGGCAGCTCCAGCCTGAGTGGCTGTCACACCACACAGCACAGATCCAGGCCACAAGCCCCAGCTGTCTTCACGGCACACCCATCCATCATGTTCTCAAAGGGTCCCACAGACCTCAGGACCAGAGTCCCTCCTGGCCCTCGATGCCCCCGGTGCACCACCAACCTCTGATCTCCTAAGGAAGGGTTGGTTTAGGTAGGCCCAGGAATGTGAGGCTCCCTGTGGCCAACTCTTAATTGCAGGGGATTGGGAGACTCCAAACTGGGGTTCTCTCTGCTTCCTAGCCCAGCATCCACTGCTCAGGGAGAGACATGGAAGCTAACAACCTTTGGCAAACTCCTCGTTTGCCAGACCCTCTGTCCAAGCTTGTTCTACCCACACGACCTCCACTCTTCTGACCCTCCACGTCTGTCCTTCCCCAGAGGTGTGGACAGGAGGAGAAACCCACAAAGATAAATATATACAAACACATCCACTCTGGGGCCTCTTGGCAGCTGAGAAAAGAGGTTCCCCTGCTAAAATGAGGGATAGAGGGTTGTGCTAGGCTTTCCCTGTTTCCATGAGACAAGGTGGAGTCCACTGATGAACATGTGGACCAACAGGCACTTTCAAAGTGACCATCTTTAGAGCTCATTCGTACAGATTGTCGTTAACCCCAAGGACGCCAAGGATAAAGACAGGGACAGTCTTCCTATCCAAGAGGTGGGAGGAAAGGGGAAAAGAAAAGGAGGAAGGAAATCAAAAAGGCCTCCATCAAGCCCCGCCCCCAACCTGTCCCCTTTCTGTGAAGTTCAACACAACAGCAACGTGCAAGGACAGAAATGCCAACCTGAGAATTCACCCGGGGCGGTGATGAGGGAGTTGGTGGCCTCCGTTTCAGTGTAAGACAATGTGGAATCAGATAGATCTACGGAAGAAACAAAAAGACAACTTAGTTGGCTGCGGGGCGCTCCTCTCTTTTCTTCTCACGCATCTGTGTGTGTACGTGTGCATGTGCACACGCAAGTGCTTGCAAAGGGCGACGTGTCCCTCTCAGCTTCCTGATGCCACTCTGTAACTTCGTCCCGCGATCACGCGAGACCAGGCCAGCCGGCCCTGGAACTTCCCTGGAAAATGCTGACTGCTGCAGCCCTCACACCTGAAAAAGTTTCAACTGCCCTGACCACAGAAATAACCCAAGTTCAGGGGACTGAGCAAGTAGCAACTTGGAGCCTCTGTGGGTAAGGTTAAATTAAGCCCCTAAACAATTCATAGTTGCTGTGCTTAATTACAACCATTAAAATTCTTAAAGTTGTTCCTTCTTGCTTCCTTCCTTCCTTGCTTCCTTCCTTCCTCCCGCTGGAGCTCGGGAAGCTCTGTTTTAACAAGTTACCAGCCATCCTCACTCTGTCCCGCTTACACCCCTCTAATTAAGGGCTCAAGCATTTGCTCCCAGATTAACTTTTTTTCTCGCTCTTCCCTCCTCCACTCTTTAACATCCAAACCTGCTCACGGAGCAACTTTCAATGCCTGGACTGGTTTTTTTAAGGCATTCTTTTTTTTTTTTTTTAAGTAGTTTTAAGTACTTCGTATGGCATGCATTATTTGTTTTTCCCTGTCTGCAGTGCGGTGAGACGAGGAAAGGAAAATCTTTGGCACGTTTTCTCTTGGACACTAAGCTACCACCTTGACAAGCCGATGCCTTTTGGGGGCAGGCAGACTGGCAAATTTTTTCCTCTGCGACCAGCTATGGGGCGTTGTCCATGTGAAGGCGTCAAAAGGTACGTTCTGTGAGGTTGACAGCTCATCACCTTCTTACCCAGCTCAACCCAGGTCTGGCTCAGTGGGTCCCACCTGACCAACCTGGGGATTCCTGGGACCAAAACCGTTAGCCAAGGCCCTGGCTAGCTAGAATTCCATTCGATCCTGTAGGATTTTTTTTTCCCTTTTACCACGTGGTTTGGGGAACGGGAAGATGAAACATTAACCAATTCTAGGGAGGGGGGGTGGTTTGGGGTTTTTTTGTTGTTGTTTCCCAATTGCCAGATGCTGACTGGGTGTTCTGGGTTTTATTTTGCTTTTTGGTCTCATGTGATTACAGAGGCTTAGAAGTGAACTGACTTTTTGTTTATGAAAAAGCAACAATGCAAGGAAAAGAAAATAATACAAGAAATAGCCCGGACTATTTATCAGGACATGAAAAAGTTATCTGCTGCTAAAATGTGTTAGGAGGAAACTACGGACACATGGAAAATCTCTTGGAAACAAAAATAATAACCCCAGTGCCCAAGTGGGAACTTCTTAAAAGCGTTTTGCTTTTCGGATCTAATGTTCCCAAAGTGCAACATCGCAGGCTGGACCCTATTCCTTGCGGGAGCCGCTGTAGAGCCAACGTGGGCAGCTCTATGAGGGTCCCAGGCATGGGAACGGTTCCCACCTTTCACAGCTAGTAAGTCCCTATCCTGCATCCTTCCAAACCCTCCCATTTATTGCTTCTAGAGAGGCCCTGACATCTGATACCCTGCAGTGGCTGATGGAGAAAAAGAACACTCCCAACCTTGATCACTGCTCGAGCCCCAGAGAGGGACCCTGCTTTGAAGCTGGAGCCCCAGGTTTGAGTCCAACCTCCACCATCAGTCATAAAAGTCAGGGCTCACCAACTTCTTCTGCAAAAGGCCCCAGAGCGAATAGCATTTTCAAGCCTTGTGAGCCACACGATCTCTGTTACAGCTACTCAACTGTGTCACTATAGCATAGAAGCAGCTACAGACAACATGGAAACAGGCAAACACGGTGATATTCCAGCGGGATTTTTTTTCACGGATGCTAAACTTTGAATTTCATGTAATTTTCACATGTCGGGAAATATTACTCTTTCGATGTTTTTTTTTTTTTTTTAACCATCAAGAAAAGTACAAAACATCCTTAGCTCACGAAACATACAAAAAACAGATGGCAGGCCATAGTCTACAGATTCCTGAGCTATGTGACCACCAGCAAATGTCATTTCCTCTTTTCCGGGCCTCAGTTGTCCCATTTGTAAAATAACCGGGACACCTGTTGATTTCCAAATGGTCATTCTGCAGGGCCAGGCGGTGTCCTGATTTTTGCTGCTTTATCACAGGCTGACCTGCAATTCCTCGGGGCAATGATCCTCGACATTCGAACTGAGGGGCTACATTTACTAAGAACCTTTGAGGGTTTCCCCCACCTCTAATGGATCTACAGATCTTCTAAGCGACCAGTGCAATTATGTTGACTTGGGAAATGCTGAGACAGGCCTGTGAGGGAGGGATGGGGAACCGCCGAGCTGAATGGGGTTTCTGCCTCAGCCCTGCTGCTCATTAGCTACAGGGCCTGCTCCAGCCCTCAGCCAGATTCCTCATCTATGAAGTGACAGGGTCCCACCAGATGACCTCTTCGGTTCCCCCAGAAAACTAAATAAAGCTCCTCCATGCACGGGATGACCATCCGTGGGGAAAAACAATGAGGAAGTTGCCATCATTAAACCACTGACTCACACACCGTCATGGGACAGGCTCTGTCCTCCTAGGCTGAAGAGGTCAAACTCCTGAAGGGACCCGGTGGGCATTTCTGACTGCACCAGGCGGGGTGGGGGTGGGGGGCGGCCTGGAAAGAAAACTGGCCTGGATGCCTGAGAGTCTGTGACACTTAGAAGTGACCTCCCAGATGATGCTGACACAGGCTACTGGGAAGAGGCCTTTACCAAAAACAAAACAAAACCCACTTCTTGTGGTCACTTGGTGGAATGTGTGAGCATCACTGCTGTGCTATCGGACTTTGGAAGCTTGACTCCCACGGGAACTGCCTGGGTCGCAAAGTTTCTCTCTTGGTACTTAGTAAAGCCAAACGAACTCACCCCATCCCTGGTATCCTCCTCTGGGGGACCCAGCAGGGCCAGAAAACAAGCCACTGCTACTTGTAAAACCACATGCAGCTACTCCAGAATACGAGCTGCTCATCTAGCCCCAAGGGTTTCCAGAGAACACTTCTGACTCTGAGTGGGACCTGCCTACAATGACATTACCACCTCCACGGAGCACACGCCGGGGTCGGACCACGCCAGGGGCTTTCTGCACCAATACACGGATTTTCTGCACAGTCCGACGGTTGTTTCTGCCCAGGTGAACTTCCTGGCTTAAAATGGGGGGAAAAACACCACCCCTCTCAAAGGGGACTTCATATGCTCTACCTATCTGTCATAGTGCTAATTAACACAAGTCAAAGGAGAACAACCAAGGGCTGGGGGAGGGAGAGAGGAAAAGAGGGAAATACCAAACCCATCTCCAATGAGGTGCTTAAGTCAAAACCCATTCATCTCCCACAGGCCCATGTTTAAAGGTCACAGAGAGGTTAATGATGAGCCGAGGAATTTCAAGACGTAAATAGCCGGCTGCAGAGCCTGGGTCTGCTTTGGCCGGACTGGAGGTGTGTTTGTAAAACTTCGCCCCATCTCAAAGGCAACCAGGCCTGCTTTCCCCCCTCCCCTCCACACCCCTGAGCACTGAGGCTGGGCCCTGGACTGAAAGGGAGCCGGTGGGAAGGAGGACACACTTACCCAGTGGCTTGTACTCGTCGTGAGGAGACAGCCGAGAATAGGGGGGCGGTGGTGATTCTGAAAGACAGGAGACAACATGTCACTGCTGGGGTGCGGGGGGAGTTCACACCTGGGGGGGGTGGACCTGCTTTTGATCATCGGTTTCCTCAAATAATAAATCCAGCCCCCAGGAAACTCTCCTCTTTTCCCACCACCTCTGCTGCCCAACAGGTGAGGCCACAGGCTTGGCATACAGACCCGGACTCAATCCCTCCTCTGCCACCTTTGGCCGTGTGACCTCAGGCAAGTTGCTTCACCTCTCTGAACTTGTTTCTTCAGCTCTAAAACAGGGACAATAATCACAAAGACCTTCCAGGTGTGCCAGGAGGGCAAAAGAAGACTATGTCAAACAGTTCTTGGTATTCTGGAAAAATACATGCACAAACAGTAACTGTTACTGTAACAAGTCAGAGCTACGGTTCCCTGATAAAACACAGGAAGCTCTGTTAAATTTGAAGTTTGGACATACGTGGTGTAATTTTTAGCATAAGTATATCCCTTGCAAGATTTGGGACATACTTACACTAAAAAATTACGTGCTGTCTGTCAGAAACTCAAATTCAACTAGGCATTCTTTAGTTTTATTTGCTAAATTTGGCAACTCTAATCAGCACCGAGCATGAGAGACACAGAAGCTCCTTCCAGATCAGCTGCATTACAACTGACATTCTTGGGGGCAGGGTGGAAGGTAAGATTGGCTAGATCCCAGGAAGTCAACCCAGCTACCTAGATGAGAGACCTTAAGCCAGTCACTTCCAGCTAGCTCTCAGCCTCAGTCTCCCCCTTTGTAAAGAGAAGGGGTGGCCCACAAGTTCTCCGTGGCCTCCCATCTCAGACCCTCTGTGATTCCTTATCGTCTACGGTATTTTTCTTTGGGTTTCCTTTCATTTGCCCAAAATACTCCTCCTTGAAAACATATATTTTGTCTCCAGAAGAATTCCTTAGCCTCTTGCTTTAGGGGAAGTAACAATTTGCTAAACTAAGTAACAATTTGCATGAATGAAATGACCCTTCATTTTCCCTAAATGAAACTAAACACCATCAAATCGCAAACTAAAACAAACTCTCGGTGGTAGTAAAGCGGTAATAACTATTATTAGGCAGGTATCAGTAATGACACAAGGGGTAATAAGTGTTTTTCGCAATGATAATAAGGCACAATTAGCTGTAGGAGCATTTGTTTTTTGCTCTGTACACCCGATGCAGCTTGACTTCTTCCCCACCCCAGCATTTCCAGCCTGAAATTACTTCAACAAAGTGAGGGCTCTGAGGTCTAGAAACAGGGAATCTTTTGTGGACAGGAGTTTGAGAGAAGGAAAAGTGAATCACAGAATAGCCACTGGGGACAGAAGCAAACATGCGCTGAATGCCTACCCTGTTTCTTCCTCCATGCAGGGCATTTTCTATTTCGTTTATTGTCTTTCATTCTTCTGGGTCTTAGGTACAGAGTGGTTAATCATGCTCATGGGTACCTATTCTTATTTTGTCCTTTCTCCAAAGTAAATACAATGGCCATTATTATTCCCATTTTACAGATGTGAAGACTGACTTGCCCAGTGTCTCCCAGCCAATCATGATGGAACTGGAATTTGGGCCCGGGCCCGACTTGGCTCTACATCCCAATGACACAGGCAGCAACAAGAGGCACCCTGTATCACACCGCCTCACCCCAGCGAGGTCCAGTGTGTCACGGGCACAGAAAGAGCTCAGTAAACATCTAAAGTCATTATCCTCATGACGGTGACGAGGATAATGGCAAAGTTCGGGCCGTGTAGACAAAGGTGTGGAGAAAGAGGACCTAGAAGGCCAAAGGGGTGATCCCAAGGAGATGCCAAGCCAGACTCGAGGAAGGGAACTATCTGCCTTCAGTAGGACCCACGTCACACCCACTGGCGCAGGCCTTGGAGGGGCTGGAGACCAGACTCAGCGAGGACCAGCCTTGCTTCAGGACACGAAGCAGTACGCAAGCGGGGCTAGAGCTTAACCAAGAAAGACAGTTGAGGCTGGCGCTCCCACTGTACAGTGACCACTGAGGCCTGGACAGTGGGAGCGGCTCCCTCAGTGCCACACGCTGAACTGGTCGTAGAGCCAAAGTCAGGACCAGAAGCCAGGTCTCCTGATCCCCAGCCTCATGCCCTTCCCACCACCCCACTCACTTAGCAGAAGGCCTGCAATTCCTGGGTCAGGGCTCCTTTTGCAAAAATCTGATCGGCTAAGGCTCAGGCCACACATGGTGGGGAGGTGGGGGGGTGGTGCTCCGGACAGCTGCCCTCCCAGATCTGTCCCCCGAAAGTGAAACCTGCCAGCAATGGGCCGTGGAGGCTGGAGTCAAGCCACTGTAATCGACCCCAGGAGTTCACCCAGGGGCTGCTTACCTGGAGCCCAAAGCTGGAAATACAGGGGAGAAGGGCTACTGAAGTCCCCTCTTGAAGGAGCTGCCTGAGACAGCCGCCACCCATGGCCACACGCAGGCTGGGTGTGTCCTGATGTGAATGAGACACAAAGCGCATCTACAAACTTGGAACGTCCATCTCACCAGCGAGGGAAGCACTGCAAAGCTTTGGGGAGGGACCTGACCAGGCCCCCACGTGCTCCAGCAGAACAGTTCGCACAGAACTGTTTAACAACTTTAGAGGCTGGAAGCTGAACGCTACATTCCATCCTGGGCAAGTTCAAAAGTATGAAGGCCCACAGACTCCGCCACGAGACACGGGGATTTATAATGTCAGGCGGTCACCCAGGTCAACTGCTGCTTTCAACGGATGGGGCACCCGAGGTCAGGCCAGGTAGGCCACAGAGGAAGGCACAAGATGTTATTTTACTTCAGCTCAACAAAGGGCCAGGCCAGGCGGGAACCAACACCCGGTTACCTTTTTTGAACACCTGAGTTCTTCTGCTCACCTACCCTAAGATTCACTCTTTGAAAGTGTTGAATTCAGTGCTTTTTAGTATATTCAGAGTTGTGAGACCACCACCACAATACAATTACTGGACATTTTCATCACCCCAAAGAAGCCCTGTCCCGTTAGCTGTGGGTCCCTATGCCCTCAACCCGTGGGCAACCACAAATCTACTCTCAGTCTCTGTGGGTTTGCCTATTCTGGACATTTCACACAGACTCACATAGTAGGAGGCTCTTTGTGGGGGGCTTCTTTCACCCAGCATAATGCTTTTAAGGCTCATCCGTTCAATAGCTGCATTCTTCTTTATGGCCGAATGATACTCCGTTGGATGGATATACCACATTTGGTTACCCATTCATCAGCTAATAGACATTAGGGCTCTTTCTGTTTTCTGACTTTTAGGAATAATGCTGCTATGAACAGTACTGGGTAACTTTTAACCGGCCCCTCTGCTTCACTCCCACACTTCCAGGCCCCACGGATCTGGGAGAGTGGAGCCCTAGGTCATTAACTCAGGTGGCCTACTCAGTATGCGAGACAAAAGGACAGAAGAGTAAGTGTGGGCTGCCTCCAGGCCCTCTGTCCGCTCCCCTCCGAGAAGCTACCTATGAGTGAGTGCCAAAGTTGTGTTGATTTTTCGGTAATAAACTTAGATGCTCTAAACTTGAAGGGGAGAGCCTCCCCCAGAGCCCTGCAGGCTCCTCTGAAAGCAATGGGCATGAGAGAGACAGACAGACATCAGACACTCCAGCCCCCTCAGACATCCAGCCTCAGGCATCAACTTCAGGAATCTCCTCCAACTTCCTTCAGAAGTAAGAGCAGTCAGCCAGGGGCCAAGTGTACCAGAAGGTTAGTGCTCAGCTCAGCTCGGCCCAAACGTGCCTCTGGTTAGCCCCCTAGTGGGTGGAGGGGGGTGATACTTAGCCTTTCGGGATCTGGACCCTAATTCTAAAGCCAGAAGAGCTCCCAGCCTCTCCCAGTGCCTGGTAAGGTTTCAGTTTGGGATAATGCCTTCCACCCCCACCCCCCCTTTGAGCCCATCATCTCCCTTAGGAAAGGATCCACTTGCCTCCCTGGGCCTCCCCGTTGCCACCTTCCGCAGAGGGTGGCTGTGGGTGGGGAGGGGGCCTCCCGAGTGCCCTTCCCTCCACCCCCAGAACCTGAAGGCTCAACCTCAAGCCCGGGACGGGAGCCTCAGAAAAGGAGCTCCTGGCGCTTTAAGGCCGGCTGAGCCTAATTGCCCAGATTCCCCCGGCAGCCAGATAAACAGCGCGGCCGGCTGGCGCCAGCAAGAGGCAAACTGCACATTATCACCCCTTCCTCACCTCCAAGGAGGAGCTCCGAGGAGCAGGGCGGGCGGGCCGAGGGGCCGCCAGAGGGGCGGGGCAGGGGCTTGGAAGCCCAACTTGAAATTGATCTCATTTCAAAGGGATAATGCCAGGCCAAATAAAAGGAAAACTTTTTAGCCCATTCTAATTCCTATAGTCCTGGCCTGGGAACCCTGTGTTTTCCTAGGCGGCCTCCTCCAGTCGTTTAGAAGTTCTCTCTCGCTCTGTCTCTTTCCCTGGCGCAATTTGGATAATAGTAATTTACTGAATATAATTACAGAAAAAAAAAAAAAAAAGTAGTGAAGCAAAGAGCAGGAGATTTATTCCAAAGTTAATGGATACTTTCAGGAGAAAGGAGCTGTATAAACACAGGTTAAACTGTGATTAAAGTATTTCTCCACATTTCCGTCCACATAGGCACCGAGCTCAGCGAACTGGCTTTTCCCGGGACAGAAAGACACACAAGAGGGAAGGAGAGCTGGGGTCTGACTCCCAAGGCGTCGAAGGTGCAGGGTAGGGCCGGGCACAGAGGAAAGACCCCCACTTTCTGAGACAAGCATGGGGGAGAAGACAGGGCAGGGGAGGCAGGCTTGTGTCACCTGGAATCCGCCCATATCAGACCCTAGGGATTCTGTCCACCTCCTCACTTTACCCATGGGAAGGGGAACTGGCCCCAATGTCCCAAACAAGTTGATGGATGGGAGCAGGGTTTGCCCTGAGCAGCAGGGGTCAGCACTGCCCAGAAAGGGGCCTCCTGTCACTTGGGCTCCCTGTGGGGATCCGGTGGGCACTGGTGCCCTCAGTTGGCCTGCTGGGTATTCCGGTATACTCTCCAGCTATGTGCCTGCTATCCATGAGTGTGTCTGTCTTGTCTGCCCCAGTGCCCCAGCCCTCTTCCCCCAGAGCCCTGGAAGGAGCAGTCTCCTTATCAGGATGCGCACGGCTGAGCTCCAGCTATGCACCCGCCCAGCTTCAGGAGCCAGGCTGGCGGCCAGGCAGCAGGGGTGGGGTGGGCAGCAAAGGGCTCCCCAGTTCTCGGTCCCAGCGGCCCAAGCCACCAGGCAGGGGATGAGGCAACAGGGTCAACCTGGCGCCTACTGAACACTCTTCCCAGACCATGGGTCCCCCCAACTGCCCCCAGGGTGGCTTGAATGGGGGAAGGAGGGGGAGGGCTGGCAAACAGGCAGGAGACACAGCCCCTGCACCAGTGCCTCCTTTTGGGAGGAGAAAGGGAGAAAGGGAGTCAAGTGCCAACAATGCTCAGTCTAGAATGAGATGTGGAGAGTGTTCTAGAGCCACCCCCATTCCACTCACAAGGAGACTGTGAGGAGAGGTTATTCACCCAAGGTCAAACTATCCTTACTAGAGAGCCTAGGACCAGGTCTGTGGTGAAGAACTTCCACTGCAGGGGAAAAACTGCCCCCCAACCTGTACCTGGCAGTCTGTGGGGCTCAAACCACCCCCTAAGGTGACTTCTAATCCAAGGTGTAGAAACGGTGGGGGGAGGGGGCCTGTCTGTTGCTCCAACATTTCCATGCCATCCCTTCCGGCTCACACACCTGAGCTTGCCTGGCACCTTGACTCTCGGCTGGCCCTCCCCTCCTCCTCCATGCCCACCTCCCCAACCCATCCTCCAAAGTAGTCTCCGAACAGAGCTATGGAGCTCCTGGAGGGGATCCTGTTACCTGCACACCCCACAGCGCTCTGATAGTTCAGACCCACTGACCTGGCCCTTCTTCCCCCATCTCTGCCCCATCTCCCTGCCCAGATTATGTTTCTTAAGGGCATGGGTCATACTCCTATTTCCGCTTTTCCCACTCTAGCACCCAGTACGGTGCCTGGCACAGAGCAAGTGCTCAACAAATAGTCACTGGCAAACTGACCTGGTAAGAGAGAAAATACCTGCCAGAGCCTCCTAAAAAGCACACAGTGAGCCCCACCAATTATCTCCCACTAAATAAAAATGATGAGGGACAGGGTAACCACAAACGGGGACCTGGGCCCCAGAGTTAGGGAGGAGACAGGGTGGCAGAGGGGAGGAAGCCACTTCCAGGAGAAGCTGTCTGGAAGAGGAACAAGGGACACAGAAAGCCTACCACAGGTCACAGGTCAGGGACTGCCCAAAGCCCTTGAATAAGGCCTGGAGTGACCATGTGGGGACCAGGGCAACCAGATGAATGCTGCCTCTCCCCACCTACCCCCCATCAGTGCTGTCTTCAGGAACCACCACTGAAGCACATTCCTTTCCCCTCCAGGCACTACACTGCACAGAACAAGACATCTGGGACAAATCCTGGGCCCACCCTCCCCTTCCACACTAGGTATCCGAAGATCTGTGATCTGACCCTCTATGTGCCCCCAGGCTGGGTGCAGACTCTCCAGAGGGGACAGACTGGAGGAGCTCAGAGCCCTTCCAGGCCCAAGAGCCTTTATTCTTCCAGCAGGTCTCACCCCCACAGGCCCCCCAAAGCCACCTAAGATGCATACACCCCTAAGATGCTATAGGCCGAAATGTGCAAGCCCTGCAGAGCAGAGGTCAGAACAGGGGAACTGCAAGCTTCTGGCCTGCCAGAAGCCTCCACCTGTCCTCACCTCTGTTCCAGAACCCAGAGCCTGCTCAGGTAAGCAGTGCTGGGGGTGGGTGTGTGTGGGAAATCCCAGGGAGAGAACAAAGAAGGGAGGCAGTTCTCAGAGGTAAATAAAATATCTGGCCTTCTCGCCTCCTCCTCCAGACACCTCCAGGACCCTCTAGAAAAACTGGACATAGAATTGACAATGATGACCATGGCGGGCCCTGATATTTGACACCCAAGGGATGCTGGGAACAGTCAGGCAAGAAGGTGGTCTCCACTTTGAGAGAGGAGCTTTGCTTCAGCGTATACAAAGGAACAAGTGTGACAATCTATGAACACCAGTGACTCTGGCCGTGAACGATCTCTACACCCCATTTCACAACTTGTATCCACCTGGATATAGGAAAGTATCGCGTTAGGTATAAATAGACTGGGATAAACCGGGAGGGGGGCGAACGACTCTGTGTTGGGCTTCCGTCAGGCCTGCCCTTCTCTTTCACTGTCTATGAAGCTACAGCGTTAAGTTAGGTCCCTGAGGCTGCACTGAGAAAACTCCAATGCACAGCCTTTTAAGTCTGCCGAAGCCGTAAGAAGAAGGTGCCATTTGACACGTGTGCCCCGATACCCACTTCCCGGCCGTCCCGCCAGGGTGAGGCGCTTCCACCGCGGGCTGCCACGCACCAGGGGCACCCGGGGTTGCAGCCCCAGCTCCCCCCGCCCGCGGCGTCGCGGACCGAAGGGCCGCGGAAGGGGGCGGGGAGGGGAACCCCCCCCCCCAACGCTCCCGGCCGGCGCGCGCGCTCACCTGGCCCGCAGAGCCGGCTGAAGTGGTAGGGGTTGCAGCACACGGTGGGGCCGTCGGCGGCGGCGGCGAAGCTGTGGCAGCCGCACAGGGGCTTCAGCTCCACGGCGTGCTGCAGGTCGGGCCAGCGGAAGAGGCGGCCGAGCAGCAGCTGCGGCGGCGCAGGCTGGCCGCCCAGGCGGAGGTCGGCGCGCGGCACCAGCACGCAGCCGCCCGGCACGCCGCCGCGGGACTCCACCGCCTCCAGCAGCGTGTCCAGCGAACGCTCCTTGAGCCGCTTCAGCAGCGAGTACGTGACCGTCTTGAGTTCCTGCTCGAGCAGCAGCAGCCGCGAGCGGGCTTCGCGACTCCGCCCGCCGCCCGCCGCCTCCAGGGCCGCCCCGGCCAGGGGGTCGCCGGCGTCCCGCGGCGCGCCCGCGGCGTCCCGCTCCGAGAAGAGACAGCAAGTCACAGTCTCGCAGTCACTTTCGGGCAGCCAGCCCGGACCTCCCGGCTCCGCCACGTCCAGCGGGGAGCCCCCAGCGCCGGCCCCCAGCTCCGACATGGGCCTCGGGGGGCCCCCTGCGCGCCGGCGCCTCCCCGCGCCCTGGGCGCCTCGCTGTCCCACCGCGTCCCGGGGCCGCCGCGGGGCTACCGGGCGGACTTCGGAGCGGCCGCAGCCTCCGCCTTCTCGTGCCCGCGGGGCCGGCTCAGCTCGGCTGCCCAAGCTCCCATCCTCGTCGCCGCCGCCGCCGCCGCCGCCGCCGCCGCCTCCTTCCTCCCGGTCGGGGACCACACGACTTCGCCAAAGTCGCCGCACCAGCCCCGAGCGTTTGGACCTGAACATACGATATCCTTTGGCGCCGGGGGTGGGGGGGAGGCAGTCTCCGGTTACCGGGGGTCCGTTCCGTCAGCGAGGCGCCGGCTGCGCGGGCCGCAGCCCCACATGAAGCTCCGCCGCCGGGCGCCGTGCAGGTCGCGCACAGCCTGTCGTCGAAGGGGCGCCGCAGGGCTGCAACATGAGGGAGCTCGCCGGGCCGGGACGGCGGGGAACACGCGCGCGCCGAGCCGCAGTCCGCGCCGGGCCAGCGGCTACATGGACCCCGGCGGCCGGGCTACTCAGCAACTCCAGCCCCGGCGCTGGAGGGGGACTGCAGGCTGCCCTCCGCCAGAAAGACCCCGCATGGGCCGGCGAGCCTTCAAAAGTTGCGCGACTGGTCCATGAGCACAAAGCGCTCCCGCCGAACCCCCCAGATGTGTCCGGGCAGCCCTGCCTTTAAAACCCAAACGCTTAACTACATGGGCTTTTCCTGCAGGATCCGAAAGGCCGGCTTGTTGATACCTTCAGCTTCCTTCTTACTCCCTGCAAAAGAAGGGGGGGGGGGAGGAAAGAAAAAAAAAGAAAGCCCAAACAAAACCAAAATCCTGGAATTGCATGCACGGAAAGCCAACTCCGTCTCAGGTCCCAGGCGCTAGATGCACTTGGAGCGAGTTTCTCCTGAACGCGGGTGTCAATACATGAGTGGAAACTGTAAAAATCCCAAAGAACTGTTGGGAATCCTTAATTAAAAATGCAATCCACCGAGGCAGAGGTCGCAGCCCGCCCCACGCTGCGCTCGGACGCCCGGGGCGCCGCGGCTGCAGAGGTCTTCCCCCTCCCCCCTCCACAAAAAGTGCCTCCCGGTGGCCCCGCGGTCCCTGCGAGGTCTGGCGAGGCAGCGCCCGGCGGCTCTTTCTCTCGGCTCGGCTCCCTCGCTCGCTCCCCCGCTCGGCTCTCTCTCTTTTTTGTTCTCCTCAAACGCACACTGAGGGCCCCCGGAGGAGCGCCGCGGAGTCATTGGCTGCCTCCCATCATATGCCAGTCTAGACACTTTGGCGGCTCCGCGGCGCTGATTGTTGCGCAAACAAGGTTTCAAGTTTCTTAACTCTTAAAGGAGAACACGTCCCATTGCAGGGCCCGAGGCTCCGAAGGGCCGGCTCCCGGGGCGGGCCGAGCTCGGGCTCCCGCCCCACGCTCGCCCCGGCACCCCCGCCCCGAGCCTGACAGCGCCCACGGCCCGCTTTCAAGCCCGCGTTGCGCCGCGGGCACGGATGCGAGCGAGCACACCCCCTCGCGCGCGCGCGCACACACACGCGAGTTACACAAACCACGGGCGAGCGGCGCGAAGGCGCGGTGGACACACTGAGACTTGGATGCAAACGGGGCGCTTTGCCTCTCCCTGGCTTGTGCACAAACTTACAAACACACATTGCACTTTAGAGTTGGGCCAAACCCCCATCCCAGGGAAGGCTAATAAAAATGGGTGTGCGTGTGTGCCTTCCTGGCCTGAGTCTCTTGGGAGCAGGGGGCGGCCGATTTGTTACGGTAGCGGGATCTTGATGGCACAAGGTCTCCACACCCCCGGCCGCAGTCAGGGGTCTCTCTGCTGGGCCAAATGAGGGACCTGGGACGCTTGGCGCAAGGGGGCTCCAGGCTTGCCCGAGGTAGCGAGTTGCAGAGGGTGGGGTAGGGGCGGGGAGTGTCTCCTCTCCGGCTCCTCACGGTCGCCACGGCTCTCCCTCGGAGCTAGGCGGGAGGCCAGCAGTCCCGGGCCCCCTCGGGGCCGGGTGCTTCCTCCTCCCCTTTCCCCAAGTGATTCTCTGCACCACCGAGAGGGATGTGGGTAGGGGTCTTGCTCTCCCCTGCGACGTTTCACCAAGGAAATGGGGATGGGTTGGGGGCAGGGTCCCGGCCCACTGGGTCCGGGACCGGCTAGGGGGCGCGGCGGCAGCAGCGGGCCGCCCGGCGCGGGAAGGGTTAAGGCCGCTCCTGCCCCTGGAGCCGGCGCGGCGGGGTACCTCCTCGGGCGCGCTCGCTCGTCCGAGGGTGGCAAAAGTTCAAGCTTGTAAAGTCGGGATTGGTCCCGCGCGGAGGGAAAAAAGGCCTGGTTCCCCCCTCCCCCCCCGGGCGCGGCGCCGATTGGCCGGGCCGCGGGGCGGGCACCGCCCTCTCCGCGGCGCGCGGCGGCCCCGCCCCCGGCGCGGCACCCCGCCCCTTTCCGGGCAGGAGCCTGGCCCCGCACTGAATGAAAGAAATTCCGCTACTCTCATTGGCCCGGGGCTGGGCGCCATTCCCCCGCGGGGGCCGCGGGGGCGCCGGCGCGCGGGTCTCCCCCGGGGGTGCCCACGTGTGGGGCTGGCCCTTTGAGTGTGCGACGGGGCGAGTACCCCGCGGAGCTCGGAGTCTCTGTGAGCGCTGGGGGAAGGGCGGTGTATTCAGGAAGGACTCCGAGCCATTTGCTGAGCTGTACCTGGAGCCAGGTACTGTTCGCGCCGCGCTCTCCGGGAGACGTGGTTTTTCTTTCGGAAGGAAGACCGGGCCGAGAAGCTTCCTCACCCCCATCCACTACTGCTTTGGCCAAATCAAAATAGCTGTCAGTGTCCTGTTTGAAAAACAAGGGTGACGGTGCCTACCCTGCGCTCCTCACGGGACCTTGAGGATCCTTTGGAGAGGGTGCATTTCAAGCGCACAGATCGCAAGTGAACAGCGAGATGAATTTTCGCAAGTGAATACAACACTTATGTAACTAACCAGCACCCAGAAGCCCATCTCGTGGTCCTTTCGGTCATTTCTCGCCCCTGGGGGAAGAATACGAAGAATAACTCAGTGTCAAGTGTTTTCTTTTATCGGGGTATTCGCTGCTTTGGCTGTGGATTGCAATAATAATAAATAAGTCGGAGCTTATTGACTCCTTACTGCGGGCAAGGCCACGTTCCAGGCATCATAAGGATTCAGTCACTGAATTCTCCCAACAACCCTCATAGGTAGTATTATTTCCCCTTTACAGATGAGGAAACTGAGGCACAGGAACTTGCCATTTAATTCGCCACTGACCAGATAGTGTTGAGAGTGATAAAATGCTAAAACCAGATAGGCATAAACCAGTATGTATGCTCACCCCACAAGCTAACGGTGTGTGGGTCTGTGTTTCCAGAGCATACCTTCCAGGGCAGTGATTTTCAAAATGTGGTCCACTGGACCTGCTGGATCAAAGTATTATGGGATGAGGCCCCAAACACTTGGGGGTAGGTATGGTTGTTACCACTATTTTACAGATAAGGACACTGAGGCACAGAGGCTTTAACCTGCATTAGCTTTCAGTTAGTTGCAGAGGCGGGATTTGAACCCAGCCAGCTGAGCGGGGTAGGTGCAGGGATGAAGGTATGTCATGGGGCAGCAGGCTGGAGATGGGTTACCTTCTTCCCTGGGCAGTAACTCATAGTTTGGCTTCTGTTCTCATTCATGCAGAGATGCAACATTAGGGGCGAGGTGCCATTAGGTGCCTGCTGGATGCCATCTGAGGAGCACTGAAGCCAGAGTCTGGTAGGCCTAAGTTCAGTAGTGACCTTCCTAAACTTCCCTCAGCTTTATAAAGCCTCTGGGTTCTCATCTGTAAAATGGGAATCGGGGTCATGCTCCAGGCGGTTACCAAAATTAAATGACACAAGGACCCAGAGTCATCCCTCATTACAGGAAGATGCCTCTGAGTGGAGATAGCATCAGGAAGGGAAGGGCACTGATAGTTCTGTACACTGTCCTTGGATTCTCAGGGCCCATCCAGCCCAGCACTGGCCCGCACTTCGACCACTAGAGGGTGTGTGAGAGCCCAGCAGGGCAGGGCCTAGGAGCCACAGCCTAAGGGTACCCTCCTGGACTGCCCTCCAGAAAACAAGCTCCAGTTCCCTAGGGGTATAGAAGAAGAGGAAAGTGCTATGCCAGCTGATGTTCCGCAGACCCCCGCAGCCACATTACTCACAAAGTAACTCACAAAGAAGTGATCCTAACCCCTCAGATTCAAAACTGCTCCCTCCCCATTATTCCAGTATTTTCCCAAAGCACCTGGTGCTTTCTCTTTGCACTGCTTCTCCCAATACATAACCGTACGATTCCATGTCTATTCTCCTCTGCCTCTGGAACGTAAGCCCCACACGGGGAAAAATGGTGAGCTATCAGCCACCCCACCCCCCCTCCCCCCCCCCCCCGCCGCCACCCACAGCAGTGCTGAGGGAGTAGAGTCAGAAACAGGCCATTGGAGACCACCCTGTGCCATCACACGAGACCACGTTGCCCATTCCTCTCTGCAGTCCCTAGCACAACGCCTGTCATGTCATGGGCACCCAGTATCTTCGAGGTGGTGGAATTCAAATGTCTCACTTCACCAAGCTTCGTGCTCATCATCATCCTGTATCAAACATTTATACGCACTACCTAATCAAATCCACCCCACCCCCCCAAATCAGCACAATGAAGAATTTAACATTCTTACTAGACCTGTTTTCTAGAGAAGGAAACAGAGAGCATAAGTAATTTGTCTCTGGTCACATTGCCAACAGATGGCAGAGTTGGGACTTGAACCCAGGGCTGCTTGCCCTGAGGCTTAACTTCTCAACACCTGGTCCTGGATAAGAAAACATGGTCCTTTGCCCTTGGGAGTTTCCATATTAGCTGGGAAGACACGGGCATGAAACAACAGAAATCATACAAGGGAGCACTTCCTTCTTGGTGGTGGGAACGGGCAATCTCTAGGGACCCCTGCTTATAAACAGAAGTGCCACAGAAGTCTGGGCAACATCTTGCTGTCGTCAGATGGATTGGCAAGGTGAATGATTCATCCTAACCCAGTTCACAGGAGCCTGATGGATAGACCAAGGCCACGCGTATTAACTCTCATAGAGCACAACTATAGGCCTAACTGGCTAAGTAGTATCATCTGGCCTTTTGGAAGGTAAATCTAGTTGGCCCTAAATAGGGGAGTCAGGGCCCCCAGAGGTGGCAGACAACACTTCTGAGGTTTTGGTGAATGCTTTATACCCCCTGTCTCTTGAAAACATGCACACGTGCATCAATGGGACCTTGTGTTCATTCATTCAACACATACCTACTGAGTTCCCATGGGGTGCTGAGCCATGTTATAAATGCTAGGGATCCTGCAGTAAACAAAACACAAAAATTCCTAAGTTCAAGGAGTCTAGTGGGAGGACAGACCAGAAACAAAATAATCAGGTATATAGCATATTGGAAGGTAAAGGTGCCAAGGTCAAAAATAGAGCAACGAAGAGGAGAGAGGAATGCCAGGAGAGGGTAGGTATGGTTCGGAGAAAGTGACAGGAAACGCTTCCCTGGGAAGGTGTCATTTCAATAAAGTCTTAAAAAAAAAAAAAAAAACATGTTCTTTTTAAAAATATATATATATTATTTCAATTTTGACAAAGAGAGTGAGAGAATGAGCTGGGGAGGGGCAGAGAGAGGAGACAGAAGAACCAAAGCAGGCTCTGCACTGACAGCACAGAGCCCAATGCGGGGCTCTAACTCACGAGCCGAGCCGCGAGATCATGACCTGAGCAGAAATCAGACCCTTAACAGACTGAGCCACCCAGCCACCTGGAACAAAGTCTTGATGGTGGGGGAACCACTGATAGTGGCGAAAGAATGTTCCAGGCACTGAGAAGAGCAGGTACAAGGTTCCAGAGGTGGGAACGTGCCTGGCACGTTTCGGGACCATCAAAGAGTTGATGCTATGTGAGAAATGCTGGGGGACAGATTGAAGGGTCACACAGGCTGTTGTGGGGTCTTTGGCTTGTCCTCTGGGTGAGCTGAGCACCCCTGGAGGTTCTAGAAGAGGAGGGATTAAGTTCTGCCTTGTTTTAACTGGCTCCCTCTAGCGGCCATGTGGAGAATAGACTCCAGGGGACAGAGCTGGGAGCGGAGGCCTGGTGGGGGATGGTTGCAGAGGCCCAGGCAAGGCCATGCCTAGCTTGGGGACAGGAGGTTGGATCCTGGACACATTTGAAGACAGAAACAGCATGATTTGCTGTCACATATCTGGGAGTGTGAGAGAACATCTGAACAGTGTACACATGTTATTAACAGTTATTTACTTGACTTTTAACATCAATTCACTTAGGGCACCGGGCTGGCTCAGTCAGTGGAGCATGTAACTCTTGAGCTCGAGGTTGTGAGTTCAAGCCCCACACTGGGACTTAAAACAAAAAAATCTGTTCACTCTTATTTAGCCTTGTCATAAGCAACAATATCCACAGAGTCACAAATGTGCTAGTTATATTTATCAGTTTAGAGCAAATACATAAAATAGTTTTGCACATCACCAAATAAAATTAGCCCCGGGACCACCTGGATACATGCAGTGCTGAGAACACTAATTTAACCAGTTGCTAATCTCACCTACTTTCAGGCTTTTTCGTTTGTTTATTTGATTGTTTTCTTACTACTTTCTCCCAGAAAGAATGATTTTTTTTTCCTGGTCCTGTCTATGATTATGGGACCCATTACCACAGCCCCTATGAAGTGAATGCTGGTTTTATTCTTGGCCCTCCAGGCAACCTCTGCTTGGGCAGTACAGAGAGTGGTTCTTAACCATTACTTTGTTAAATCCAGCAGACCTGGGTTCAAATGCTGTTCAGCCACCTCTTAGCTATGTGGCCTTGGGCAACTTCCTTTACCTCCTATGATAACTCCTACAACCAGGTGCTATCTTTTTTTTTTTTTTTTTTTAATGTTTATTTATTTTTGAGAGAGAGAGTGCGAGCGGGGAAGGGGCAGAGAGAGGGAGACACAGAATCCAAAGTGGCCTCCAGGCTCCGAGCTGTCAGCACAGAACCCGATGTGGGGCTCGAACTCACAAACCGTGAAATCATGACCTGAGCCAAAGTCGGACGCTTAACCGACTGAGCCACCCAGGTGCCCCCCAGGTGCTAGCTTACTTGTAGGTTATAGATTCCAGATGGGGAGCCTGAGACTTAACTGCTAATAATAATATTGGGAGATCGTTTGAAGATTAAAATGCTTAGCACATGGGCGCCTGGGTGGCTCAGTCAGTCAAGCGTCTGACTTCAGCCCAGGTCATGGATCTCGCAGTTGGTGAGTTTGAGCCCCGCATCAGGCTCTGTGCTGACAGCTTGGAGCCTGGAGCCTGCTTCGGATTCTGCCTCTCTCTCTGCCCCTCCCCTGCTCGCGTTGTCTCTCCCTCTCGCAAAAATAAACATTAAAAATAATTTTTTAAATAAATAAAAAATAAAAATAAAATGCTTAGCACCGTGTCTGGCACCTAGTAAGTGCTCAGTAAATAGTGGCTATTATTAGTGAAATGAGCGTGGAGTCAGTCTTTACCAGGTTAAGCCTGGGTAAACAGGGTTGTCAAAACTGACATCAGTTTCCTCATCTTGGACCTCCTTGTCCAGGGTGGGAGTGGGATGAGTTAGGTTCCACCACACAGAAGGACTCAGCAGCTCACTGTGAGAAGTGGCCTGGAGAAGGAAGGTTGGTTGTGGAAGGGACCAAAAGAAACTTCCCTTTCCAGCACTACCGATCACATCCCTTGGGCTGCACCTGTTTTTCCACTCTCTAAACAGTCTTTCACAAGTGCAGAGCCGAAGGGGGCAGCATGGGGGTGCCTGGGGAGATTATGTAGTACCAGGTAAGGAGGGTTACTTGCCCAAGATCACAGGGCCAATTGCAGGAAGCCAGGAATCAAGTGGACGTTTTTCTGACACGCAGGGCTCCTTGCCCCTTTTCCCAGTGCTTAGGTCGTCTCACCCCAAGTGCGCTGAGGATGCAGTGCAGGAAGTAGGAGGGCAGGCCCTGGGGTCACTGCTTGGGTTCTAATTCTGGTTCCACCCCTAACAGAGTCGCCTTGGTCACTTCACCTATTCTCGCTAAAGGTCAGCTCCCCCTCCCGAAAATGGGCTTAGTAGTAATAGTACCTACCTCCCTGGGGTCACTGTGATTATTGACTGGGATTATTATGCAAAGCATTTAGAGCTGTTATTCTTATTCTGCTCTGTGTGGATGCCCCAGGAGAGGGCAGCGGCCTGCACGTTACCAGCTTTCAGAAATACGGAATGAGTGAATGAATGATTGAATGAATGAATCTTATGATTGTTAAGAGGGCTGGAAGTAGTTGCACAGAGGTCAGGGCTGTGGATTTGCCGCAGTGTGGCTGGGTTACCTGTACCCCCTACGTAACTCACGTCCTTCTCAGGCTGGGCAGGGGCGGTAGGGCGGGGAGGGCTCAAAGAATTTTTCCGGAGACTTCACTTGACTCGAGGATGGTGGAGAAATTTATTTTTATATATCGTAATACAGTCCATGTTTAATATTAAAGCTAACCCAGGGGCACCTGGGTGGCTCAGTCGGTTAAGTGTCTGACTTTGGCTCAGGTCATGATCTCATGGTTCATGGGTTTGAGCCCCACGCCGGGCTCTGCACTGAGCATGCAGAGCCTGCTTGGGATTCTTTCTCTCTTTCTCTCTCTCTCTCTCTCTCTCTCTCTCTCTCTCTCTCTCTGCTCCTCCCCTATTTGCACCTTCTCTCTCTTAAAATAAATCAACTTAAACAATAAGTAAATAAAGCTAACCCAGATGTATCAAGAAATAGTATGCAAGGTTCCTGTGAGCTTCTGGCAGAGAAGGGAGACTGGCAAACAATGGCAGCTTGAACAGCATGAGAACCCTGCCCTAGGCTGACCCCGGGGGGCCTCCTGGAGGAGGTTCACTCCTTCAGCCCTCACGGGACCCCGAGTGAAGACACAATGCCCAGGGATGTGGCCCCTTTATGTCTCAACAACAGGTTTCTGCTGGACACTTGCTAGAGGCCAAAGTCACTCGGGCAAGGAACCCTCCCTCGGGGACTGGGAGTTTATCCGAAGAAATGTCTGTATTCATTCATTCCTCTATACCACCGTGGCCAGAAAGAACCTTCTAGCATTTCTCTCTGACCCTGAGGTTCCCACAATGAGAACCTTCAATGGGTCCCCATGGCCCATGCATTCAAAAGTAGCTTCCCAACCCCACCAGGGGCAGGTCTCACCTCCTGTCCCCTCCCGCCACGTGGACCCTGAACAGGAGAAGGCCTGCTCCTCAGGACGCCCCAAAGCTCCCCTGTGTCCCGCTCTCTGACATCCAGTCTTCACACATGCTGACCTTTCTGCCTGCAATACCCTTCCTTCTCTTCCTCTGAACAAACATTTTCTCTCTCGCCCCAGTGACAGGCCCAAGGCTATTTTCCTTGCGTTGTCCTGGCATTCTTATGTGCCTCCTTTCCCGGGGCTGGAAATAATTTGTCCACATCTGAGAGCCCCTCAAGAGCTCAGCCTGAGTTCATCTCCCTACCCTTAGCCTAGAACCAGGAGGTGCTAGAAATTTGAGAGTAGGGATTTCATTTTTTTTTAATATTTATTTTATTTTTGACAGAGAGAGAGAGAGACAGAGCGTGAGCAGGGGAGGGGCAGAAAGAGAAGGAGACACAGAACCCAAAGCAGGCTCCAGGCTCCCAGCTGTCAGCACAGAGCCCGACACAGGGCTCAAACTCACGAACCGTGAGATCATGACCTGAACCGAAGTCGAATGCTCAACCGACTGAGCCACCCAGGCGCCCCTAGACATTTCATTTTTGATAGATACAGCCAAATTGGCCTCTCTCATAGAAGCTGTCCCTCTTCCCCTCCCTGTAGCAGTGCCCGCGCCTGTTGACTAAAGTGATTCCACTTTATACAAACATCATTCAGATGTGCTTGCACACGAGTGAAAGGATGTACACATGTAGTTACATAATGCATAAAGAGTGGGGGGTTATGCTCTACAAGGTCACTTTATTATAAAGAGATTGTAAACAATCTTAACTTTGTCAACAGAGGGTCTCATGAAATAAATGATGGCATATCATCCAGCGGTTGAAAACGAGAGAGGCTTGGGACACCTGCGTGACTCAGTCGGTTAAGCGTCCGACTTCGGCTCAGGTCATGATCTCACAGTTCCAGAGTTCGAGCCCCGTGTCAGGCTCTGTGCTGACATCTCAGAGCCTGGAGCCTGCTTCAGATGCTGTGTCTCCCTCTCTCTCTGCTCCTCCCCTGCTCACACTCTGTCTCTCTCTCTGAAAAATATTAAATAAACTTAAAAAAAATTTTTTTTAAGAAAAAGAGCAAGGCAACTTTCAGTATGAAAAGATCAAGATGTTAAATGACTGGGGCACCTGGGGACTCCGTCAGTTAAGTGCCCAACTCTTTTTTTTTTTTTTTAAGTTTATTTATATATTTTGAGAGAGACAGAGACAGCACAAGTAGGGGAGGGATAGAGAGAGAGAGAGAGAGAGAGAGAATCCCAAGGAAGCTCTGTGGTGCCAACGAGAGTCTGATGCAGGGCTGGAGCTCATGAAACCATGAGATCATGACCTGAGCTGAAACCAAGAGTCAGACGCTTCACCAACTGAGCCACCCAGGCACCCCAGTGTCCAAGTCTTGATTTCGGCTCAGGTCGTGATCTCACGGTTCATGAGATCAAGCCCCACATGGGGCTCTGTGCTGACAGTGCAGAGCCTGCTTGGGATTTTCTCTCTCTCCTTTCTCTCTGCCTCTCCCCTGCTCACACACACACATACTCTCTCAAAATAAATAAATAAATTTTAATGAAAAAAGATATTAAATGACTAACAACAATGTCGGCAGTACGCTACAATGTGCACAATTTTTTTTTTTAACTATCATGTTCGCATATTCATAAAACGTCTTTCGAAAGACACAGGGTAAGCTGATCAAGAGGTTGTCTGGGGGTGGAAGCCAGCTGAGAGGGAGATTATTTTTCAACCAATAACTGGTTATTTTGTGTGCTGGCTTGCTTATGTTATTTTATTAAATTCTATTATGTCATTCTATTAAATAGGTAATGCTCACACACGGTACAAAATCTAAACAAGGCCAAAGGTTCAGCCCAAAAGAAGCCTCCCTTTCTCCTGCCTCCAGCCCTCTTGGCTTGCCCTCTTTGGTACCTTCTGAATCTTTGCAGCATGGGCAGAATTACCACTCAAAAATAATTAAATCCAACGAATATTCTTTTTTTTTAGAAAAACAGCTGAATTATTAAAATAGCAACCCCTGGCTGAAGAAAGGAATAAATCAACAAAAGAATAGTTGGTTGAAGAATTGATACATGAAACAATTCAATAACCAAAGCAAAGAGGACGTGACCCAGTGACGAAGGAAGTGACAAAAATAAGAAGAGATACAAGTAAGACCTGACTACCGTCAGAGAGAGCATTCCGTCTCGTCTCGCCCTTGGTTTCCTGTGTGTGTATCTTCTCTTCCTACCCCGACCAGGACACCCTTTATTCTCTCGTTTCCTCCCCAGGGCTACGCAGGCTGTGTGTGGTAAGCATTTCTGGCCTCAGTCCCGCTAGCACTAGCCATGCTCTGTGGGCTAGATTCGTTGTTATCTATTTATTGTCAGTCATTTTTTTCTTTTGGGTCATGATCTTACGGTTTATGAGATCAAGCCCCAAGTCAGGCTGCTTTGGGATTCTCTCTCTCTCTCTTTCTCTCTCCTGGTCTCTCCCTGCTTGTGCTCTCTCTCTCTCTCTCTCAAAATAAATTAATTAATTTAAAAAAATTTCATAGGTTCCCTAAAATTATTTTGGGCCCTGGGCAGTGCGTCTGCTGAGCCCAAAGGATAATGTTGGCCCTGGATAATCGCCCAGTATTACCGGTGGATTGTCCCCAGTAGAGGGAGACCTCTGGAGGTGGGCGTCGAGGACACTGACCACAGCCGGGGGGCTGGCCCCTTCAGAGGGAGAGGCAAAAGGAAGAGGGTGGCAGGGGACCTTCTCTTTGTATGAGTCTGGAGCAGATAAAAACAGCTTAAAATTCCAAGTCAGGCCTCCTGCTCAGGGGTTCTCAGCATTGACGACGCATTAGAATCACCTGAGAGCTTAAAAAACTACTAGAACCTGGTTTCCACCCCAGGGCAATTAAATCAAAATATCTGATGTGAGGTCAGGGCTTGGGTTTTGTTTCAAGCTCCCCTAGGTGATTCTAACAGGGGTCAGGGCTGAGCATTGCACAGATATTCCTGCAGATGGAAGGAGTGAGCAGGGTGAGGGGAGATGCTCTGATTTGCCCAGTAGATGACATCTCACCCTGACATCTAAGACCATGAACCCTTAGTGGCTGCCAGAGGCAGATTCAAAGTAGGGCACACGTCCCTTGTAGAGGGCCCTTCCAAGGCCCTGCGCTTATCCCAAAGATAGCCTCCCCGGGGCGCCTGAGTGACTCAGTTGGCTAAGCATGCGACTTCGACTCAGGTCATGATTTCACAGTTCATGAGTTCAAGCCCCGTGTCGGGCTCCCTGCTGTCATTGCAGATCTGTCTCCCCCTCTCTCTGCCCCTCCCCTACTTGCAAGCATGTGCACACATGCTCCCTCTCTCTCTCTCACAAAAATAATAAACACTTCAAAGTAAAAGGATAGCCTCCCCAAATCATGTAGCTTCAGACTGCACCCAGCCTGGATTCACCCCGTGGGTGCCACTCCCGGCCCAGAACCTTGCTGGGCAGACACACAGACATGAAGGGCCCAGAGCATACCTCCCGCCTAACAGCAAAGTAACTAAGAAATAGGGACTTCACCAGCAAGCACTGAGTGGGTTTCTCCAAGGGTCGGCTGTGGGTCCCCTTCCACCTGAAGATCTGGTGCAATTAACCAGCCCTTCCAAGGCCACCGAATCAGCATCTTGGGTCTAGGTCAGAAGCTGCATTTTTTACATGCTTCCGAGGGGATATCCATGCACATGAACATTTTTGAGTTAGTTCTACATCTTGATTCAGGAGGGGGCCACAGAGCGTACACATTTGTGAAAAATCATTGAGGTTGACTCTTAAGGTGCACCTGACTCAAAACAAAAACAAAAGAGACCCAACCACGTGTCTTGAGCTTTGGAAGGGGAATCAGGGGAAGCTACCTGGAGGAGGGGTTCTTTGAGCTAGGCCTACATGTGGAGAGGAGCAGGGAACAGGGCAGAGGGAGTTGGGAAGGCCATGGGAAGAGACTCTTGTAACCACAGCAGTGGGGGAGACAGGTAGGAATGGAGACGGGGTTGGTTCTGAGGTCTTGTCAGGCAGCTGCCTCACCCCTACCCGGGGACAGGGTGTCCTCAGAGGCCCACAGGCTGCTGTGGTCAGCATAGGTAGCCCGTGTAAACTCCCAACTTGCCTCCAAGTGCACCCAGGTCATTCTCCCCAACAAGACGGCATTGTTTGGGGTTCCAATGCAGGGCAAGAAAAACAGAGAGCCCAATTGTCCCTGTCATAATGGGTATATAATTTATAATAATGTCAGCTATTAAAGGATTTTTAGTAATTAACTGACAGTGGTGTGCTATTTCACTGCATTTTTGCCTGCCATAATGATCTTGAACTTTGCAAGACGGTTTTGAACTTGCTCAAAATAAGCCCTGAATACAAAGAAGGGCGACATCATTCCAAATGAGGGGCGAGAGGGGTTGGACAAAATGGGGCTGTTCTCCTCCCGGGAGAGGGGTGAGCCGTGTAGAACCAGGAAGATCTGAGGCCCACTGTCTTCCCAGGGAGCTGTGCAACCAGTAAAATGCCTGCCAGGCCAGAGCGGTGAGTAAAAGCAACTCGGCTGTTTCATAATAGTGTGTTCAATTGCATTTTTTTTTTTTCCAATACACCTTGTTTGCATGATACACGGCTAGGAATATTTTTCTCTTCCCCAAAGAAATATGCTTCCATGCTTGTCTTTCTGGAAACACATGTCTCTGTTGGTATGTCTTTTACTCTTCTGATTTTTAACAGAGACATGGGAAATATTTCTTTTTCCTATTAATTCCACAAAGAAAGCCAAAGGCAGCACAAGCCCGACGATAAATCGTAACTGACACTGAGTGGTCGGGAGACAGTAGGGAGTGGTGGAGTCTGTGGCAAATTGGTGAGCTCAGACCCAGTGCAAGTGAAGCATCTGTTATTCCGCTCCAGACAATCAGGACTGCAACCCCCTGGCAAGACTCAGGTACCTACGGCAACCTCAGTTCTCCCTCTTCCTCTTGAATAGCAGAATAAGGATTTAGTTTCAGCTGGGCAAATTGTATCCTGGAGAAAGAAACTACCTCTGCCCGAGCATAGTCCCATGACTATCTCTAGCCTCCCTTGCACTGGGTATAGTCATATGACTATTTCTGGCCAATAAGATGTGAGTGGAAGCTTTGTGCAGGAATTCTGGGAAGGCAGTAGGAAGAGAGCCAACTCAACTGGGAGGCACCCTTTTTTTGCCTTCAACCTTTCCTTCTCTGGCCCAGAGTATGAATGGGCTGGCTGGAGCCCTACATGCCATCATGGACCATGAAGCAATCTTTGCAAATGGGAGCTATACACTGAGGATAACAGAGCAGGTAATAGAGCCCCTTAAAAAGGAGCCTAAGACCCTAATGATTCTTGAATCCAGGCAGTCTGGGCTGCCTATTTATCTCCAGTCTTCTTTCGTATAAGAGACAGCTATCCTACTTAAGCTTCTGTTATTTTTAGTTTTTCTGTTATAATCTATCCAACTTAATCCTAATTAATACAGCTGGACTCACTATTACCACAGAGTCCAATTTTTCAAATTTAGCCAGGCTTATACAGATTTGTATATGACATATCTTGATGTCATATATATTGGAAACCCCATAAAAAATATTAAAGTATAAGGGCACCTGGGTGGCTCAGTCAGTTAAACGTCCGACTTCGGCTCAGGTCATGATCTCACGGTTCGTGGGTTCGAGCCCCACGTCGGGCTCTGTGCCAACAGCTCAGAGCCTGGAGCCTGCTTCGGATTCTGTGTCTCCCTCTGTCTTTTCCCCCTCCCCTGCTCGCACTCTGTCTCTCAAAAATAAAAGTAAACATGAAAACATTTTTTTTCATTAAATTATTAAAAAAAAAAAAGTATTATAAAAAAAAATTAAAGTACCAAACAGGCCAAACCAGCCAGGTCTGAGCTGCATTCAGCCCAAGCACCCCTCTGACCGGTACCATGGATGGTGGGGGTTAAGGAATGCTGACAAACTGCCAGTTCTCTTTTCTGGAACATAGGATCGAGCTTCTCCACCGACTTGATTCAAGTATGGCCATGTGATTGGCTTTGGCCAATGAAGTAGGAGCAGGTGTGATGTGAAACACTGCCGGGCAGGTGATCTCAGCTCCAGCGTGGAGCTTTTGCCACATTCTTTGTACCCTGCTGCTGTCATTATAGAAGCATGTCAACATGGAGGTTCCCTCAGCTAAATCTCTGAGTGACTTCGAATAACCCACCATGCAGTGCCTCAACAGGAAACAAACATAGTTGTTACAAAGCCACTGGGATTCGGGAATGTTTGTTACCACCGCGTTACCCAGCCTCTCCTGACTGATCCGCCACCTGCGTCCTGGGTATTGGTCGTTAGAATTTTACAAAACCCTCCATCCGCCTTTCTTTCTGTGGGTGAAATTCCCCATCTTTCTAACCTTCTTATTCTTTGTTTCCCATTTATTCTTCCACTCATTCGTACATTCGTACATCAGACACGTGGGGGCCCTTGTGGGCGGTAAGTCAAGTCACTGTTATCTGGGAGCCCACATCCTCCCTTTGTCTGGGTGGTTTGTCTTGCCCATATCCCTTTGGACCCTTCCCAACCTTCCTCACATCCGACCCAGCAATGGAAAGAAAGAGGGAGAGAGCGGGGAGGAAGTCTTTTGAAGGCAGCCTCTCAGGTCTGGGATTCCTGTGAGAGCTCTTGGTTTTTTCCTTCTTCTATCTGATGCAACCCTCACCACCTCCAGGGAGAAAACCAAGGCTCCGGGAGGTTCACTAACTTCCCCAAAGTCACACAGTTGGAAGGCAGCAGACATAGACTGGCAGCAGGGTCATGACAGCCTGCAAGGCCTGTGCCCCCCAACCACCCTGTATCACCGGCCTCTGTGGACATCTGTCTTCCGTGGTCAGAAGTCATCTGTAGCTACAGGGTAGTATTTGCAGATAAGAGCCTATCTCCCACTTCTGACTCTTTCTTTTGTCACAGACCGAAAAAGCATTTGCGATTCTGCACTGAATCTCCTGCAGCCTGTAGTGCAACCCCGCGGGCAGCTTGGCCTGCAGGCTGTGGGAGGCATGAGGGCTCGCCCATGGGCCTGGAGATGGTGGATGGCAACTCTGGCCATTAGGAAACTTAGAGCTGCACGTAATGGGAAACCCAGCTCAAAATGGTTCTAACAATAAGAACCTTTATTATCTCATGGGGGAAAAAAAAAGGAACCTCAGAGGCAGAACACGGTCTCAGAGCAGTTCCTCAAAGACCCATCTTTCCATCGCTTTGCTTCTCTGTCCTCAGTGGGTTGGTTCTGACTTCGGCTGGCTTCCCCCATGGTGGCAAGAGGGCTGTCGCAGTTCCAGCCATCACATCAGACACAACAAAGAACAGCTCCTCTGCCGTCTCCTTCCTAACAGTCGAGAACCTTTTCCCAGACCCTCTCTAGCAGAGATCCCCTCAAATCTCCTTTGCCAGAACCGGGGTCACCGATTGACTTAAGCTACAGAAATTTCATCTGGCCAGGTACCTTCTACTCACTCTCCTGTACTCTGGCCCCTCTGCATCCTTTGAGGCTGCTGTGTAGGGACTCCATCAATGGGCCACCTTGCCCTTGCCTTCAGGGTGGACTCAGCCAATGAGGGACACCAAGTGCTCCCAGGCAGGAATAAGGAGTGGTCAGGCTACTTACTCCCCTGTGTCCTCCTTGCTGGGCTGCCATGGGTCATCTGCATCTTCTACCAAAGGCCACAGCCCCTGGAAGGCAGCCCTCTCCATATCACATCCCCTCCTGGTTCTGGCTCCTGCTCCTGTCCTTGGGGACTTCTCAGTCCTAGGGGGTGATAACAGCTGCTGTTCGTAGCCTGTGGGTAGCCCCAGGCGCCCCAGGCTAATTCACCATTGGTAGCCCAGGCTAACTCACCGCCCCTGTGCAATGCGCAAACTCTTCGCACACCCTTGTAAATAGGCCTTTGCTCACGCTCTCTCAGTTGCCCAATCTGAGACCTGACAGTACGCTAGACGGGATAAAGCTCCCTTTGCAGTCTTGAGTCATTGTCTCCTAAGCCTCTTCCCAGGCCTCTTTAGCACTGAACACTCAGTCCACCCCAAATCGCCCCTCCCATCTCCCTATCCGCTGCGCTGATCTCCCCGTCTTTGTCAACAGCACCACCGACCATTCAGGCTCCCAGGAACAAAACCTGGGTGTCGACTTCCACTCTCCCAATGCCAGGCCCCCAACCCAGTCCAGAACGGTTTTCACTGATTCCACCTCCACTGTTCTCTCCCATTCCTCACCGTTTCCTAATTTCAAGCCTCCGTCACTGCCCATCGGCCTCATGACACAGCAGCCCCCTAAATGATCCCGCTGCCTCCAATTCATGCCACTGCCACAAGAAATGTCTTCAACCACAGCTCTGATCATGACCTTCTTCTCCTGCTCAAAACCTGCCCCGACTGCCCGCAAATTAGACTCCAGATGCCTTAACCTGGCAGCAAAGGCCTCCACATTAGGCCCCTGCACAGCTTCCCAGCCCCATTTCCTACTGTGTGCACACAGCCCCGGCTACACAGGCTGTATCAGTCAGCTACTGCTGGGTACAAAATCATCGCAAGGCTTAGTAGCTTAAGACAACAGTGTATATCATTGCGGCCGGGTCCAAGTTCAGGCAGGACTTCTGCTGCTCTGGGCCAGGCACAGCTGATCCTGGCTTGGCCCAACCCCACGTCTGCAAGCAGCTGACAGGTTGACTAAGGGCTAGTTGGTCTGGGATGGCCTCACTCTCACATCCAGCGGTTGTCTGGCTGGGTGAAAGGAAGTGACCGGGCCACGTGTCACTCATCATCCAGCAGACTCATCTGATGGTGTATTAGTTACCCATAGCTGCGTAACAAGTTACACAGCTAAAAACCACAAACACGGTCTCTGGGGATCAGGAAGCCTAATGCCCCTCGGGGGTGTCTTCGGCTCGAAGACTCTCACAGGGCTAGAGTCAAGGCATCGACTAGGGCTTTGGTCACCTCGAGGCTCCAGTGGCGGATCTGCTTTTAAACGTACTCACGTGGATTTTGGCAGGTCTCGGGTCCTTGCTAGCCCTCGGCCAGAGGCATCATTTCCTTGCCACGTGGAGTCCTCCATAGACACCTGCAGCACAGGAGCCGGATTCCCTCAAAGCAAGCCAGCAAGAGAACAAGAAAGGGAAAGCAAGATGGAACCGACCCAGTCTTTCTTTGTGTAAGCTGATCTCAGAAGGGCCGACTCACGTCTTTTGCGGCTTTCTATTTGTGAGAAGCGAGGCACCAGGCCCAGCCAACACTCAATGGGAGCAGGTGACACAGAGCATTAATCTCAGGAGGTGGGGATTATTGGGAGCCATTTTATTTTTTTTTTTTTTAATTTTTTTTAATGTTTATTTATTTTTGAGAGCGAGAGAGACAGAGCATGAACAGGGTAGGGGCAGAGAGAGAGGGAGACACAGAATCTGAAACAGGCTCCAGGCTCCGAGCTGTCAGCACAGAGCCCGACATGGGGCTCGAACTCACGGAGCGTGAGATCATGACCTGAGCCGAAGTCAGACGCTTAACCGACCAAGCGACCCAGGCGCCCCATTGGGAGTCATTTTAGAGCTGCCTGGCACACGTGACCTCGGTCATAGACTGGAGGCAGGGTTTCAAAAACCGGAAGAGGGCGTGCAGAAGCGCATAAAACCTCTTAAAGCCCAGGCTCAGAACTTGTCTATGCGAGCCATAGATCCAAGTGCAGATTCTCCCATCTCTTGATGAGGAGAGCTGCCTAGTCACACTGCAAAGAGGATATGGGCAAGGATGGAGAACTGTGTCCATTTTTGCAAAGAGGCCAACAGACTTTTCCCACCGGGCCTCAAAAATGCTTTGTGCTTTCTCACCTAACGGCCGTAGGGCACAGTGTCTTCTTCTTGTGTGTCTGAGGCCCACCTCTGCCTGTTACCATCCGGCCAGTCTCCAAGGACCAACTCACAGCCTGTATTAGTTTCCTTTTGCTGCTATAACAAATGATCGCAAACTTAGTGGCTTAGGACAACTCAAATTTTATTGCCTTATGGTTTGGGAAGTCTGAAGTCCAAAACGGGTGTCACTGGGCTAAAATCAGAGCGTTGGAAGGGCCACACACCTTTCCAGGGGCTGGAGGGAACTTTTCCAGCTTCTAGAGGCAGCCCGTGTTCCTTGGCTCACGTCCCCTTCACCCATCTTCAGCGCCAAGAATGGCCGGGGAAGTCTTTCTCCTCATATCACTCTGACACTAATTCTCTCTCTCCCTCCTGCTTCCACTCGTAAGGACCCTGGTGATTATAGTGGGTCCACATTGACAAGCCAGGATAATCTCCCCAGCTCAAGGTCAGCGGTCTACCTCCAGTCTACCAGCATCCACAATCCCCCTTTCCATGTAATGTAACATATTCTCAGGTTCCAGGTTCGAGCACATGGACCCCTTTGCTGGGGCCATTCCTCTGTCTACCACCCCACTCCCACCCCCACTCCCACTGATGGCAGCATTTTGTTGAGTACTTACTATGTGCCAGCCGGTGTGCCCAGCACTCCTTTCCCTGAATGATTCCACCCATTCTTCTCACCCCTACGAGGAAGGTACTCTCAGCGTCCTCATTTCACAGACTCCAAGAAGTTAAGCGACTCCCCAAGGAGACCCAGTGAGCACGTGCTGGATACCGGAACTTGAACTCGAGTCTGCTGAGCTCTGAAGCCAGAGTCCCAACCACTTGCTCGTGCTGTGTCCTCTGAAGCCACCAGATCCCCTCAGCTAGCTGTCACCCCTCCTCTGCGCCCCCATAGCCGAGGAAGATTGGGCCTCTCTTTTAAGAGAGATCCTTCTCAAGTCTCAGTTTGGAGCAGGCCACCTCCCCAGCTCATCTGTCAAAGTAATAAAAGTAATCATTTAATGAAAATCTGCCATATGCCAGAACCTTCTCACCCAACATTTCTCACACCCACTGCTAAGGCAGGTGTTCCTTCCACTTCCCAGTGAAGGAAATGCAGACTCCGGGGAGGGTCAGCCTCAGGGTTCATTGGTGTCAGTGCGGGGAGTGGAATCCAGGCCTAATTCCAAAGCCCGTTCTTGCCTCCGCTAGGCCACCCGTGCACTTGTAAATGCCAGCTGCCTTCGTAAGCCAGGTAGGACCCTGTCTATCATTAGCTGGCTTTATGCTGGCTGGGTGGGTAGCTCAGTGGGTAAATGGGAGATTCTGGAGAAATACTGCCAGGGTTCCAGTCTCAGCCCTCCTGGTTTCTGCCTGCGTCTGCCTCAGTTTCCTGAGCTGTAAGATGGATACAGTGACAGCACCGACCTCATACGATCTGTCGTGAGGATTAAGTGGACTAAAATCTCTTGACAGTCACTACTACAGAAAGCACTCTCCGTGTTAGTGTTTTCGTGGGTTTGCCGGGTCAGCTGGGGCTCATGCAACGCCTACCCCGGTGTCTGGCCGAGCCGTGGGCCTCTGCTCCGGCCTTGCTGGGCATCTCTCTTCTGTGACATTTCATCACCCCAGACTACCTGCATGGAAGTTTCCCTGGAAGAACAAAATAGATCATTGTTGAGAAAATACTTTGTAAACTATAGAGTGAAGTGGGCCTGTGTTGGCTATTAATGACCTGTATGAAGGGTTTAACGATCAGGCCAGAAAACCATAGACCCCCGGAGGATCCAGTGCAAAGGCAGCCTCCCCAGCATGGGCCCCAGGGGGACAGAGGGCCGGCAGCTGTCATATTTCCTCCTCCTCTCCCATCTCCACACCCCACCCCAACCCCCCCCCCACCCTCCACCCCCGCCCCATCCATCCTGGGGTGGCCAAGGCTGCAGGAATGCGATGGTATCTCAGCAAACAGACAGTCTGTTCCCAGAGGAGCCGGGACCGCCCCCAGGAGGCCCCACTCTCCCAGCCACAGTAAACACAAGGGTCTGTCCTCATTATCAGCTTGGCTCAGCAGCAGTGGAGACAGTCTGCCCGCTGGAGAGTCTCCGCAGAGCGATAAGCTGCTGGGCCCCTTGTTGGCTGTCCTCCTGGGGCTGTAGCCGCACTGCCCGGGAATAGGAATCTCAGAGCTGGCCTGGCTTGGGGCCGAAATACCTCATCCAGGGGTGGGGGGCCGAGGGTGGGGAGCTGGCTGCCTTTACACTGAGAACGTCGGTCGCTCAGATGAAGGAAGGGAAGGACCAGGGCTGTGCCAACGGGCTAGGACACACAGTCTGCAAAGCTCTCAGTTGCTCTCAAAGACTTCTGAGTCCATTAATTACAATGCTTTGCGAGACGGCTTTATCATCATCATCTTCACAGACCATACATATTGATGATAGCGCTCCTTCCAGTGTTTTCCAATCCATGTGCCACTCAATGAATTACGGTGTGGAAAGCACTTAGCTCCGAGCCTGGTAAGGGCTCCGAGAAGGTCGGCTTTGCAGGAGGCAGTCTGGTAACATTCCCTTAATCACTCTAGCGGTGCAGGCAACCCCCAGTCCCTCCAAATAATAACAGTGAACTCTTCTCTGGGACGGCCGTGCCCCCTCTGTCCTCAGTTTCTTGACTCCCTGAAGGCGGGGGATACTGGGGTGAACCGCGCCCCCATTTGACAGTGAAGGAGACTTGAAGGGCCCAGATAGGTCAAGTGCTTTGAAGGCTGTACAGCCAGGACATTAATGGCACAGCCGGAACCGGCCACAAGCCCTCGGACTCAAAGTCTGACAAACTTTTTCCGTCCTGGCCACTACCTGCCCTTGGCCAACCACTGAGGAGCCGAGATCGGGTCATCGGCCTGTGTCCTGGATCCTCTCCGGGGTCAGGCAGAGGCAGATCAAGATCCTGGGGGTTGGAGATTAGCCGGCAACTCCTCCGTAGCAGCTTGGAAAGCAGCAGTAAAAAGAACTCCAAATAACCAGGGGCGGCTGTGGACTCGCAGGGTGAGCACTTGGCCGGGAGTCCAACAGCCCTGGGTTCCAATCAACTGCTATTTTCAGGCTGGTGACCTAGGGCCGGGCACTTACCCTCTCTGGATTTGGTCCCAAGATCAACCTCTTCTGAGAGTTGCTAGGTGAATCACATGAAATACCGCACATCAAAATCCCCGGCTTTGGAGTGCCTGAGTCAAATGGCCTCTCTTACGGATCAGCCGACTTTCAAACCCCTGACCATTATTCAGCGCCCAGCTCAGATGCCTCCTATCCAGGCAGTCCTCCCTGGTTGCCCAGCTGGGCGTAACCACAGCCTCTCTGGAGCCGTCACATCTCTCCCAGGGTACCCGCTCTCTTGCATAGGGTCAAAGTTCAGTACTGATTCCTCATGGCATCCCCCAGACCCCAGCCTAGAGTCCAGAAACATTAAGTGTGTGATAAAGTAAATGAACGGGCCACGAAAGTGAAATGGCTACTCTGCCCCCCTCCTCTGTCTATAAGCCTTAGAGAGCATGCTTCCCCCCACCCCACCCCCTTCAGTAAAGACTGGTAAAGACCCCTGAGAAGCGATTCTTCCCAAATATAGCTTCCTTCCTTTGTTTGCCACCTCCTACTCTCAGTTCCAGATACTCCTGTGTTCTCCGGACCCCCAGGGTTCTCTCCTGACTCCTTGACCTGCCCTGTGAGGCCCTTCCCATCCTGGCCTCAGTGTCTGGTCCATTTCTTCTCTGGCCTCTGGTCCCAAGAGCGCCCTCTACCTGGGCTTTGCGCTCTGTTCTTCATGTTCATAGAAACATCTCTGCTCTCACCCGAGTCTATAATCCAGCCACCAACGTCACAGGGACTCCTGGTGCCTCCTCCCCTGTAAACATGTCTCAACTCCCGCCCCCAACCCCCCCACCCCAGGTATTCTTTCATAAGCAAGGAACCTGCTGGTGGCCTTTGGTCTTCGCAAATGTGTCCACCATCACCTTCCCCAAACCAGAAGGGCCCCTGAATCTCTCCTCCCCCATATTAACAGTTTTAGATTCTCATAGTAGCAAAGGGAACGGATGGGCACTGAGCTAGAATTTGGAGAACGGCTCCCCACATGTCTCAGGTTTTCTCCAGCCCACGTCTTTTTTGTTTGTTTATGTTTATTTTATTGAAAGACAGAGAGAGAGTGCGAGAGAGAGCATGAGCTGGGGGAGGGGCAGAGAGAAAGGAAGAGAATTCCAAGCAGGTTCTGAGCCACCAGCTCAGAGCCCAACACGGGGCTTGATTCCACAAACTGCGAGATCATATCCTGAGCCGAAATCAAGAGTCAGATGCTTAACCGACTGAACCACCCAGGCACCCCGCTCCAGGCCGTGTGTTCCTCCCCGTGTCCGCTGGAATGTTCCCACCTCTACCATCCACCTCCCCATCAGATCCCCACATCACAGGTGCTCCTTTATTCCCCTGCTGCAGTCTCAGACCTCGTGCTACCTCCCCAGGCTTGGCCCTGGCCTCTCTGCCATCCGCCCCTGAGCACCACCCTGTCACCACCATATTCCCAAATATGTACAGACTGTCTTACTCTATGCCAGGTACTATTCTAGGCCCGGGCGGGGGGGAGGGTGGTACACAGCAGTGAGCAAAACAGATATTGTCCCTTCCGTCATGGAGCTTTCATTCTAAGGAGGGAAATAGACCAGTAAAACGAGTGAAATATACAGTGTTTTAAGTTAGTTTTATTGTAAGTAACTTTGTTATTGGAAGTAAGGGCTTTGGCTAAACGTAAAGCAGAGATGAGTTCGGGGAGGGCTGGGTGGAGTTGCTACTTAAATGGGGCGGTCAAGTGGGCCTCCTTGAGAAGGTTACATCTCCTCAAAGAGTTGAAGGAGGCAAGGGGGTGGGCCTAGAGGGTCCTGGGGGAAGAGCATTCCAAGCAGGAGGAACAGCCAGTGCAAAGCCCCCTGTTTGAATTTATGTCCCCTCCTCTGTGCACCCACATTTTGCATCCCTCTGTTTGGCCTTTGACAGAGGTGAAAAGCGTTAGAGGACGTGGTTCATTTGGTCACCTGTCCTGCTGCATCAGGAGCCATCCTTGGGGCAGGGACCCCTAATGGCCAACGTCACAGTCATCCCCCACACTACCCTGACATGTCCGGAAGTGCACACACCCAGACCTACCCGCTCAGGCCCAGACATACACACCCACACTTGTGTGGAGAGACCCATACACTGTGGCCATAGAGGAGAAGGGCTCGGTTATTGTCAGCTGGGACGAGCTGCATAAGAGTAAATAATAATTAAGTGCGCCCAGCCCCACTGAGTTTACAAAGGTCTTCCTTGTGCCTACTCTTTGAGCTGAGAACTGGGTGGTTATTAAAGTGAGGCTCAGAGAGACCAAGGTGAGCAGACCAGTAATTGGTATTTGCAGTACTAGAACCTGACTCTTCGGATTACCAGCCAACATATGATTTCATTTATTTTTTTAATTTTTTTTTAATTTATTTTTATTTTTTTTTTAATTTTTTTTTTTAACGTTTATTTATTTTTGAGACATGGAGAGACAGAGCATGAACGGGGGAGGGTCAGAGAGAGGGAGACACAGAATATGAAGCAGGCTCCAGGCTCTGAGCTGTCAGCACAGAGCCCGACGCGGGGCTCGAACTCACGGACCGCGAGATCATGACCTGAGCCGAGGTCGGCCGCCTAACCGACTGAGCCACCCAGGCGCCCCTTTCATTTTTTTTTTTTTTTTTAAATAGATCAGATGTGACTACAGTACAAAACTCAAAATGGCCATAGAGGCACAGAAGTGTCCCTCTCCTCCTCCCCCAGGTGCCCAGCTCCCTCCCTGGAGTCTGAGGCACTTACTGGTCTATTTCCAATGTACTTAAACGGGGACTTAGGCTCCCCTCTTTCTGCGAAGAGGTTTGGCTTCACAAATATAGCTGACAGGATGGACACAGGCTGGGAGCCCTTGCTCCGGAAGCATCTCTTCTTTGCTTCTAGAACCTAGGCTTTCTGGGGCCAGGCTTGGCATCCACTTGGTTTCCACAAAACCACAAGCCTCTTGGATCCGCCACGAAGTCACTGCACGTCCTACATCTTAGTCCCTGGGGAATGTCCACTCATCATGAGGAACCCAGTGTCCTCAGGGAGAGGAGACAGGGATGGAGCAGGAACGGGCTGGGGACGGGGACGGGGCACGGTGGGGAAATCACACTGTGCTGGAATGCCTTTAAAACGGGGACTCCATTTAATGACCTCTGTGTTCTTCCTCAGCGGTTTCACTGCTGGTGGACTGTAATTCCCCGTGAAAATGATGGCATTGGAGTCGCTGCGTGACCACACCTACCATACCCTCACACAGTGCCCCATACAGTCAACTCCAACGATGTAGTGTGGTGCGTGCCTTTCCTTTACTAGGAGCAGATGAAAATGAGTCAGCAGAGGGCCTGCTGCCAGGAGCTTACAGTCTAGGGGAGGATGGACACACGGACACACACCCACACCAAGGGGACCCTGCTCAGGAGCCTGGGGGGGGTGGAATCAAAAGATGATGCTCCTCCTAGAATGAGTGAAAGAGAGAGAAGGGATGCACAGGACCCCCAGGCAGAGGGGCCAACACATACAATGAACAGGGATGCTTAAGAAATGGTAAGAGAAGGGCGCCTGGGTGGCTCAGTCGGTTAAGCGTCTGACTTCGGCTCAGGTCATGATCTCGCAGTTTGTAAGTTCGAGTCTCGCATCAGGCTCTGTGCTGACGGCTCGGAGCCTGGAGCCTGGAGCCTGCTTCGGATTCTGTGTTTCCCTCTCTCTGTTCCTACCCTGCTCACACTCTCTTTCACTCAAAAATAAATCCCCAGTAAAAAAAAAAAAAAAAAAAGAAGAAGAAGGGAAAGAGGAACTTTGGTCTTGGGTGGCAAAGACCGAACAGGAAGAGTCAGTGAGGATGAGAAGTGAAGGGTCTGGATGTCAAGGGGGGTTTTCTATCTTATAGGTGGAAATTTTCAAGCAGAGTCATGGCAGGGTCCAATTTGGTTCCTATCTGGATCTGTCACAGACTAGGAGCCCTGTAGAGGATGGGTTGGAGGCAGGATATTCTAGAGGCTTCAGGGGCAAGGGATATGAAGGTGTGACTAAAGTTAGAGTAGAAGGAATGTATTTATAATGCTTAATTCCTAAAATAGGGTGATGGGGACATAGTGTTTATGTTCTTTCTTTATAGGTTCATAATGATAAAGAAATTTTATTTTTAATAATTTTTAAAGTTTATTCACTTTGAGAGAGCGAGAGTGGGGGAGGACAGACAGAGAGAGAGAGAGAGAGGGAGAGAGAGAGAATTCCAAGCAGGCTCCACACTGTCAGTGCAGGGCTCAATCTCACTAACTGTGAGATCACAACCTGAGCCAAAATCAAGAGCCGGATGCTTAACTGACTGAGCCACCCAGGCTCCCTAGCAAAGGTTAATGTTTTATTTATTTTTTTGAGAGAGAGGGGGTCAGAGGATCCAAGGTGGGCTCTGTGCTGACAGGCTGACGGCAACAAGCCCGGTGTGGGACTCGAACTCATGAACCGTGAGATCATGACCTGAACTGAAGTCAGACACTCAACCAACTGAGCCACCCAGGTGCCCCCAGAAATTTTAAATTAAAGTCAGTGAATACAAGCTCCAGGAGGGAGCCTGAAGATAGCATTAGCTAATAATGAAGATCCTTATGCACTTAATAATAGTGCTTAATAGACACTATTCCTAGGATTTTACAAGTGCACATTTATTTAACCCCCACAGCCCTAGGAGGTAGGTATTACTCCCAAATTACAGATGAGGGGATAATGAAGTACAGAGAAGTTGATTATCTTGCCCAAGGTCGCCCAGTCAGTAGGGTGGAAAGCTGGGATTCAGTGGTCACACCCTTAACCAGAGCTTGTAAACCACGTGGGTCCTGTTCACCACCACATCCCAGCACCTGGCACACGCTGAGTCTACTGTGTTTTCATCGAGTAAATGCAGCCCAGAGAGGTTCAACAAGTTCTTTTAGGTCATACGGTCCTTCAAGATGACACCCCCATGGGACTGGTCGGTTGGCTCCTGGTCCAGCACTCCTTCCCCAACCTGGCCACACCCCTTCCTCTCTCTCCTGTCTGTCGCCAGTCTCCATTCTCAGCTGTCCCGGGGTCACTATGCTGGCAGCCGGAGCCTGACTCAGCCAGACCAGCGGAGCCAGGCAGGCGGCCACATTCAACGCACCGGGGTGAGGACACTACCCAGCGGGGAGGCGGGGCCGTGCAAGGGGCGGGGCCAGACTGGGCGGAGTCTGTGGAGGGGCGGGGCGGGACCACGGCGCGCCTGGCCCCCAGAGCTGCAGGAAAGCTCCGCCTCCTGCTAGTTCTGCTCCGGCTCCCTAGCCAGCTGTGTGTCGCACACTCAGAGAAACCCAGCTCTTTGGGACCTGTTTTCCCTAGCTCAGTACACCCAGAAGCAGGTGCCCCAGTGAGCCCTCCTGCATGAGGTGCCAGATGCCAGGTTCGAGGCGCCCGAGGTTCCAGGAATACCCAGTACTAAAGCCATCACCTTCGAGGCTTCAGTTTCCCTGTCGGTGAAGCATGGCAGTTGGTGGGGGCAAGACTTCCCACTGCTTGTGCCTCGGACGCTTTGGAAGATGAAATATACCCCTGTCTGCCCACTCCCCACCGCCACTCTTGTCCTCTAGCAAAGCTCCCAGGGGTCCTCACAAGGTGATACACAGACAGCACTAGGGGATCCCCTGAGAACTTGTCAGAAGTTCAAATTCTCAAGCCCCATCCCAGACCCACTGAATCAGGAACCCTGAAGGGTGAGTCTAGCAATCTGGTTTCACCAGCCCTCCAGGTGATTCTGATGCGTGCTCAAGTTTGAGAACCATGAATCTGTCATTTCCCTGATTCTGGCCTAAAGCACAGCCACCATCTTTCTTGTGCTCCAAATATCATCAGTGGCCCCATAAGATCAAGCCCAAGCCCTTCTCCTGCCCTCCCAGGCCCTTCACAGCTTAACTCCCCCTTGCTTTCACCCCTTGGAACAACCACCAGCCCCGAGACCCCAGGGACACATCATGCATGTGTTTCCAGGCCCTTGTTAATGCCTTCTTCCCTTTGACCAAAACTTCAAGTTTCTCTCTTCCAGGCAACTTTCCCAGAATGCCCAACTCTTGATGCCCCCCTCCTGGGAGTCCTCAGTCCTTGCAGTCCTGCCCAGGGTTGAGTATTGACTGGCGTTTGGTTTTGGTATGGGCTAAACTGTGTCCCCCCCAAAACTTACATGTTGAATCCCAACCCCCACCCTGTACCTCAGAATGTCAGTCTATTTGAAAATAGGGCTTTTTCTTTTCTTTTCTTTTTTTTTTTTTTTTTAAAGTAGGCTCCATGCCCAACATGGGGCTTGAACTTATGACACTGAGCTCAAGAGTCTCATGCTCTACGGACTGAGCCAGCCAGATGCCCTGAAGATAGGGCTTTTAATAAGTGATTCTGTTAAAATGAGGCGGTCACTGTTGTCCCTAATCCAATCTGATTGGTATCCTCACAAAAGAGGAAATTTGGACATACCAAGAGACACAGGGGATGTGTGCCCACCGAGGAAAGACCATGTGAGAGGTGGCAAGAGGGAGGCCATCTACAAACCACGGAGAGGTGCCACAGAGGAAACCCTACCCTGTGGCACCTTGATCTTGGACCTCCAGCCTCCCAAATTGTGAGAAGATTAATTTCTACTGTTTAAGCCCCCAGTCTGTGGTATTTTGTTATGGCAGCCCCAATAGACTAATACAGATTTTCAAGTGGTTAGTGGCGTTTTCCTTGAGGAGTCCCTCCTTTCTATAGTGTACTTTTTTAATTTTTTTTTTTTTTTAATTTTTGAGACAGAGAGAGACAGAGCATGAGCAGGGGAGGGGCAGAGAGAGGGGGAGACACAGAATCTAAAGCAGGCTTCAGGCTCTGAGCTGTCAGCACAGAGCCCGACGTGGGGCTCGAACTCGCAGACTGCGAGATCACGACCCGAGCCGAAGTCAGACGCTTAACCGACTGAGCCACCCAGGTGCCCAGAAGTCCCCCCCTTTCTAAATCTCACTCCTCTTCAGGCCACTGTGACAGGCTCTGCCATTCCTCCCTAAGCGTGACCCTGGAGCCTGGACAACAGCCCGTTAGCAGATGGGGATCTCCGGCTCTCCCAGGGAAGGAATGGATAGACACAAGCAAAGGCAGACAATGTGGTCTACTCCCTGTGTCCCAGCCTCACAAATGGCTTCTGTTTCTGAGGAACAGTGTGCTGAGCATGAAAGGGGACCAGACACAAATGTTTTTGAGGAGAATTTCCATTAGTGGATTCCACCTTCCTCATTCCCTGCCTCTCGCCCTTTCCTCAACTCAAATCACACTGTGATACACACAACATCTGTTAAAATGACCCACCCAGGAAACTATCAACTGTGGTTCTGTTATGAAAACCTGGGCTCCAGACTTGGCCCCTACTCTGCTGCGTGGCCTTAGATTAGTCATACCCCTCTCTGGGCTCCAGGCTTCCTGGTGAAAGGAAGAGCCTGGGCGAGCAGACACCAAGCACTTCCAGAAGAAGATCCGAGGCTCCAAGTGAGCAGGGCAGATGGAAAATTGGGAGGCAGGCAAATCACGCTGGAGGAGAGAGAAGAGGCTGAAACATGGAGATCCTTGAAAACCACACCAGGAGGTGGAAATTCCATGACTAGGCAGTGGGGAGCCATGGCAGGCTTCTGAGCAGTAAGAGGGCCAAGCTGACCCTGGATAATGACTGGCCATGGAGGGGTAGCTACCCAGACCCCTGCCTTCCTAACGTCATCCTTCTGCACACTCCCTTTGTCCGCTCCTGACCTTCTTGTTCCTCCTCCAACATTCTAGGCCCTTTCCCACCTCGTGACTTTCACCCTGGCTGTTCCATTTGCTAGAAAACTGGAAGCAGAAGAAGCAGACACTTGTAGCACTTACCCACGTGCCAGGCACTGTCTAAGCACATCACCTGTATTAATTCATTTACTCCACTCCACAACCCTACGGTTGTGGCAGGTAGATACTACTATGATCCTGACGCTGCAGATGAGCAAACTGAGGCACAGAGACAAGTGACTTGTTCAAGGCCTCCCAGCGGTGGTGGTGCTGGTATGTGAAACTCCAGGATTCACTCTTACCCCATTAGAATGGCTCACTGCTCCCTCCACCATCCAATATAAAGTGCCCCCCCACACACACCTCGCCCCTCTTACCCACTGTGGTTTCCATCAGAGCACTTGGGCCCCCTGATCTTTTGCATTTCTTTGTTGGTCCCTGTCGCCAGAGCCGTCCATCACACTGTAAGCTCCATGCAGGCAGGACTTTGTCTGGTTCACAGCCGTATTCCTAGCTCCCAGCGCAGTGCCTGGCACAAAGGAGAGGCTCAATCAAGGTTTGTTGAATGACTAAAGGAACAGAAATGTTTCTGTGCAACGGGGAAGCTCAGCTCAAGCGTCAGTGGACCTCTATCCATCCTTTCCTGAGCCCCCGACCCCCAGAGAAAGAATCCCTCCCTCCTGCTTCGTGCTCCCCATCCCGCTCCGGTCTCCCCACTAGACCGTTCATCACCTAAAGACACCAGCCCTTTCATGTCATCTTAATACAAATAACACTAATTAACACATTTTTTTTTTTTGAGCTTTATGTGTCAGGCATCGTTCCAAACTTTCTGCGCGAACTCACTTAATCTAACAATATTGTGAGGTATGTACTGTTATCCCCATTTCACAGGTAAGGAAACAGAGAAAGAGGGAAGCTAAGTATCTTGCCCACAATCATACACCCAACAAAGGGTAGATCCAGGCCATCCAGTCAGTGCCCTTTTCCCCACGCAGGTGGCAGGCCTGCTCCCTCCTGGGGCTCCGGGTGAGTCTGGGACCCGGCTGGAGGTCTGGCCTCCTCGCAGGCTGGCCAGCACCTCTTCCTGATTACCCACAGGCCCGCAGGGCCTCAGGGCCACTCTCAAGTGCATCGATGCACTTGAAGCCCCACAGATGGAGTCCGTGCCCGTGAATCTGCTGGCGTTTCCAGTACAGGCAGAGAGCTGGCAGGGCAGTAGCTTCTGGAATATATTCGTTTTCCTGCTGCTGCTGTAGCAAACGACCACAAACTTAGTAACACAGATGTCTTACCTGCAGTTCCAGAGGTCAGAAGTCTGACCTGGGTCCCTAAACTCAAGGTGTCAACAAGGCGGTGTTCCTTCTGGGCACCCTAGGGGAGGATTCATTTCCCTGCCTTTTCTAGCAGCTAGCGCCTGCACTCCCTGGCTCAGGGTCTCTTCCAGCGTCTTCAAAGCCAACAACAGCAGATCAAGTCCTTAGACTGCTCCGCCCTGACTCTGCTTCCTTCCTCAGACCTCTCTCCCTCTCTGCTCCTGCCTCCCTCTCCCATGTTTACAGACTCTTGTGATCACATTGGGCCCATCCAGCTAATTGAAAATAATCTTTCCCTCTTTTTTTAATTTTTTTTTTTCAACGTTTATTTATTTTTGGGACAGAGAGAGACAGAGCATGAACGGGGGAGGGGCAGAGAGAGAGGGAGACACAGAATCGGAAACAGGCTCCAGGCTCCGAGCCATCAGCCCAGAGCCCGACGCGGGGCTCGAACTCACGGACCGCGAGATCGTGACCTGGCTGAAGTCGGACGCTTAACCGACTGCGCCACCCAGGCGCCCCAATCTTTCCCTCTTAAGATCAGCTGATAGTAACCTTAATTCCCCACCTCCACGTAAACTAACAATTCACAGGTTCTGGGGATTAGGACGCGGACGTTTGGGGGAGGGTGCAGGGGGGGGCGGCTTGATTCCTCTTACCGCACAGACGTTTCTCAGATTGTTCCTCAAAACTGCCATCCCTAAATATCTGTGGAATCAATGGAGCATCTCCAAAGACCTGATGGTGGGACAGCCTGGGCCTCAGTGCCCTTGAGGCCTCCAGTGCTGGGGCGGGTAGGAGGCCCGGGCCTCCCTCAGAGAAGCCCCTCACAACCTGCAAGGAACAGAACACACGGGGGCCGGCCAAGGACTCGCAGTCCACCTCTGGGCAAGAAGAAAGCGGACCCTCAGAGCACTTTCACCTGTTACCAATACCTCACCAATCCTGAGCCGGAGGCCACGAAGAGATTCTTATCCCTCCTTTAAAGGGCGGCAAAGTGAGGATTGGAGACATGAGGTCAGTGCCCAATGTCTTGCTTGCTCGCTTGCTTGTAGCCTACGCGCACGTGCTGTGAATTGTGGGCTCATTCTCCCTGCAAGCCCGCGCCTCCCAAGAAGGTATTTGCACCATCCAGGTGGCCGGGGTCCTGGAATTCAGATAAACGTGACCCTCCTTGCCCCCACTGTAATGTCTGGTTGGACATAAGCCACCTAAAATACTGCTTCCTTATTAAAATAGCACAAATATTATAAAGTGCAAAAAACCATCTGAAACTTTAAGAGAAACCCGGAGACCTAGGAGAAACCATAGGGGTCACACGGGTCACGTCTGCCAAATCGTGGAGGTACATTTCTCCGTTCCCCAGTTCCGAGGCACATTTCCAAGGAACAAGGTGCCACACGCACCAATACAATACTGCACGCACAGATATGCATGTGTGTGCGCACACAAACTGACATTCCCCCTAGAGGCTCAGAAAAGCCTGCGGTCCAGGCGCAGCCGACCGGACTCTTCCTTTCCAGTCTGGATGTTTTTATTTCCTTTTCTTGCCTGACTGCGCTAGCTACAAACTCTAGCACGATGTTGACTAGCAATGGTGAGAGTGGACAGCCTTGTCCTGTCTCTGATCTTGCGAGGAAAGCCTTCAGTCTTTCACCATTAAGATGTTAGCTGTGGAATTTTTTTTTTTAAGTTTTTTTATTTTGAAAGAGAGAAAAAGAGGGGCGCCTGGGTGGCTCAGTCGGTTAGGGGTCCGACTTCAGCTCAGGTCTGATCTCACAGTTTGTGAGTTCGAGCCCCGCGTCGGGCTCTGGGCTGACAGCTCAGAGCCTGGAGCCTACTTCAGATTCTGTCTGCTCCTCCCCCACTCTCACTCTGTCTCTCTCTCTCTCTCTCTCTCAAAAATAAATAAGCATTAAAAAAAAATTTTGGGGGGGCACCTGCGTGGCTCAGTCGGTTAAGCATCCGACTTCAGCTCAGGTCACGATCTCGCGGTCCGTGAGTTCGAGCCCCGCGTCGGGCTCTGGGCTGATGGCCCAGAGCCTGGAGCCTGCTTCCGATTCTGTGTCTCCCTCTCTCTCTGCTCCTCCCCGTTCATGCTCTGTCTCTCTCTGTCTCAAAAATAAATAAAAAAAGTTAAAAAAAAAAATTTTTTTTTAAAGTTTTTTTTGAAAGAAAGAGAGAAAGCAGGGGAGGGGCAGAGAGAGAGGGAGACAGAGAATCCCAAGCAGGCTCTGTGTGGTCAGCACTGAGCCCGATGTGGGGCTCAAGCCCACAAACCATGAGATCATGACCCAAGCCTAAAACAAGAGTCAAACATTCAACCGCTGGGGCCACCCAGGTGCCCCAGCGGTGGATTTTTACAGATGTCCTTAATCAGGTTGAGAAGTTCCTTTCTCTTCCTAATTTATTGAGCATTTTCATTAGGAATGAATGTTAGATTTTGTCAAATGTTCTTTTTTTGCACTTAGCGAAATAATTATACGGTTTTTCACTTTTAGGGTGTCAATAAGGTGAATTACATTGACTTTTTAAGGTTTATTTTGAGAAGGAGACAGAGCGCCTGCATGTGTACACGTAAGGGGGAAAGGAGCAGAGAGAGAGACTAGGAGAGAGAATCCCAAGCAGGATCCATGCTGTCAGTGCAGAACCTGACTCGGGGCTCGATCTCACCAACTGTGAAATCATGACCTGAGCTGAAAACAAGAGTTGGACGCTCAACTGACTGAGCCACCCAGGCGTCCCCCTCAGACACTGGGGTTTTCATCTTTAGTTTGATTTGGATCTTTTTTATGTTTTATGTCTCTACTTAACATGTTCAGTGTTTCTTTTAGCTACTTGAACTTATGGAATACAATGTAATATAATAGGTGCCTTAATACCCTTTCTTCAGTCTGCATGGACTCTCTCCTCACTGTGTGTTGTATTTTCCTTCTTTGCACGCCTGGTCATTTTGCTTGGATGCTAAGCATTGTGACTTGTTGGGTAAAATCCTTTTGGATTCCTAAAATTATTCTTCAGATTAGTTTTGGGACATGGTTAAGTTACTTGGAAAGACTTTGATTGTTTGAGGTCTTGATTTTAAGCTTCATTAGGCAGGACAAGAGTCACATTTGGTGTAGGATAAGTCTCCCTGCTACTGAGACGAGAGCTTTCATATGCCCCATGAGTTGGGATGTTTTATACCCTGGTTTTGGCACAGGCACTATTTTGAGCCCTGTAGAGCTAGGTACTTTTCTTTCTAGTCTTTAGGGGCTCTTTCCCAGCCTCGGGCAGTCGTCTCACACACACGTGCTGATCAATATTCAATTAAACACGAGAGGGAACTCTGACTTTCCTTGTGTGGCTCCCTCTTCTCTGGTCCCTTCCCTGTGAATTCTAGCTACCTTGGCTTCCTTAGACTTCCAGATCCAACTTCTCAACTCAAGGTGACTGCTGGGCTCTGCCTGGGTCACTGTCCCTTTGCTGTGGCCTGGAAATGCTCTCCAGGCAGCAATCCGGGGCATTCGTAGCTCATCTCATTTGTTTGCTGTACTGTCCTCCACTGCCTGATATCCAACATCTTGACATTGTTTCTTGTATCTTGCCTGACTGTTCCCTTGTTTTCAGGTGGCCAGGCAAATCCAGTCCCTGCTCCTGAAAGTGAAAATGTCGGTAATCAGAATTTGACATTTAAAACAGAAAAAGGGGTGCCCGGGTGGCTCAGTTGGTTAAGCGTCCGACTCTTGATTTCAGCTCAGGACATGATCTCATGTTTCTGGAGTTCGAGCCCCGCCTCGGGCTCTGTGCTGCTCGCGCAGAGCCTGCTGGGGATCCTCTCTCTCCCTCTCTCTCTCTCTCTGCCTCTCCCCCACTCAATTCTCTCTCTCAATAAATAAACAAACTTAAAAAAAAAAAAAGTACTACTAGTAAAAAATAAAAAACAAAAACAAAAACAAGAAAAGTACTAGTTAAAATAGCATCTAAAAATAATAAATACAGGGGCGCCTGGCCGGCTCTGTTGGAAGAGCATGTGACTCTTGATTCTGAGGTCATGAATGTTGGTGTAGAGATTATGTACATAAATAAATCAGAAAAAAATTTAAGTCTTTAAAAATATTCAATGCAGATAAGCCCGACAGAAGATACGCAAGAGCCGTACAGTGAAAACTACAAAATAGTGCTAAGAGGAAATTAAAGCATACGTAAATAAATGGAAAGACATGCCATCTTTGTGTATCAAAACACTCAGTATTGCTAAGATGTCAGTTCCGTCCAAACTGACATACAGATCCAATGTAATCCCAGCCGAAACCCCAGCAGGCGATTTTTGGTTGAAATGGACAAGTCGATTCTCAAACCTCCAGGGAAGTCCAAAGGACCTAAAACAGCCAAAACGGTTTGGAACACAAACAAATAAGCAAAAGCTGGAGGACTTAACATTACCTCCTGCTTTCAAGACTCACCATAAAGCTACAGGAACCAGGGCAGTGTGGCATCACCCTCGAGACGGGCAAATAGCAAAACAGAAGAGAGTCCAGAAATAGGCCCACATGTAAACAGTCGATTGATTTTTGACAAATGTTCCAAGATAATTCAGTGGAGGAACAAGAGTCTTTTCAACAAGTGGGTGCCGGGACAATTGGATATCTGCGTGCCAAACAAAACAAAACACAAAACAAAACCTGTTATCCAAACTTTGTACCAAATATAAAAATTAACTCAAAATGGATCATAGACTTAAATGGAAAACCTAAAATGATAAAGCCTTAGAAGAAAACATAGGAGAAAATCTTTGTGACCTCAGGTTAGGCAAAGATTTCTTAGATAGGCACCAAACACGATTGATACAAGGAAAAAAAATGACAAATTGGACTTGAGCAACATAAGAACTTCTGCTCTTTGAAAGGCAGTGGTAAGAGAATAAACAGATAAGCCACAGACTGGAAGAAAATACTTGCAAATCAGATATCTGATAAAGGATTTGTATCTAGGACATACAGAGAACTCTCAAAACTCAATAATGAGAAAATAAATGACCCATTTAAAACTGAGCAAATTAGGGGTGCCTGGGTGGCTCAGTTGGTTGAGCGTCTGACTTCGGCTCAGGTCAGGATCCCCCATTTTGTGGGTTCGAGCCCCCTGTCGGACTCTGTGCTGACAGCTCAGAATGTGGAGCCCGCTTCAGATTCTGTGTCTCCCTTTCTCTTTGTCCCTCCCCTGCTTGCGTTCTGTCTTCTCTCTCCCTCCCTCTCCACCAAAAATAAATAAACATTAAAAAAAAAATTTAATAAAAAAACTGAGCAAATTAAAATAATGATAATAATTATAATGATAACAGGCAAATGACTTGAACAGACACTTCAGCAAAGAAGATACACGGATGGCAACTAAGCACATGAAAAAAACACTCCATGTCATTAGTCATTAGAGAAATGTAAATGAAACCACAATAAGATATCACTACACACCTGTTAGAATGTCTAAAATCAAAAAGACTGGGGCGCCTGGGTGGCTCGGTCGTTAAGTGTCTGACTTCAGTTCAGATCATGATCTCATGTTTGGTGACTTTGAGTCCCACACTGGTGAGCTCAAGCCCTGCTTCAGGTGAGCCCCACTTCTCTCTCTCTCCCCTCTCTTTCTCTTTCTGTCCCTCACTCACTTGTGCCCCCCCCAAAATAAATAAAATTAAATTAAATAAACATTAAGAAAATCTATTCAAATGAAAAAGACTAATTATGTCAAGTGTTGATATGGAACTACTGGGATTTTTTTTTCTACTGATGGTTGAAATGAAATGATCCAACCATGTTGAAATACAGTTTAGCAGTTTCTTTAAAAAGTTAAACACACATCGACCGTGTGACTCAGCGTCCCATGCCTAGCTAGGTATTTACCCAAGAGTAATGAAAGCTTATGTTCATACAAAGATTATCTGTGAATTGTCTTTTTTTTATTAGTAGTATTTTTATTTGAACGAGAGAGAGAGAATCCCAAGCAGCCTCCATACTCAGCATGGAGCCCAAGGCTGGGCTGGATCCCACGACTCTGGTCAGATCATGACCTGAGCCAAAAGCAAGAGTCAGACATTCAACCGACTGAGCCACCCAGGTGCCCCTGTATGTGAATTTTCATAGCAGCTTTATTTACAATAGGAAGAAACTGGAAACATCCCAAAACGCCCATCAACAGGTGAATAGATAAACAAATTATCCATTCAATGGCATGCCACCCAACAATAAAAAGGAATAAAAGGTTGATGTATAGGGGCGCCTGGGTGGCTCAGTCAGTTGAGCACCCCCGACTCCGGATTTCAGCTCAGGTCACGATCTCACAGTTTATGCGTTTGAGCACCGTGTCTGGCTTTGCACTGACAACCTGCTTGGAATTCTCTCTCTCTTTCCCTGTCTCCCTGCCCCTTCCCCTGCTCTCACTCTCTCTCTCTCTCTCCCTCCCTCTCAAAATAAATAAACTTAAAAAAAAAAAAAGGTTGATATATACACAGTATGGATGAGTCTCAAAATAACTGCCCTGAGTGAAAGAAGCCTTACACCCAAGAACATATATGCTGTCCGACTCCATTTATACCGAGTTCTTGAAAATGCAAACTAACGCATGGCAACCTAAGCAGCTCAGTGGTGGCCTGGGGACTGAGAGGGAGGTGGGGAGAGAAGGAGAGAGGGAAGGATTATAAAGTGGCATGAGGAAACTTTTGGCAGTGATGGACATGTTCATTTTCTTGATTACGGTGATGGTTTCATGAATGTAAACACATGTCCAAGCTTATCACATTGTCCACTGTAAGTACGTGCAATTTATTGTATGTCAACCACATCTCAACAGAGCTGTTTTTAAACATGAGAGAAAGAAACCCAGAGATCAATCTGACCTGGACTCTGCTTCTAGAACCCTTGTGGGGAGGAGGAGGACCTACTCAGAGCCTGAGGCCGGTCGGGAGAAGCTGGAGGGGCAGAGTTTAGGCCCAGAGGGAGGGTGGGAACAGGGCTGGAGGCTTGAGCCTTCAGAATTCCCAAAGTCACCCTCCCACGTGAGAGGTGGCTCTGCCTTATCTCTAACAGCCTTCTCTCTCCAACGTTCTTTCATCCTAAGAAGTTTCCAGCCAAAAAAGACTTCCTGAAATTGGTCAGGGCCTGAGGAGGCAAGAACAATAGCGGAGCCCGACCATGGGGCCAGGCTCCGCACACAGGACTGCATTTAACCCTCCCATCGCCCTGGAGCGGGCTGGCTTTCATGGTCCCATTTACCAGGGACGATGGAGGGAGCAAGGTGACATGGCCGCCGCAAGGGTCGTAGCAGACGGCACCCCCAGCCTTAGCGGGCCTCTGGGGGTGTTGCTCACACGCAGGCAGGACGACGGTGCTTGGCAAGGCCATCGTCAGCCCTTTCTCGGCCCTGAGCATTCTTATTTTGGAGATCCTGCCCTACTCAATATGAGGCGTATTAAGCCCACAGATCCTATAATGAATATGATTTTTACCGTTTATTCATTTCATTTGCAGTGTCCCAGTTTCAAAGATTTTAAGCTCTGAGTTCTAATGGCAAAGTGGCCCTATTGGGGCTCTTTTGGGGGGTCCTGGCTTTGCGGGCAGGGATGTGAAGACCCAGTCAAATACAGGCATGCCTGGTTCCCAGGGGTAGTGCTGTCTTGAAGCCTAGTTTGGCACGTAAGCCCTGGAGTCAAGCTGTCTGTACGTGCTTCGGCTCCCGGCCATTCCTGCGTGACCTTGGGCAGGCTCTCTCACCTCCCTGACCTCAGTTTCTTCTTCTGTGAAGTTGGGGTGGTAGTACCTACCTACCCGACACGGTCGATGACTAGAACACGTTTGGTTGGACGGTGTGTAAGGTCCTTTGCCGCGTGGAGACATGTGAGGGCTCCAGAACTAATGTCTGAACAGGTGCCAGAAATCCCGTCCTGTCAGCCATTTCACCACCCCCTGGACTCTGGCTGTTTTCCTTTGGAGTCATCTTACCTTATCAAGTCACAAGTTCCTGAGTCACCCCCAGCCCTGCGGCCAGCTCCCAGGCTGTCCCCGCTGTGCTTCCTGTGGCCCTCCTCCACCCGCCCCATATTGTTCCCTGCCCCACCACATTCAGGGACATTTTGTCTCCCTGGGCCTGGCGACGGCGAGCCGCTGGGAACAGGAACTGCACAGAGGCCCCCAGTCATTCCTAGGAAGTTCACGTGGAATGGAAGGGGACACGTCAAGCAGCAGGCCTATCTGCCCAGCCCAGATTCCAGCTCCCAGCCACAGTCCCTCGCTCTCCTTGCCAGGGGGTGATAACAAGATCATCCTGGCCTTGGGACCCCTTCTGCACCTTCATAAGTCAGAATGTTCACTCACTATTCTTTCAGGGACCTGGATGTGTCATTAAAGGTTCTGGATATGGAGAGGTCCAGGGGTCTGGGCGAGGGGTCAGGGAGCCTGAGCATCAGAGCTGGGAGGGGACATCGGCATCGGTTATTTACAGCCTATATCTAAGTGCGTCAATATTTTAACCACTGGTACCAACGGGCCCGTGCATGCCAGCTGGAGGTCAGCCAGCCAGGCAGGCTCAGGCTCCTCTGCCCACTCAGGTGTCACCCCTTCCCGGAAGCCCTCCCTGATCCTACCACTCAGTATTGGTACCCTTTCTAGTGGCCATGCTTACTCCCATCACAGCACTTGTCACACCATGATCCCCAATATCCATTCCCTTATCTGTCTGTCCCTTGAGAGCTTCTGGGGAGAAAGGCTCAGAGTGTCTTTTCTATCTCTACCTCCATGGAAGGGGCCACATTTTTTATTTTTTTTAATGAATAAAAAGCATCATGTAGGTTCAGAGCCACTCAGGCCCGGATTCAAATCCCTACCTCTCCTCTCATAGTTACATGCTCTTTGGGATGTTTGTAAATCGCCTTCTGCCTCGGTTTCCTCCTCCCACAAGTGGGGTTAACGATGGTGGCCTGAAGCATCTGGGTGAAGTGTCTTTCCCTCTCTTTTCACTAACCCTTGGATAAAGCTTGAGCCACTCCTGCCACAGGCCCAGACACAGAGGTAGCCTTGGCTTTCTGGCTGTAGAGTGAAGGATCTCCTGAGAGGCCACACCTGAACTTGGCCACTGCACAACACATCCCTACTCTGTTAAATGGAAGGCGCATCCACCACCCCCCCCCCCGCCCCCCGTGAACGCCCAGGCCTTGAATTGTGCCATTCACTGTCATCATAACGGGAACAACTTACATTTACAAAGGGCTTTGGGAGTCACAAGCCTCATCTTAATTTTCACAAGCATCCTGTTACATCAGCAACAGGAGCCTCCCATTGCACAGATGAGAAAACAGAGGCTCCAAGAGTCCCACAGCATGAACTACCTAGAAATGCTTAAGGTTCCCCAGAGCTCCTGCCCATGCGCATTTGCATTTTGACCCAAAGAAAGCCCAGTAAATGGGATTTCAGGCCAAAGGGGGTGGAAGGAAAAATGGAGGGATGGCAAGGGGGCTTCCCCAGGCTCTTGAAACCTGATCCCACAGGTGCCCAGGCCCTCTCTACCTGTAGTCAGACCTGGAAAAGCAAACAAACATCGTGCCTTTGCTGTCTCCCTGGCCATGGGAGGATCCCGGAGAAACTTGGCCCAGGGTCTGTACCGAGCTGGCTCTCCACCCTTCATTTTTATAAGTTCGGGCAGGAGAAAAGGCCGGGAGAAAAATCTGCTACTAATAAGGAAATCAATTAGTTGGTGTGCGTGTCACGAAATGCTTCAATAACGATCTGCCTTTTGGGAATTTTTCCTCCCCCTTTAATTTTTTCCCCCAAAGAGACCTGGCTGGGGCCAGAACGCGTTTCCAGCATCCTCCTGTCAGAGGGAGGCGACGCAGCTGTGTCTGGAGCTGATTACCAAAGGGATATGCTTCGCTGCCCTGCTGGCATCATGGGCGGCCGGGGTCCCCTCCTCTGCCTGGTCTGCCCATGCCAGGTCCCGATCAAGCAGGCTGAGAAGGGGCTTCATGGCCCTCCAACACGCAATGACACACATACACACAGTCACTCCAAAATGCCACCCCCTACACACGCACACACACGTAATCTCTCATACTAACGTACTCACAGACTGCCCATACTGCACGAGACTCACATAACACAACCCACATACACACACACACAATTGTACACATACTCACACTCACCCAAACACACATAGATACATGCATAGTCCCCCTTCTCCATACACATATACAATCACACACACACATTCTACCACCCACACATAGTCCACACGCATGTGCTCCCCCCCCACAATTACACCCACATACTCACCAGCCCACGCATACAATCACACGCCCAATCATACACACACCTAACTGCCTTCAATTGCACACACAATCGCACACACATACACTTGATGTGAGAATCCAAGGATATCTGAGCTAGGACAGATCTTCAAAGTCTTCCATTCCAACCCCCCGGGCAATACCAGTGGGGAAACTGAGGCCCAGAGAGAAGGTGTGAATTGCACAGATGGGCACCTCTGTATCCTTACTCACCCAATTAATGGCATCTTGGGATGAGAAATATTGACGGCGGGGGGTGGGGGGGGAGGTCAGAGCTGAGAGAAAGGGAGAGAGAGGAACTCATCTGGAGCCCAGCCCCCAAAGAACTTCAGCCAAATCTTCTAATGAGGAAATGTAAAAATAATAATCAGGAAGGAATTCACAGAGCCCCATAGTTCCCCCAACCACCGCCCAGCCTTGAGAACAGCACAGTCTAAGTGCAAAGACCATGGCCTTATTGGGAATACAGATCAGGCTTCCTGAAACTCGTCTCTGTCATTCACTTGCTGCAGGACCTACAGCACGGTACTTCGTGTCTCTGAGCCTCAGTGTTCTCAACTATAAAATGGGAATGAATTTGACCTCACAAGGCTGGGGGTGGGGGGTAACATGTTAATGTCTCTGGAGCATCAAGCAGTGTGCCTGGCAGGTAGCAGGTACTCGCCATGCTACCTCCTTCTCCCCCCAGTCCCTTACTGAGATCACAGTTTTGATGGGTGATCTTGGAAAGTCTCTTCCCTCTGTAGACTCTGGCCTCCCCATTCAAGGGATCTCTAAGGCCAAATAGCTCTTGACTGAGAGCTGGTGAGCAGAGTGGGCCTAGGTGGTAACCAAGGCGATGGCCCGGAACTTGCCCCTGAGGCCTCCAGGTTAGAGGGGAGCAGGGCTCTTGCCTGTCAAAGAGAAGGCTTTGAGGAGAACTCAGCCTTTGTCAGGCCCCGCCTGATGAGGCTGGTATTTGAAATATTCTTCTGAACGGTTGAGAGACGCTGGGAGGTCTCAGGGCAAGCTGGAAGGAGGGATGCGGTTGCCTAGGAAACCATGTGTTTTCACTTTTCTGAGAGAGGGGAGCCTGAAGAGAAAGGGCCTGGGGTGTACACGAGTGGAGGGGAACGGGGAGAATGTGTGCCCTTGGGGGGCAAGCTGAAGGGGAAGGAGGAAACCAGCAGAGAGGAGGCTCAGTGAGAGGTTTGCAGGAAAAGTTTATGGGTCCCAAATGCCTGAGGACAAGGGGCAGACCCAGAATCACCAAATGCTTGCCAAAAATACAGATTCCCAGGCCCTGCCCTGAACTCGTAAGTGGGAGGGCAGGAGGCTAAACAAGGGGATGAAAATCTCTGTTGTTAACCAGCTCCTGGCCTGCGAACACCAGGAGGATAACAGGGATGTCCAGTTGGGAAGAAGGAAGATGGGGCCACGCCTGCCTGGCCCGCTTGGGCCCTGGGTATCTTCATCCCGAAAAATAGGGTGTGGGAGGACAGGGCGCCTGGGAGGCTCAGTCTGTTAAGCGTCTGACTCTTGATCTTGGCTCAGGTCAGGATCTCAGGGGTCGTGAGATCCAGCCCCGCATCAGGCTCTGTGCTGGGCATAGAGCCTGCTCAGGCTTCTCTGTCTCTGCCCCTCCCCTGCTCATGCTCTCTGTCTCTCTCTCAAAACAGAACAGAACAGAACAGAACAAAACTGGGTGGGAGGAAAGTGGAGCAGATGCAGCCAAAGGCCCCTCCACAATTTCAGTCCCCAGAGGCTGTGACAGGGAGGCAGCCGCCTGGGCCTTTGCTCAGCACGATCTGGGTTCGAATGCCAGTATCTTGGCCACTGCCTTTGCCTGAGCCAAGGTTGGCTTGTCTGTAAGATGGGTATAACGCTTATTGTAATTATTGATCAATTAAAAAATGTGGTAAAGCAACGGTCATATGATAGGAAACCTGCTCTTTTCTTCTTACCTTGGGGTGTAAGAGCCTTTTTAATCCGGCCCCCGTTTACGTTTTCATCTCCACCTCTCCGGCCACCCCTACACCTTTCTGCCCTCTCCCCAGATGCCTCACATGGGCCTCCAGGCCTTTGCCTGAGCTGGGCTCTCCGCCTTCCTCCTCTCAACCTTCTTCCCTTTAACTACCCCAGACCAGCTCAAACATCCCCACCCCAGTGTTCCCTGGCTTCTCGCCAGGCCTCCACAATGCCTGCCCCTTCCCTGCCCCAGCTCCTCGCTGCCCCTCAGCTCAGCATCCCCCGGGGCTGATGTGTGTCGATGACAGCGGACAAGGGGGCTGTTGAGTGGCTGCGTGAAGTCTGGGCAGGTATCCCCTGCAGGGCCGACCTACCTCCCTTAGAGTCTCAGAAAACGGGTTAGGCCACCTCCCTCCATGCCAAGTGTGTTCACCTGCGATGTCCTGGGTTACTTCTGACTGCCTGCAGCAGGGGGATGGGGGGCAGACGGGTGCCATGCAGTCCTTGGCTCCTGCCTGAGGTTCTAGCCCCGCCCCCATCACTCCGGGGCTGAAGGTGGTATTTGGGTGGCACCTTAGAGGGGAAGATTCCTTCAAGCTGAGGACATTCTAAGCAGAGGGAGCAAACAGGGCAAAGGTGGCCCATGTGGGAGAACAGAGAGACCCTGTGAGGAAAGGGGGACTCGGCCGTCTGCCTCCATCCCCACTGCTGAAGGAACGCCACCATTTTTGCTGTGTCAGGGCCTGGGCCCCCACAGGCCTCGCTGGAAGCTGGCACATTCTGGGGCCCCGCTGGCCCTGCCCCTCCGCCCCTGGCACCCAGGCACTGGGAAAGGAAAGCTTTTCTAGGCCCAGGATGAGGATGATCTTGGGTGGGGTGGGAGCGGGGGTGGCTTTGGCCAGTCGTGTGCTTCCGGGGGCCCCGGTGTCTCTTCTATAAAATGGGGATGGGGCAGTCTCCCAAAAAGGCCCTCCGGGCTCCAAGTTGGCCAGTTCCTCCCACAGCGGCTGCCAAGGGGGGTGGCGAGGGCCTTCGGGGCGCCACCGCAGGCAGCCCCGCCTCCCCCCTGCCCTGGCGCACACTCTCCCAGGCCCCGGGGGCCCTGCGCGGCGGGCCGCCCCCACCTCGGCGTCGCCCCCGGGGAGCCCGCGGGGAGCAGCCCGCCAGCGTGGAGCCGGGAGGAGGGGGGAGAGGCCGACCAGCCTGGAGGCCGGGCGGCGGGAGACAGCGCGGAGACAGGGCGCGATAAGGCGGCGGCCCGCGGGCTGCCCCTCCCCGGCCGGCGGGATGACAAAAGCCGCCCTCAAACATCCGGCGGCGCGGGGAGGGCGGCGGGCGGGGTACGGGGCTCCCTCCTGCCCGGGGGCTGGGGCTGGGGCCGCGCTGCTGCCCCCCTGCTCGGGCAGGGCTGGACGAGGGTTCCCCGCGCCCCCCACCCCCGCCCGGGTCTCACGCTTGGGGGCCGTGGGGCCCGGGAACTGGGGCGCTCAGAGCTCCTAGGCCCCACTGCCCGCAGGCTCTCCTCAGCTGGGGGTGCTGGGTCCCAGGGAGCAGTCCCACGGGGGGGGGGGGTGGGGGGAGGGGCTCCTCCTGTCCTGGGGGATTGTCATCCCCAGGTGACAGTGCCCGCCTTGTTACCCACCGCATACTGTGTGTGCCCAACAGCTAGGATCATTACTGCCCTTTAAAAATGGAAAGACTGAGAGACTGCCCCGGCTTGGTCCAGGCCCCGCCTCCTCCCTCCCCGCCCCCCCCCCGCCCCCCGCCGCCCCTCCAAGGATCTCAGTCCCTCCTACAACTTCTCCAACTGAAGTTGTTCAATCTACTTCCTTTTATCCTTTTGTACTTGTGTTTTCCTTTAATCCTTTTGTATCCGTGTTTTCATTCATTAATACTCATTCATTCAAATCTACCAGGCACTTAACTGCCGGCCAGGCACCCAGCCCGCTGTTGCAATGTGTGGAGGGCACAGCAGAACCGGCCCCTGCCCCTCACAGCACCTCACATTCTAAAGAGAAAGACGCGTAAGCAGCACAGTTAAAAACTTAATTGCAGCCTGAGGAGTATTTCACAAGGGGTACAGTGTGTACAAAACAGAAGGCCTTACTTTGGAGTGGTGGTGGGGGGCGGGGGGGGGCGGTTCAGCGATGCTTCCTTTAGAAGGAAGGCAGAGATCTGACTGCTGGGTAGACCCAGGGGAAGGGGAGCAAGGGTGTGGGCCTTGGGGGTCCCCTGTGTGGAGGTGCTGACGCCGGTGGGGAGTCCTGCAGGGTGAAGCTGGAAGCAGGCCCCTTGTTCAGAGAGGAACTCCAAAAGACAAATGGGGAAGAGGCAGAGGCAGAAAGCTTCCAGACTGGTCAGGGTGGTCCACGGTAAGAATGGTGGTGGGAAGGCAGAGAGCGTTAGGAACGCGGGAGCACCTTGACCTGGGGATAACTTTAGGAGTCCTCTGGCCACTGTGTGGTGAATGGACTCCAGGGGAGAGGACAGAGCAGAGGGACAGGCAGGAGGCTGTGGCGGGTGCCCAAGAAAGAGATAGCAGGGGCTTAGCCTCAGTCGGACCATCTGGCTTCTGCCTCACCCCTCCACTGAACAGCTTTTGACAGGTGCACTGGTGACTTCTGCGTGGAGCCACATCCACGTGACCCCTCTGTGCTTTGGGGACCTGCTGGCTGCGCTCTCCCAGAACCGCCCCTGTCTGTGGCATTCTAGGGCCGGTGCCCTCCACTCCCCTGCCCCCTCCCCTTCTAACTGCTTCTGCTCAGGCTCCTGAAGGGGATCCTGTCCCTCCACCCCACCCCTAATGTTGGGACACGCCAGCTTCAGGCTCACCTCCCCTCTCCCCACTCTCTCAAGAGAGCCTCACCCATGCTTACAGATTCAACTACCACCTGGACACAGATGACTCTCAAACACCTGCTCCGCCCCCGACTCAAGATGCCTTTGTCCAACCGGACACCCCACCTGGCTTTCCTGGGGATCCCTCAAAGCATCCTGCTCCAAAGGACATTTAGGTTCCTTTGCATTTCCCCAGCCAGAAACCTTGAGTCCTCCTTGACCCCTCCCACTCTCTCTCTCACCCACATCTGACTCTCCCTGACCCCCCCACACCACCCCCTTCCCCCCGTTGTCCCTCATATCTCAGACTCCTCAGCTGCTCTCCCTCCCCTCAGAAACCGCTCTTCTAAAACATAGATCCGTCCCCAGTGCCCCTCTCCATGCTGGTTCTCTGGTTCCACATCAGCCTCAGAACCGAAGCCCAGGTTCCCTGGCACAGCGTCCGTGGCCTCCCACAGTCCAAGATTTCCACTCTCATCACCTGCCATTCTCTAGACACAATTTCCCACCAGCTATTTCTTCTGCCTGGTGATCTGCAGACTCTGCCCAGAGACACCTTGCTTGCTCCAGGAAGCCTCCCCAGACTCCTGGCTCTGCCTGCTCCCTGTATTTCTCTGAAGGTGCTGGTAACGGATGGGGAAGTCAGGACTACCACGGGGATGGGGTCTGGCCAAACGGACCCGGCTCCAGGGAGTCACGGCCACAGACAGATGGGGCATCAGGGATGGACAGAGAGTAAGTAGCAAGGCTCCAGGTTGGACCAGAAGGATGATTGCAGCGGGAGCCTGTTTAAAAACGGGGACATCCCCGCTGGCCCAGAGCCATTCATGCCAGCTGGACTGGCTTACATGGAGGTGCTGCCGGAGGCCTCCGGAAGACCTCTCGCACTGCCCATCTCCCATCCTGAAAATCTTAGATGCCTACTCCTTTCTGATAAGCACTGTCTCCCCATCTTCCCTGATCAGTTGCAAACTCTCCAAGAAAGGATATAGATGTTGAACAGCCACTTCGTGCTAGACTCCCCCTTAGGCATCAACCCCCAACACGTAGCACCCAAGCCCGATAAGCCGGCCGGCAGTCTAGGGCTGTATTGCAGGGGGCTATTTACATTTCAATATTCTGCGTACACAGAGCAGGAACCCATGAACTCTGTGTTCACAAACACACATTGGAGGGATTACCCAGAGGGCTGTTAACCAGAGAGGGTGGCCTGCTTTGCCCTGCTGATAGCTTGGTGGGTAAAGTTATTTGCAATTCAGACTATCATAGAGACCTGAGATAATCTGAGGCACCCTCACTCTACCACAGCCCTGCAGTTGACAGAATACTCCACAAGCAGGGCCATGAGGGCAGGACAGCTCCTCAGAACTCACCCAGTGCAACCTTCATTGGCAGATGGGGAAACTGAGGCCTAGATTTGGGGCAGGGGTGTGCACCGGGCTAGAGAGCAGGGCACCAGGCCAGAACTCAGGCTCCCAGATTCCCAGGCCAGTGTAGTCTCCCAGTTGCCTTGGCATCTGGGCATGGAAATATTGCAAATTAAGTGGGGGCTGTGTTTTCAAAAGCCACCAGTGACTTTGCAGCTGGTTAAGTTGTGGGGAGGTTAGATTGAGGGGCCTCTCTTTAATAATTTGGTTGGGGGGGAGGCTGCTGTTTAAAGAATGACATGGCTGGGGCACCTGGGTGGCTCAGTCGGGTAAGCATCCAACTTTGGCTTAGGTCATGATCTCACTGTTTGTGAGTTCGAGCCCCGCCTCCGGCTCTGTGCTGACAGCTCAGAGCCTGGAGCCTGCTTGGGATTCTGTGTCTCCCTCTCTCTCTGCCCCTCCCCTGCTCACTCTCTGCCTGTCTGTCTGTCTCTCTTGTTCTCTCAAAAATAAATAAACATTAAAAAATAATTAAAAAAAAAAAAAGAATGACACAGCTCAGAGGTGGGAGTACAGAGATGCCTAGAGACACTTAGAGCTTCAGAGATCCCCCCGTCCTAGTTTAAAATCACTAAAACAGACACTTACACACACAGACGCATATACAACGGCTGTTTCCATTTAGCTGATTTTATAATACAAGTAAGTATTCCATGGTCATTGGCGAAAAATGAGAGAATACAGATAAAAAAAAACCAAGCAATCTGATCCATCTGCAGTCCCCCACAACTGACAAAGGGGCATTACTACCAGGGGGTCAGGAGTGCAAGCCCAAGTATCTGCTGAGACCTGAGCTCAGTCTTGCCTGTATCACTTAGCAGCTGTGTGACCTTCAGCAGCTTGCTTAACTTCTCTGAGCCAGTTCTCTCCTTTATAAATGGACACTATTCTAGAAGTGGAGCACGTAGCTTCATGTCTGACATGCAACAGCCACAAGACAAAAGGCAGTTCTGGTGACATTTACCAAATGGGGTGTGGCCTTTCAGACACCATCCCCCATTTTTCAAGAAAAATGTAGAGAAGAAGAATTCATAGAATTGGACCAACTAACCGTTAGTTTCCACTCCACTCAGTTTCTATGATTCTAGCACATTGATGATATAGCACATTGATGATGGGTTCTGGAGCAGCAAACTTCTTGCCTGCAGGCCTCAGTTTCCCTGACTATTCCTGGCCCAGACTTGCAGCAGTTGCTCTCAGGAGTCATTTCTGGCTGTTGACCAGGCCTGGTGGGCTCCAGAACCAGCCAAACCATTTCTGCACCCTGACCCCTGGAGATGTGCCAGATGGCCAGGAGGCTGGCCCGAGGGCCTGGTGACCTGGGCAGCTGGGTGCTGACAGAATCTCTAGACCATCGCAAGCCTTTCCCCTCCACTTCCCCAGGGCCCCTGTGAGCCCCTCCAGACTAAGGCCGCCTTGTCCACCATGGCAGGCCGGCCAAGACAAATAAACGGGTACATGCACCTTACCCAGCTTTCCCAGCTGAGCCACATGAAATACCAACTGTAGGCCAATGACACCAAAATGCTGAGACATAGGCCGTAAGGAGGTTTTCCAGGCCACTGACCCTTAGGGGCTGGGGCAGGAGGTGCATAGAGATTCATCCCCTCGTTGACGCACTCACTCAACCCATTCATTGGTTCATTCATTCAATAAACTCATCGAGCATTGTCTACACGTCAGGCATTGTGCTCTGGTGCTGGGGAATCAGACTGAACAAAACAGCCTCAGCTTTCAGGTTGTTCCCGGGCTGGCAACGACATAATTCCCAGAGGTCCCATCAAGCTACAAGCACTGTGAGGTGAGATCCAGAATAAAGCAAGAGCCACTTCCTGTTTGCAAAATTAGGGAAGACTTCCCAGAGGCAGTGGCCTTTGAAGCAGGCCTTGAAGAGTGGGGTAGGAGCAGGTCAGACAGAAAAGAGAGGTAAGACATCCCTGGCAGAGAGTACAGCACGAACAAAGGCTGTGACTGGTGACCGATCATTGAAATCACGGAGTGAGTACTGGAAAAGCCAGTAGATCAAGCTGTCCCCCCTCCTCGTGTTACAGATGGGGAGATGGGGGCCTGGGCAGAACCCACGTGCAGTTGGCAGACGGACCTGAAAACTTTGCTACAGACGACGTGAGTCACCAGGCTCAGCCGTCTAAAGGAGTCGGGTGGGGGGTGTTGCAGATGTGGGTGTGTATTTATTGCCCACCTTTATTTGGTTATTTATCTTTACTAGTATAAGCACGCAGGAACTTGGGGCTTTTTCTACTCCCTGGAGGTATTCCTACTTTTAGGTAGCACAAACGACAGGATTAAGTCTGCTTTAGCTTCTGCAGAAGAGCACTAGGGTAGATGTGAGGAAGAACTTTCTGGACCAAGCCAGGCATAGGAACTAAGGCCAAAAAAGAGACCCCACAGGACCTAGTTCTCTCTCTGCTCTGAGTTCCCTCTCCCATCCCACAGTCGTGCCCACCCAGTAACCCCAAAGGACCTGTGTGTCTTTGATTCTCGTGAGAAGGGCCCTAAGCTCTGGGGGCGAAACCCACAGCGGTTCTGGTCTGGGACAGGGAGCCATCTGGGAGTCTCATAAAGACTTGAACCTGCCCCCAGAAGAACTCTCCACCTGTCTAGATTCCATGCACAGCTTCGGCGGTTCCTGGAGCCCCCGAGGCCGTCTCTGGACCCTGGTGTGGTGATGAGAGGCTCAGAGGACTGCCAGGCCTAAGTTCTGATGCAGGTCCTACCATTCACCAGCTGTGTGACCTCGAGTTGCTCTGGGCCCCAGTTTCCCCAGTGTGGAAAGGAGGGAAAGGCCACTCTTCCCACAGGGTGCGGCAGGAAATTGATTAATGCATGTAAAGCACCAGTGCTGGGCAGAGAGAGGCAGAGGATATGTGTGTGTATCCTTCCCTCCCCCTAAAAAGCAGGTTCATCAGAGATAGTGAAAAGACACATAGAAAAAAGACAGAAACTCCTGGGGCAACTGGGTGGCTCAGTCGCTTAAGTGTCCCACTCTTGACTTCGACTCAGGTCATGATGTCATGCTTTGTGAGTTCGAGCCCCACATTGGGCTCCGTGCTGTCAGCACAGAGCCTGCTCGGGATTCTGTCTCCCGCTTTCTCTGCTCCTCCCCCGCTTGCTCTCTATCTCTCTCTCAAAAATAAATAAAAATAAACTTAAAAAAATAAAATAAAAAAAAAAGACAGAAACTCCTACAAAACTTGCCTCCAAAAGACTGGAGCTTCCGCTCATCCCTCAAGGCTTTCCAACCTTTCTACAAAGGACACACATTTGCTGTATATAAAAAGGATGTGAAATAATATGGGAGAAAGAGGACGAAAGAGGATTTATGAACAAGGCTGCCCCCTGGAGTCTAACTAGGTGCAGTGGTTCCCCACGCCCACCCCCACCTCCTGTCCCACTCATGACCCCCAAGCATGCCTTTGTATCTTTCCTCGGGTTCTTTCCCCTGCCCGGCACTTCCTTCTGCTCTTTTCCACCTGAGAAACTCCTACCCATCCATCAAAGCCCATCCCAAATGTCCCCTCTTCTCTGAGCTGGACAAACTTGCCAGCACACCAAGCCTGCCCACAGGGCTTTGGTCTCATCCCCGGTACAGACTTATCACCTTTCTCCACCATCTGTCCTGGCTATTTATGAGAGAGCTGGGACCAGGGCTGTCTTTGCCCACCTTGCACAGCAGGTTTGTGACCTTGGGCAAATGTCAAATGGATGAATGAACAAATGGGTGAGTTTTTCAATGTCCCCCTGCCCATTCTCATGAGTTTAAAAAAAATTTTTTTAATGTTTTTATTTATTTTTGAAGGAGAGAGAGACAGAGCATGAGTGGGGGAGGAGCAGAGAGAGAGGGAGACATAGAATTTGAAGCAGGCTCCAGGCTCTGAGCCGCCAGCACAGAGCCCGACGCAGGGCTCGAACTCACAAACTGTGAGGTCATGACCTGAACTGAAGTTGGACATTTAACCGACGGAGCCAATCAGGTGTCCCGATGAGTTTTTGAAAAGATGAGCGGGGCGCCTGGGTGGCGCAGTCGGTTAAGCGTCCGACTTCAGCCAGGTCACGATCTCGCGGTCCGTGGGTTCGTGCCCCGCGTCAGGCTCTGGGCTGATGGCTCGGAGCCTGGAGCCTGTTTCCGATTCTGTGTCTCCCTCTCTCTGACCCTCCCCCGTTCATGCTCTGTCTCTCTCTGTCCCAAAAATAAATAAAAAAGAAAACGTTGAAAAAAAAATTTAAAAAAAACATAAAAAAAAAAAAATAAAAAAGAAAAGATGAGCGTAACCTGGTTCCTGATCTTACTGTAAAGGCTGTGCTGGGTGGGACCAGCCAGAGCAGAGAGAAGACTGTGCAGACAGAAGAACTGAGCTCTAACTCAACGGCAGTGATTTTCAACCCTTCTCTCATCCCCTCCGCCAAAGAGACTTCAGAGACACTTTTTTTTAATCGCTCCGCACTACGACATTCTAATACCCCAGCTATACTGTATAGCTGTTTAAGCACCATATGTTTATCCATGATTGAAGACCTTCTAGATTTTCTCCTACCTCCTCTCAGAACCAATTTCTGCCTCCTGTGGAGGAGGGGGGAGGCAATATTGCCCCCCCCCCCGAGAATGCTTGCTCCAGAGTGGACAGCCATGCACATCATCTCCTCTAGCCTTCCACCCAGCTTGTGAGGCAGGCACCAATGTCCCCATCGTTCAGACTTGGATACTGAGGCACGGGGTGAACTTGCCCATCTGGTGGGTGACGGGGCTAGGGTGCATAGGAGGGACTTTCAGAACACAGATCCCTTGACTTGCCAGTCACCTTGAGGGAGACAACGGGCAGCTGCATGCTGTTAGGGCAGGAGCCCTAAGCTGAGAGTCCAACCCTTCCAGGCAATTCCCGCTTCTGGGCCTCAGTTTCTCTTCTCCCAAAGTGAGGAAAAGGGCCTCGGTGAATCGTAAGCGTCCCCTAGGCTTTGAGGCTCTGAAAGGAGGCTTTGGGTCCCAGGGACACTGGGTGGCCTCCCCCATGCTGGGAGAGAACCCTGTCGCCAGGCTGGAGCTGCCGGGGTCAGGTGGAGGGAGGGGATGCTAAGCCTCTGGCCCCAGAGATGCAGACGTCTGCTCCCGGCTGGCGGCCTCCCAGGGGTGCTCGGCTGGGAGTCTGGCTGGCCCTCTCGCTTTCCCCAGGGCCTGATAAACCAGAAAAAAGAAAGCACGCTGAGAAGGGAAGGAAGCACCAGCAGACAAAGGAGGGAAGGGCACGCTGATTCCATCGGCTCCAAGCCCTCAGCCACCCTGGCGGGCTGGGCAGGGCAGGACGTGCAGACGGCGGCCTGGGGAGCTGGCGGCAGGAGGCTGGGAGCCGGCTGCCCGTGATCACGGTGCCTGCCTGTCCTAATGCCCAAGCTGGCTGGGGTGGGGACTGGGACCAGGCCAGCCGGGACAGGCCCCAGCACACCAGCCCTCCATCTCAGTGGAGCCTCCTCGCGATTACCCTCATTGTACAAGCGGTGTCTTGGACCCTCTGGGACAAAGGCTCCCAGCAAGTCACTGGCACAGCCAGGCTAGGACCTCGTTCTCCGGCCCCAAACTGCAGCTCTCGCCCACCCCATACCTCACCAAGTCTGCAAAGCCTGAGGAGCCTGATGGAAGTTGGGGGAGGTGGGGGGGCCTCTGGGGCCCCTGTCCCCGAACTATGGGGCCTTCCCTGAGGGCTCAAAGGGGAAGGGCCAAGGGATGGGGAAAAACAGACTATTTTTCTAATATCAGTAACCAGCAGAGACATTCTAAAACCTACGGGAAGCGGGGGGGGGGGGGGGGGGGGGGGGAGAGTGAAGCCTGGTTGGGGTCTGGCCCTTCCCTGGGGCCCCCGTGGGACAAATGGCACCTGTGTGGACTGGGAATCGGCAGGTGACCGTTCAGTGCCCAGGTCTACCACTTCTGTCCAGGTGTTCCATCCACAAGACAGGGCAAAGCATCCCCAACTCACCGGGCCTGAGAGAGGAGCAGGGAGAATCTAGGCAGAGGCTGTCCACAGGGTTGGGCTCCATCTTGAGCCTCCAGCCTCTCCATGGGCTCAGCCTGGAGGGGTTCAGGCACAAGGATGCAGCTCACACACTGACCGCAATCCCTGGGGACCCTCCACTCCGGATGCCCCCCAAAGGCAGAAGTGAGGGGCTGGGATGAGTGAAATAGGGGAGGAAGGAGAGCCAGTCTGAGGGGTGTGAGTGGGCTGGTCACCGCTGTGGGCAACTGGGAGTGCATCCCGCTGGGACCCTCGGAGGAACTGCATAGAATGGGCTCAGAGTCAGTGCCCTGCAGGTTGGAAGGGGACATAACCCACTGGTTCTGATCATCTGGGGCAGGAAGTAAGCATGAGCCGGGTGGTGAGGCAAGGGGCCATCACTCTACACCCGTGCAGAGCTAGCTGCCTTGACAAGAGCTGGGGTACAAAGGTGAGCCATGAGGGTATGAGGTGGGGGTCCAGAGGTGCCCGACACTGTGTCCCACTGAGGCGTCCGCCCCTTCTCAATCAACGTTCCCTGGGCCAGCGGTGCCCAAAGATGGGCCAGACCCAACACCTGCCCTTTAGCAAGTGAGGAGCCCTCACGGAAGTTCTCCCACCAGGAGACAATGACAACCAGAACCACATGCGCTCAGCACCTCCTGTCGTGAGGCGCCGTCAGCAGCCCTGTAAGATGGATGTTACCTCCATCTGATGGCGGAGCACACTGAGGCTCAGAAAGGCTTAAGAACTTTGCCAAAGTCTCCCTTCAAGCCTGTGGCCTTCCCGGTGTTCTTTATGGGGGCGGGAAGCATGGAGGGCCAGAGAGAAGGGAGGCTAGGTCTGCCTCTCAGAGGCCACGTGCAACTCCCCCCCTCGCCCCTGCCTGCTCTGTGCCCTGTGTCTTCCCACAGTCACCCTACCTGGAGTCCCCAAGAGCATCTCATGAAAGACCTTTAGGTCATTTTAAACGACAGCTCCTCAGGCTAGAAGGCCCTCAGGAGGCGGCTGGCTCAACTCCTCAGCCACCCTCCGGTGACAGAGCGGAGGCCTAGAGACGGGTGTGATGTGCCCAAGCTCACACAGCACAGGGTGGAAAGCCAAGCTGGGAGCCCAGGTCTCCTGGCTTCGGGTCTAGTGCTCTCCCATGCAGGGAGCCCTAGCTAGGTTCTCTAGGGCCCCGTCTCCACTCTCAAGAGTAGAGCTCACCAGAGGACTCATCCCAAACCATTTTTTCTTGCTTTATGGATGAATCTCCTTCCTGGAGTGTTCTGGGCTCAAAGCAGAGTGCTCCCGGGAGCCTAGAGACCCTCAGCTTGGGCTGCGGGAGGGGAGGGGCCGGGGGTGACAAGGAGGCAGCAGGGCAGGGCTAACAGAGCCTGGACATTACACCAGGGACGAAGCGACGGACTCGTCCCTGCTCTCCCGCTACCAAAGTGCCCCCAGGCAGGGCATGGGGCAGCGGGCCCCTCACTCACGGGGGCACTGAGGTACTAAACACAGGGTTAGTGCTGAGCCTGAGGGGCCTAAATGCCAGAGACAGGGGCTGTGGTGGGGGCCTTGGGGGTGGAGGATCCAAAACACAAAACAAACACATAACTGCCTCCAAAGGAAAAGTCTAGAGTCTGAATTTTAAACAGGAAGAACTAGGCGTCAGACTCAGCGGAAGATAACAGGGCCCGGCTGAGCAAAGAAACAACAGAAAAAGAGCTGAAGAAGGCTGGGGGAGGGCGCTCCTGCCCAGAGCCTCGGATTCCCCTTAACCCCAGGATGCTGGAGTGCCACGGCTCCCTCTGCTACACGGCAACAGGGCCCAGGCCCACCGGGGCACTCTGGGAGGCCTTCTTCTTGGAGGGCACCAGGGTATGAAGGAAAGGGCACAGGTGAGGGCCAGGCAGACCAAGGCTTGATGGAATCCTTGGCCAGGTGACTTTCTGAGCCTTGTTTCTGCCTTTGAAAAACATGACTAAGAATCCCTACCTCAACCTGTATCGATGACTAAGGGGGACAGGAATGGCTGGGGCCGGGTATGTTGTAGGGCTAATTTTTATCATCCTAGAGACCCCAGGGTCCACAGGCCCAATGATGAAGGACTCTTTCCTCTTCTGGAAGCATCAGGCCACACCGGTTCTTTGTCCTCAACGGGTTCTGGCAGCCTGGTAAACCAAAGACAGTCCTTATGGGACAAGACAACCTCTAACCTGTTCGTTTACGAGGCTCCCATAACAAAGAACCACAGACTAAGTGACTTAACAGAAATATATGTTCTCACAATTCTGGAGTCTAGGAGTCCAGAACCAAGGGGCCAGTAGTGTTGGTTGCTTCTGAGGCTTCTCTCCTTGGCGTGCAGATGGCCCTTTCCTCTGTCTTCACCTAGTTTTCCCTCCATGTGAGTCTGTCCTGATCTCCTCTCCTCATAAGGACACCAGTCATATTGGATTAGGGCCCACCCTAATGCCCTCATTTTAACCTAAGTACCTCTTTATTTTTAAAAAAGTTCTATTTATTCTTGAGAGAGAGAGAGACAGAATCCAAAGCAGGTTCCAGGCTCCGAACTGTCAGCATAGAGTCCTATGTGGGGCTTGAACTCACGAACTGTGACATCATGACCTGAGCCGAAGTCGGATGCTTAACCGACTGAGCCCCCCAGGTGTCCCCCTAAGGACCCCTTTAAAGACCTTATCTCCAAATCCAGTCACATCCTGAGGTACTGAGGGTTAGGGCTTCAACCTATACATTCTGGAGGGACACAATTGAGCCCATGGCACCCACCAAGTCCCCATCTGCCAAGCAGCCCCGTTTGGGGCTCCAACCCAGAATCCTCCTCTTTGGCACTGGAAGGAGCTAGAACCATCCTGAAGTCCAATTCCTGGTTTTCAAGAGAGGGCGGGTGATTATCCCAGATGACACAACAAAGAAAAAGATCCATTGACTCCAGGCTCCCGGAATCCAGAGTGCAGACGGTACAAAGAGGACCATCTTGAGCCCCTCAGCTGAGGCCTCATGTCTGTGTTCTGCCAGCTCAGAAAACTTTGGGATTGAAGACCCCAGTGAGGGCAGCGAGGGGGGACCCAAGTCGGCTTACACTGTTTTCTGAGCGCCAGCCAGAAAACAGCTAGCGTTACTGAGCACTTACCACGTGGGGGCCCTGTTCAAAAACACTGTGCCTGTATTAACCTACTTAAGCCTCACACAGCAATCCTGTGATGTATGTGACAATTCCTGTTTTAAGTTTTCTCTATTTGTTTTGTGAGAAGCAGAGACGGTGCAAGCAAGGGAGGGGCAGAGAGAGGGGGAGAGAAAGAATCCCAAGCAGGCTCCCCACTGTCAGCACAGAGCCTGACGCGGGGCTCGAACCCATGAGTTGTGACATCGTGACCCAAACCGAAACCAAGCGTCGGACACTTAACCGGCTGAGCCACCCGGTGCCCCTGTGACAATTCTTACAACCACTTTAGGAAAGGGGAAACGGGCACAGAGGAGTTAAGTGACTTGCCCGTTGTCACTCATCTGACGACAGGAGTGTGCGTGGAGGTGCCAGGATTCAATCCCAGAGACACTGGCTCCAAGGACCGTGATCTCGTCAGCAATGCTTTACTGCACATGAGCTGCCATGGACCAAGCCCAGACTGGCCAGGCTTTGTCCATCACTTGCTGTGGGGGCCTTGGACCTCAGTGTCTCCACCTGCCATAGGACAGGTGAGATCAGATGACCTTCGAGTCCAGTCCGAGCTCCCCCTGTCCCTTGCCTTTGCAAAGCCTTCCACGGGTCCAAAAGAACAGTCTCTGGCCTCAGTGCCATGGAACAGAGTCGCCTCCCGGGGAGCCAGGGTCTGGAGGGCGGAGCAGGGAAGGAAGCAAGCCCTGGGCCACATGTGCCTCCGTGCCCCGCTGCTGCCCTGCCCACACTGGGGCGGCGCTGGCTGGAGGGGCCGCACTTGCTAGCTAAGCAAAAGTAGTAAAGTCTATTTTGGGGAAGCCATCCCAGCTCTACAGGAGGCCCCACAAGCAGGCAGAGGCGGGCGTGGGTGCGGGCAGATCTGTGCCTGGCTCCTGGGAACGTGACCCTTCTCCCTCCCAAGCCACTGCCCTAGTCCCCTCCCTGCCAGAGCCCCCAGGGGACAGACCTCCCCTCTGGAAGGCCTCCTCCACCTCCTCCACTCCCAGCCTCACCCCCCACCCCCACCCCAGGGCAGAGGCCTGGAGGGAGGAACCTCGGGATGTTACAGGGTCTGTCACTTAAACCACTTGGACCCGTAGTGGCTGGCTCACCAAACCGCAGTTACCCAGCCACGAATGTCCACAGCTGTAGGGTGCTGTAGCTAGGCATTTGCTGACAAGGTGAAATGTTACTGAAATATTGGTAAGTGAAAAAATGTAACAATATGTAGAATATTATTCTATAGTCTTGAATGTACATATACATAAAGATATTTTAATACACAGGCATAAAAAAAAAGGAGCTCAGCCAAAATATTAACAGTGGCTTCCCTGGAAGTTGACACCGTGGAGTCCCTTCCTTCCTTCCTTCCTTCCTTGCTTCCTTCCTTCCTTCCTCCTTTCTTCCTTCTTTCTCTCCTTCCTTCCTTCTCTCTTCCTTCCTTCCTCCCTCCCTTCCTTCCTTCCATCTTTCCTTCCTTCTTTCCTTCCTTCCTTCCTCCCTTCCTCCCTCCCTTCCTTCCTTCCTCCCTTCCTTCCTTCCTTCTTTCCTTTTTTTTCTGCTTCTGTTTCCTTACACTTGAGGTATAGTCTGTTTTGAGAGCCATAAAAAGACTAATCATAAGCAAATATGAAAAATGGAGTCATGTTAAACACATACAGAGTTTGGATACCTCCCCTAATAGCCTCTCTCCTGGGGCGACTGTAACATGCCCCCCAAGTCTAGCCTTCTACCATTTCTGAGTTCTCTTCATAAACCTCACACATGCCCTTCGCTCTGTAATTTTCCAAGAAACATCAGATCCATTATATCAGTCCTCAGGGGATGAGGGAGGCCAGTGACTGCCTTTAATGCCTTGTGCAGGAGGAAATGAGGCCCAGAGAAGGGCTACGACCGGTTTGGGTCATCTTGCAAGTGCGAGGCAGAGTGGGCTTCTCCCCTGCCTCTAGATCTCTTGGGTCTGGGGGTGCCCTCACGGACTTAGGGTATCTGCACCAGAGCTTTGGAAGTCAAGGGCTGAGAGCAGAAGCCTTTGGTTTGGACTATTCTGGACCCAAATGAATCACTATCTTGCCCTGAAGCTCTCTGCCTCAGTTTCCCCAACTGCACAAGAACAAGCAGTTCCTCAAATGCAGGAGGAACAAGGCTGGCCTTTACCCCTCCACCCCTCCATCCTAAGGTGAACGGACCGATGGAGGGACTCCCTCCTGGAAAGCGGTCTGGGCCTGAGCCACATCCTGTTCTGTGCCCTATGCCTCAGGCCTGGCCCTGCGTGCCATCCTCCCTTGCCCTCTTTTGGTCCCACACACTCCCCTCTGGCTCCTGGCTGCTTCGTGGAGGCCTCAGCAAGGGCACCGACTGGGAGGACTGGTGGAAGAGGAGTGGGCACAGCGTGGGCCCAGACACCAGGAGGCTTGGGCTCCGGGCCCCATGTCCCGGCGCCCCGTGTGGCCCAGAGCACCCCAGGAAGCTCTCCGGGCCTCAGCTTCCTCCTCTGCATAACAAGAGGGTGGAGGATGTGTCCCTATGGTCCTTGAAGAACAAGCATGAAGTGAGCACAGAACTATGCTAAGAGACACCCAGGAGAGTCCCAGCAGCAGTGAGGCTGTCCTGTAGACACGGGCACCGGTCTCGGGCTGATCGCTGCCCAGTGTCCGGAAAAGATCTCGTGGTCTGCATTTGGAGGCACAGCTTGCCACTTAACAGGAGGGGATGGTATTTACTTCTCTGGGCCTTGGGTTTCCTCCTTGTACGATGGCAGGGCAGCTGAGAGGACTCCACACGGCCTGTTTTTATAAAAACAACCACTACAAGCACAACAGTTCCTCGGGCTCTACTTCTGGCCTGGGGGATGGGTGGGTGGAAAGCCAGCAGCAGCCAAGGACAACAGCGGGCTGATATGGGCCCAAGACTTGACAGACGATACCGTATTCCCAAATACCCAATGTGATCACTGCTTCTCAAGATCTTGCTCAAGAGTAGGTGCTTCCGGTGAACCGGATCCAAAGAGGGCAAGCTTCAAGGACGGAGGGGCAGGCCGGCTCGGCTCCCGTGGAGCTGACCTCTGGCTCCACAGACTGAGCATTGTGGCCGCTGAATAATAATGATGGCATCAGTAACAACCAGCATTTACGAAGGACTCACCTCGTGCCGGGATCGGTCAGTGCTTTATTTGAATTAACTCATTTAAACTTCAGGCAAGTCTGGGAGGGAGGTTCTATTACTATCCCCTGGCTTGCAGATGAGGGAACCGAGGCACAGGGAGATCAAGTAACACACCCAAGGCGAGGGAGCTAGCAAGTGGCAGAGTGGGGACTTGACCCCAGGCAGCCTGGCACCAGCATTGACTCTCCTTAACCACCACTGGGTTGCACTGCCTCCCAGAAGCGTCCAGAATACGTGAGACCTGCCATCCCTGTCTCAGCTGCGAGGCTTCCTGCCGCTCCTTCCCTCCCTGCACACGTTGACGGGAACACAACAGACGGGGTAGCGGGATGGGGAGGAGACGCGTTAGGAACACGAGAGCAGCACCCCACTGTTGACCCCCGCAATGGTCCCCTGATGCAGCGATGCTGTTTCCACCTGACCGTTCTACAGGTGGCTTTGCAAGGCTGAATTAGGCCAGTGACACACCGTTCACACGACATCCATCATTTGGAAGCCCACATCTGTCCACCCAAAGACACGATGGAAGGATGCTCCCTAGAGTTAACCACGGCCACCTCTGGGTAGTTTCATCCTTATACTTTCCTTTATATTTTTTAAATGTTTTTAAAAAATCTATTTATTTATTTTGGAGAGAGAGCCCAGGAGGGGCAGAGAGAGAGGGAGAGAGAATCCCAAGCGGGCTCTGCACTGTCAGTACAGAGCCCAACATGAGGCTCGATCTCATGAACTGTGAGATCATGACTTGAGCCGAAATCAAGAATCAGACACACACAAAAAAGTCAGACGCTCAATGACTGAGCCACCCAGGTGCCTCCTTTCCTACCAAACCAAGGGTCAGTCACCCCCCAAGGCTGCCCTCCTTTGGGCATTCAGCCTAAGCAGAATAATTTGAGGCACTCTGAATATTAGGCCATCAGCCCACCTCCTATGCCCTAAATCCCACCATTGACACTTAATAATTAATAATAAATAAAATAATACATGATAATTGGTGAAGATATTACCAATGGCTTTTTTTTCCTTACCTCTAACAGATCTTCCTCATTTGTGATGGAGTTTATTTTATATATATATATATATATATATATATATATACACACACACATATATATAATATAATTATAAATCAATATATATAAATCAATATATAATAATCAATCAATCAATATAT
>NW_026057582.1:105692791-105903598 GCF_023721935.1 Panthera uncia | reverse complement strand
AATCAATATATAATTATACATATTATATATATTATATTTACATATAATATATATATATATATATATATATATAATAAACGCCTGATAAACTCATCATGAGGTAAAAAATATCCCAAGTCGAGGAGCACCTGGGTGGCTCAGTTGGTTAACCAGCCGACTCTTGGTTTTGGCTCAGGTCATGTTCTTGCAGTTTGTGGGTTCGAGCCCCACATGGGGCTCTGTGCTGGCGTTGCAGAGCATGCTTGGGATTTTCACTCTCTCCCTCTCTCTGCTCCTCTCCTGTTTGCGCTCTCTCTCAAAATAAATAAACATTTTAAAAACGTTTTAAAAAGAGTCGTACTTTTATATATATATATATATATATATATATATATATATATATATATACATATACACATATATATGTGTATATATATACATATAATAAGTTGAAAATGCGTTCAATATACCTAACCTATCGGACATCAGAGCTCAGCCTAGCCTGCCTTACACTTGCTCAGAACACTTAGATTAGCCCATATACTTGGGAAGAATCCTCTAACGCAAAGCCTATATTACAAGAAAGTGCTGAGTACCTCATGTAACTTGTTGAATCCTGTCCTGAAAGTGAAAGGTCTAGAATGGATGTCCGAGTATGGGATGGTTGTAAATGCACTGGTGGTTTACCCTCATGACGGCGTGGCTGCCTGGGAGCTGCGGGCCCTGCCCCTGCCCGGTGTCACCAGAAAGGATCGCACCACACATCGCTAGCCCGGGGAAAGATCCAAATTCATAATTCGAAGTACAGTTTCTATTGACCGTGTACCCCTCTCATGCCATTATAAAGTCGAAAAACCCTAAGTCCAACCATGGTAAGTCGGGGACCATCTATATACTAATAATTTGACAATGATCATATATATTTCCTCACGGCACGAAAAATAATTTTCAAAATTATAAACTTCACAGAAGTCCAAGCTTTGATTCTTACCCCCAAGGCACAAAGGTTTTCTTTCTTTACACCTCCTGTGTAAAGGCTCTATGCCAAACACTTTTACACACATCATCTATGGCCTTCACAATATCCTTGCAAGAAAGAGACCATCGTCTTTGTTCTGAAGATGAGGCTGAGAAGCTGCAAGGCTAAGGGACCTGCCCAAGTTTATGAGCTGAGAAGTCACCTGCCTCCCACAGCAGGGCTCTCCCCGAGGTGGCTCCCTCCCCTCCTGTCCTCCACATCACTTCACCCCACATCACATCACCACCTTGTGTCTCTCACCGTCCTCTCCCGGACTGATCTCCCAGTGTGGCCCTGACCAACCCCCACGGGAGAAACTGGTTAGTGTTCTTTGCACTACGACCCTGTAAAATGCTTGGGTCCAGCCGGCCACATGCACACTGTAATTAGAAGCACATTTCCATGGCTCGGGGGTGCCCACACCAGACCTAGGGCTAGAATCACGCTCCCATGTGCCTGCCAGGAATACCCACCGTGTAATTTCTGCCCTATTGACAAAAGGCGTTCTTTGTCCTTCCCAAACCACTCAGAAAAATCCCTCCAGAGGGCAGAGCCCAAGCCCCAGTGTTCAAGACCAGCCTCCTACAAGTGGGAGGGATGGACCCATTCAAAGGGCTGGGCTCAGAACCTGGAACACAGTATGTGGGAGCAGAACCACAACCCAGACCCTTCCTCACCTGGAAGCCAGAGAAAAGAGAGGTCAAGGCCACGTACTCTTTAGGGCCAGATGGGGGGCCCGGTTCTCCTGACTCGCAGGATAGGCCCTCTCCCCACCCCACTCTGGGGGAAGAACAGGCCCTCTTTCCCTTCTTTTCAGTCTTTAAAAAGGAACCTCAGCAAACAGAACCCCCTCCCCCACCTCTATGGATTGAGCCCCTTTTCTGTGCAGAGCTGTGTGTGGAGTGCCATTGGGAGTTCAGGGGTATCTCACATTTGGGGAACAAACTCTTCCATCAGTCTGACCTTCCCCTGCCCACTGGTATTCACATGGGCCTGTGGAGGGGGCAGGACAGACAGGGCGATGCCAGTTTTCAGAGGACCGGGTGGAGCTCCCCAAACTGCCACAGCTGGGCAGTGGCCCCAGAGCTGGAACCTGAAGTCAGTTGACTTAGACCCTAAGTCCAGTGCCCTTTCTGCTGTGCCCACCTGCCTAGAAGGACTTTGCAGTCAAGACTTACCATCCTAGGGGCACGCCTGGGTGGCTCAGTCAAGCGTTTGACTCTTGATTTCAGCTCAGGTCATGATCTCATGGTTTGTGAGTTCGAGCCCGAAGCTAGGCTCTGTGCTGACAGTGTGGAGGCTGCTCGGGATTCTCTCTCTCCCTCTCTCTCTCTGTCCCTCCCCTGCTCACACGTTCTCTCTAAATAAATAAATAAATAAATAAACAAACTAAAAAATAAAAATAAAAAAAAAAAAGACTTACGGTCCCAGGAAGAGGTAGAACAGAGGAGAGACGGCCAAGGACAAGGGCTCTAAAGCCAGTGGCCTGGACTGGGGCTCCCACTGCCAGCTATTGGTTCCCTTGGGGAATTCACTTCATGTCTCAAAGTCTCAGGCTCCTTTTCTGTAAAATGGGATAATGGGCTTATTCTGTGGTTTTTAGGATTGTACCTAGCACACAGAAAATGTTCACTCTCTTAGTTCCTATCAGCAAGCTATGGGAGGGGGAGAAGGCTTCCTGGGTAGGAATCAGGGAGGCTCCCTAGAGGAGGCAGAAGGTTTGATGGGTGGGGCAGAGCCAGACCCACAGAGGGCAAGCAGGGGACGGTCACAAATGGTGGTCACAGAGAAAGGCACGAGAATGAGAGTCAGAAGATTTGAGCTCTTGACCCGGCTGTGTCACCAAGTTGCCACGTGTTCTTGGGCAAGAAAATTCCCCACAAAAAAACAGGGTCAGCTCGGATGATCGCCCGGCCTGATCCTTTGACTCACTTCCTCAGCAAAGTTTTGGGTGCTGGACTAAGTCAGGCGATTCAGGCAAAAGGGGAGGCTGGCCAGGGAGGGCAGAGCAGACCGGGATGCGGGGTCAAGGGTATCCTGGAGGACAGGGGGAGGACAGGCCAAGGGATACAGTTTGCTAGAATTCAGCTTTGCCGTCCCAGCACAGAGAGCTTCGTCAGAGCAGTAGAGGTTCATGGGGTGCCTTGGTGACTCAGTTGGTTGAGCGTCCCTCTCTTGATATCGGGTCAGGTCATGATCCTGGGGTCGTGGGATCGAGCCCCGCGTGGGTCTCCAGACTGAGCATGGAGCCTGCTTGGGTTTTCTCTCTCTCTCCCTCTTGGCTGCTCGCACACACACTCTATAAATGAATGAATGAATGAATGAATGAGTGAATACATAAATGTATAGGCTCAGTCCTTTGGCTGTAAGGAAACCCCAGTAAAAAATGTTCATGGTGGCTTGGTAGCTGTGGAGGACAGCCAGTGTTGGGTGTGGCGGGTTTTTTGTTTGTTTCGCTTCTCTACATGCTACCATTGTGACGACGACTTGGCTGTATATTGCTGTGTGGCAAAAAATAATACTACTGAGTTTTCAAAGGTCTAAAATCAATGGAAGTACTCACTAGCTTTGAGTCTTACTCCAGGGCACAAAGTTCTTCTCTCTCACCGTGAATGGCCCCACTGCGACATGGCCAGGTCTCTCCTGGGCCAGTGCAGACGTCACGTCCTCAGTGAGGCCCCCCTGATGACCCACGGAGCTGAGAGCTCACAGAGAAAGGAGACAGGGGGCCGTGCCACCAGCAGCCGCGGAGCAAGCCTGAGCCAGGGTGCGCCCCCTGAATACGGTAGGGAGTTCAGCCAGAGAGCTCCAAAGGCAGGGGCCGCCCCGCTCCTCCCTGTGCCTCGTCCAAAGGCAGCCACGCTCCCCACCCCCGACTCCTGTTCAGTCTTTTCTGTCTTCAGTGATAGTAACTAGCTTTACCTGCGCATGTGGTCTTCCCGGAAGCAGGCAGGAACCATTTCCTTTGGCCCCTCCAACTCTTTTCCAGGTGTCCAGGCCCCCTAACACTTGCAGTGCCCCAGACCCCCTCACCCTATGTCTAAATATTTAAGTTATAAGTCAAATCAATAATCAGTTAAATGTCCCATCCACCAGGCTTGACACGTTAGCAAAGCTACCTTCAGAATCCCTGGGAAGGACAGGCTCACGTTCAGATTTTTTTCTTTTAAGTTTACTTATTTATTTTGAGAGAGTGCATGGAAGGGGCAGAGAGAGGGAGAGAGAGAGAGAGGGAGAGAGAGAGAGAGAGAGAGAGAGAGAGAGAGAGAGAGAGAGAATCACAAGCAGGTTCCACACTGTCAGCACAGAGCCTGATACGGGGCTTGAACTCATGAACCGTGAGATCATGACCTGAGCCGAAATCAAGAGTCAGCCACTTAACCAACTGAGCCACCCAGGCGCCCCACACACTTAGATTTCTCCATACCTCAGAGTCCCTCCCTGGAACTGGGGGCCCCCACCCCAGCCTTCCCCATAGTCGAGAAGAAAGGGGGTGTGTAGGCTCCAGGTGGGCACTTCCTTCTGGCCTTTTGGGCTACTCACTCAAGAGGGACTTGTCCAGAGCAAGTGCCAGATCCAAGGAAATACCTTAGTTGGATTCAGCCATTATCTCCAGAAGGGGGAATCAACGCTCAGAGAGTCCAAGGTGGTTGTCCAAGGCCTCACAGCCAGGAGCGAGTGGGTCACATTCAGACTCAGCGCTGACCAACTCTGAGCCTGGGAGGGGACAACGGGCTTCTGCAACAGTGATGGGGATACCACCTGGGTAGAGTGGGGCTATGTCCCCAGTCTACAGAAAAAGCAGAGAAAGTTCAGGTGCCAAGATTGGGGTCAAGGAGTTTCTTCCAGGCTCACGGAGACATGAGACCAGAAAAAATAACTGCAATATCAGACAGAGGAAGATAAGAGCTGTGGTCAGCAAGCAAAGGGGTCCGGGAAGTGGCCCTGAGGAGGTTACATTTGGGGCCTGGACGGGGGCAAGGCTTGGAAGGTGAAGGAGGAGGAGGAGTGGGGAGAAACCTCAGGCAGAGCTTATAGGACAAACCAAGGCTGGGAAGAAGCAGGGTGCTGCCGGAGAGCAGCTAAGTCCTTTCTGTGGGTTGGTGGTCGGAGTCCGGGCTGTGAGCCGAGGAGTCGAGGAAGCCAGGGCTGAGACAGGGGCTTGGGGAGGCCTGGGGGGCTGGCCACAGCGAGCGACCTCCTGCTGTAGGCTGCGAAATGCCGGGGAGGGACAAGCCAGGGGGGCACCCCGTGGGAGTAACTGGGAACAGCTTCAGGAAGGTGATGCCACCCAGGGACAGGTGATAGAGGCCAGGAGTGCTGCCTGGTAGAGAAGGTCCTGGCTGGGCCCGCCCTGAGAGGTGCTCTGGGCTGGGGTTTGCCGAGGCCTCTCTAGGAACATATTCCTGCCTTCTCTACCAGAACAGATGCTCCTGGACCCAGACCACTGGGAGCTCCCTGAAGAGAGGAACCCCGTGCCCCCACCTTCCCTGTCCTCAGCACCTGGCTCTGTCTGTCCATCCTCGCTCTTGTCCACCCATTCCACAGACATTTACTGAGCTCCTGGCTCTTGCCCAAGCATGAGCTGGATGCTGGGAATAGAAGGCGAGAGACCTGGGCCTGCCCTCAAGGAACACCCAGCCCCGTGGTGGAGACAGACATTTTCCTTTCGGTCAGAGCCCTCCTCGATGCCTGGTGACATAAGCGTATGTGTCAGAGCCACAGGGGAGCAACCAATGCCTGGGAGGGAGACAAGGGGGGAAAGGAGGGGCCCCAGGGGAGGGGACGGCAGGGGCAAAGGCGAGGGCTCTGAAGGGGCACCCTGAGGTCAGAGAGCAGGGCTGGGAGCGGGGTGGACAGGGGCATCTCAAAGCCATGCTAAAACATTTAGACCATCTCTCCAGGCACTGGGGAGCCATTAAAGGGTTATAAGCAGGATTGTAAAGGGGTCAGATTTGCATTTTGGAGCTGGAACTTGGGGAGCTCTGGAGAGAAGTAGACTGTGTGTCTAAGTGAGAGAGACTCTGTATGTAGGGATGGTGGACATGGGCAAGGCTGAGGCACAGGAGGCCTATTGGGGAACCAGAGTCAAGGTCCTGATAGGAGGAAAAGAGGCCTGAGCCCCACAGGGGTGGGGTGAGCAGGCCCAGGCTAGGGAGATACTGAGGAAGCCAGTGCCCTAGAACTCGGTAACTGGCAGTCCCTGGGGAGTTAAGGAGCCAGCAGGACACCCAGATTCCAGCCTGAGTCCCGGTAGATGGTACACCCTCCAGTCCCCACAAGCTGGAGCAGGTTGGGGGAGCGGTGGTGAGTCAGGTGTGTGACCCCCTGCAGTACTGGGGCCCAGCCCCAGCCCTCACCCCTGCCCCGTCTCTATCCCCCACCTCCTACCTCCAGCCCCCATCAGTCTGTCCAAACTGTCCCGCAGCCACAGGGGCTTTGAAGCTCCCTCCTCCCTCTCTCCTTCCTTCCCCCTCCCAGCTCTGCTCCTCACCCCCAGAGATGCAGGTTTGGCCCAGGCAGGCTAGACGGCCATAGTCAGGTCTCCCTGAACAAGAAGCCAGGGGGCAGTCAGGGGACGCCAGGTGTGTTGTGTCTGGGGACCAGACTCGGGGGGGTCGACAGACCTTGTGTGACAAAGGCAGTGGTTGGAGGCAACGCCCCCATCACCCCCGGCTAGGACCCCTGGGATACAGAGAACAGAGGTGGACCTGGGAGGAACTCCTCTCCCCTTTATCCCTGAGCACGCAGGCACACACAGTGCCTGGCCCACCCTCACGCCCACCCTGAAAGCAGGGCTGAAATCTCTGACCCATCGCTGAGATGAGAACACTGAGGCCCAGAGAGGCCAGATGACGCTTTTCTGATCATGCTCCCCTCTGACATCACTGTCTCCACCTCTCAGGGAGGAGCAGCTGAGGGGCTCCCGGAAGAAAGGAGGAAGGTGTCTCAGAGACACCTCTGCTGCCCCCCCTGCCCTGGGGTCTAGGACAACCTCCACCCCAGTCGGGCTCGGTGTCTGCCTCCCCGTGGGCTGCGAGGACTGAACGAGAGCAAGTATGTCACCAAGTACAGCACCCAACAGGCCTGTTTCCAGAGAGAGGGAATTGATTCACATGCCGAAGGATCACCTATTTTATAAGGAGGATACGTTTGGAGATCATTTGTAGAATTTTCAAATAATATCCCGGAGCCATTCTTTAAACCCCCACGAGCCAATCTGCCGCAGACCAACTCCCAGGTTCCAGGCCTGGCTCATACACACTCACCAGACACCCCTTCCCTGGACTGACCCCTGGGACAACAGCCCCACTGGTTCCCCACCCTGGGCCAGTGCTATCCCTGGCAAAAGGCTGGGGGCTGCTTTCCCAGCAGGGAGCCCAGCTCAGCTGGGTGGGACACACAGTGGCAACAGCTGATAAGCCGGCCTGTTTAGTTCTGTCTGCTTCAGGCCTGGGGGGAGGCCCCGGAGGCAGACAGTATGGCTGCGGCCTCTTCCCCTTCCTGGGCCAGCTTGGTCCCCCAAGGCTGAGAAGGCCCTTGCCAGGGGGGTCTTGCAGCTACTGCCTCCAGGCCCCTGGCTGGAATGAGCTGGGCGTAGGTGAGCAGCCGCACGTTTGCTCGGTTGTTGGTTTCAATTATTTTATCTTTGGTGTAGGTATTATATTCTCTCAGTTCAAAAGCTCCATAGGGTTTCTATCCTTATCTACAGCATCTGCTCCCCCAGGACTGTCCCCAGAGGCAGCCACTATTGTAAGATGTGCGGGCTTACAAACTGCCCTGGGCTCCCTTCCCCCAGCACCCGGGTGCAGGGGTGCGGGGGTTTCCTGGGTGCATGTGCCTGCGTTTCTGGGCACACCTTCGTCTGCATGTGCCACATTCCCACCAGGACCCCCAGCTGTGCCCACAGGCCATTCCCTTCGCCCCCCCCCCCCCCCCCCCACACACCCTCCTTTCCTTGTTTGCGCATTCTTCTTCATTCTCCAGGCCTCAGTTTAAGCGCCCTCCCTCTGGAAGCCCTCCCTGATCTCCAGGCTTCAGCCCTCCCCTGCCCAGTGTCCAAACTTCTTTACCAGGACTATCTGGGATGACCTGTGTCATGATCTGTGCACCCACTAGACTGTCCGGTGACCAACCGGTCCCAGTTTGCCACAGATGTTCCCAGTTTGGGCACTGATAAGCCCAGGTCCCGGGAAAGCCCTCACCCCAGGCAAATCAGAACAGCTGGTCACCCTAGCAGACACTGAGGGCCTGGAGGGTTCTGCCCCATCCATCCCAGTCTCCCAGCCCAGTGCCTGGCCCTCAGTGGCTCCCTAAGTACTTGCTGAATCATGAAAATAAAAGCACCACTTACATAGTTATCGCTCTGTGCCAGGCGGTATTCTGGGCCTCCCACACGCAGAAACTCCTCTGAGTTTCACAGCAACCCACTGAAAGCCCCAGGATGTTAAGACACTTGCCCAAGGTCACACAGAGAAGGTGGGTGGAGCCAGGATTCAAGGGTCTTTATCCAGGACATTCTGGGTGTACGGCTGTTCCTGGGTCTCCAGAGGCAGAGCGGGGCAGGAAGAAGCCCCCGGGCCCCCACAGCCCTGCAGGACAGCCAGGGACACAGGGCTGGCGGGGGCCCGAGGAGAGACCCGCTTTAGCCCCAGCACTGCTGGAGTGGGAGCCCTTTTGGGAACAGGGCCCCGGGGCCCCAGAGTTTTGCTGCAAAGTTGAGAATTCTCTCTCCTGTTGGCAGAGCGGGCTTGGAAAGGGAAATGCGAGGAGAGATAATCCTGGTCCCATTACACAGGGGCGCTTACAGAAGATTAATGAAATGACCTAGCTTCTGTAGGCCTAAGCACTCTACGTAGCTGTCCCTTCAACAGAGGAGAGCCCCCTCCCACCCCCACCCAGCTCTGGCTTTAAAAATTAAAAAAAGCCTTTCCTAAACACACAGCTTCCCTCCAACATGCCATCTTGGGACCTCAGCCCTGGCTCAGCCCCTCCTCACTCTAGCTGTGTGTCCTGAGGCTCTCTGAGCCTCTTTCCTCGTCTGTGAGTGGACATAATAGTACCCACCTCAAAGTCTATTTGTGAATTCAGTGAATTAACAGAAGAGTCGCGATGCAGAGCAATCGTTAGGTAAGGGTTGGCTGATGTTCCATCTTCCTACAGTGCCCTTCCCCACAAATCTGACACCCATCAAGGCTTTCCTGCCCCTGGGACTCACACCTGCCCCTGTGTGTCTGAGATCAGGGGACACTCTGCACCTTGGAAGCTATCGCCTCCATCTATCATTTGTAAGAGGATGACAAGTAACACTATCAAAACGTAACCTGATCAGTTACAATTAAAAGGCCATTGGGAGACCGGAGTGGTTTCTGACCGGAGGTTTGTTGGGGACGGGGCTGACCAGGGCCGGGGGCAGTGTGTGGCGACTAGGGGCAGAAGCTCCAAGCCTGATGGTCTGGGTTTGGACCCCAGCTCCTTTATTAGCTAACTGTGTGACCCAGGGCTCGGAGCCTCCTGTTCCTTATCTGGAAAATGGGGGAACAGTCACTGTCCTCAGAGTGCTGCTGGGAAGAGACATTTAGAGAATCCACGTGAAACACTTCCCTAGGACTTTGCAGCAGGTGTAATCTCAGCCCTCTACCTAGCTGCTAAGCATCAGTTTCCTCATCTGTAGACCTATAGATAAGGAAGTGGAGGCAGAAAACCTAAATTTAGAGCAACGTCCTTAGCCTGGAGCCTGGACAATGGTGGGCAAGAGACATGTCACTTCCCTATGTCCCTTCCTCTCTTCCCTGAGGAGAGGGACGAAGGTCAGGAGGACTGGGCCTTGCGTCACTCCTAGGTTACTTCAGGCAGGTCACCCAGTGCAGCTAGGCTAGAAGGGGAAAGGGAGGAGAGAGGGAAAGAAAGAAGGAAGGAAGTAGAAAGAGAGAAGGAAGGATGGGAGGGGGGAGCGGGGAGGGAGACGGGAAGAAAACGAGGAAGCGAAAGAAGAAACAGAGAAAGTAACATCACCACCGCCAGCCAGCCAACGTGGGACTGTTGCAGGCTGAGCAGACCAAGAGAGAGAATGGCGGAGGGCTGGGTGGGCACCCAAAGTCATGCGCTAAGAGCCGGCACAAACAGTAGCTTCCCCAGGTGGGAATCCAATTCTCTGGATCTTCTTAGCCTTCTCAGGGATAACAGTTCAAAATTTACTTGATAGACATCAGCCACACTACAATATAGGGGAGAAAGTTGAACAAAATTGGAAGCCTCACACTTCCTGATCTTAAAACATATTACAAAGCTATGATACTCAAACAATATGGCACTGGCATAAAAAACAGACATACAGACCAATGGAGCCAAATAGAGAGCCCAGAAACAAACCCTCCTGTATATGGTCAAATGATCTCCAACAAGAATGCCAAGGCTATATAATGGGGAAAGGCTAATCTCTTCAACAAATGGTCCTGGGAAAGCTGGACATCCACGTGCAAAAAAACCAAAAAACAAAAAACAAACAAAAAACAAAAAACTAAGTTAGATCCTTATCTTACTCTCTATATAAAAATCAACTCAGGGCACCAGGGTGGCTCAGTCTGTTGAGCTTCCAACTTCAGCTCAGGTCATGATCTTGACGTCTGTGAGTTCGAGCCCCTCTGTGCTGACAGCTCAGAGCCTGGAGCCTGCTTCGAATTCTGTGTCTCCCTCTCTCTCTGCTCCCACCCCCAGCTCATGCTCGCTCGCTCACTCTCTCTCTCTCAAAAATTACTTTTTAATTTTTTTTTTTATTTATTTTTGAGAGATAGAGACAGAGTGAGCAGGGGAGGGGCAGAGAGAGAGAGACAGACAGACAGAATCTGAAGCAGGCTCCAGGCTCCGAGCTGTCAGCACAGAGCCCGACGCGGGGCTCGAACCCACAACCTGTGAGATCATGACCTGAGCCGAAGTCGGACGCCCAACCACCTGAGCCACCCAGGTGCCCCACCTCAAAAATTAATTAAAAAAAATTTTTTTTAAATCAACTCAAAGTGGATCAAAGACCTAAGTGTAAGACCTGAAACTACAAAATTGCCAGGAGAAAACATGGGGCAGGAGCTTTATAACACTGGAGTTGGCAATGTTTCTTAGGGCACAAAAGCACAGGCCGCAAAACAAAAACAGACCCATGGGAATACACCAGACTAGAGCGGAAACAATCGACACAGCAAAAAGGCCACCTATCGAAGGCAAGAAAATATTTGCAAATCATATACATGATAAGAGATTAATATCCAGAATATATAAATAACTCCTGTAACTCCATAGCAAAACAAACAAACAAACAAACAAAAAACAACCCAAATAACCCAATTTAAAAATGGGCAAAGGAGGGGCACCTGGGTGGCTCAGGTCATGATCTCACGGTCCGTGAGTTCGAGCCCCGCGTCAGGCTCTGTGCTGACAGCTCAGAGCCTGGAGCCTGCTTCGGATTCTGTGTCTCCCTCTCTCTCTGCCCCTCCCCTGCTTGTGCTCTGTCTCTGTCTCTCTCAAAAATGAATAAACATAAAAATTCAAAAATAAATACATAAATAAATAAAAATAAAAATGGGCAAAGCATTTGAATAGACATTTCTCCAAAAAAAAAAAAAAAAGACATACAAATGGCCAGCAAGCACATGAAAAGATGCTCAACATCATTCATCATCAGAGAAACGCAAAGCAAGTATCACTTCACACTCATTAGGACGGTCACTATCCTACACACACACACACACACACACACACACACACACACACACACACCAAAATAACCCCAGCAAATAACAAGAGCTGGCAAGGATGTGGAGAAGTTGGAACTTTGTTGGCAGAACTATAAAATGATACACCACTTGGAAAACAATATGGCAATTCCTCAAAAATGTAAAAATTGATTTACTATAATGTTCCAGCAACTCTTGGTATATATCTTAGTCCATTTGGGCTGCTGTAACAAAATACCATAGATTACGTGTCTTATAAACAACAGAGATTTATTCCTCACAATTCTGGAGTCTGGGGTTCAAGATTAGGGTGCCAGTCTGTTGGTCGGAACGCAACTGGTGCAGTTGCTCTGGAAAATAGGGTGGAGGTTCCTCAAAAAGTTAAAAATGGATCTACCCTATGACCCAGCAACAGCACTGCTAGGAATTTACCCAAGGGATACAGGAGTACTGATGCATAGGGGCACTTGTACCCCAATGTTTATAGCAGCACTCTCAACAATAGCCAAATTGTGGAAAGAGCCTACATGTCCATCAACTGACGAATGGATAAAGAAATTGTGGTTTATATACACAACGGAATACTACGTGGCAATGAGAAAGAATGCAATATGGCCATTCGCAGCTACATGGATGGAACTGGAGGGTATGATGCTACGTGAAATAAGTCAGGCAGAGAAAGACACATATCATATCTTTTCACTCATATGCGGAACTTGAGAAACGTAACAGAAGACCATGGGGGAGGGGAAGAGGGAAAAAACAGTTACAAACCTAAGAGACTCTGAAATACAGAGAACAGACTGAGGGATGGATGATGGGGGGAGAAGGGAAAATGGGTGATGGGCATCGAGGAGGGCACTTGTTGGGATGAGCACTGGGTGTTGTACGTAAGCAGTGAATCCCTGGAATCCACCTCCAAAACCAAGAGCACACTGTATATGCTGTATGTGAGCCAAGTTGACAATAAATTATAAATAAATAAATAAATAAATAAATAAATAAATAAATAAGGGGGGAGAAAAAATCAGGGTGCCAGCACGGTCAGGTTCTGTTGAGGCCCCTCTTCTGGGTTACACACTGCCAACTTCTCATATGGTCACACAGCAAAGAGTGGAGAGTTAGCTAGGGTTCTGCCCTCTTCTTATAAGGGACAGGAATCCCAATCCCCTGTCATGGCCTAATCACCACCCGAAGGCCCCATCTCCAAATACCATCACGTTAGGATTAGGGTTTCAACATATGAATTTGGGAGAGCACGAACCTTCAGCCCGTAGCAGTATATATCCAAAAGAATTGAAAATAGTATCTCAAAGAAACATTTGCATATTCATGTTCTTTTTTAATTTAAAGATTTTCTTAAATTTATGATGAGAGAGAGAGAGAGAGAGAGAGCAAGTGGGGGCGTGGCAGAGAGAGAGAGGGAGAAAGAGAATCGCAAGCAGGCTCGATGCTGTGAGCGCAAAGGCCAATCTGGGGCTTGAACTCACAGACTGGGAGATCATGACCTGAGCGGAAGTCAAGAGTCAGACGCTTAACCGACTGGGCTACCCAGGCGCCCCGCGTATTGATGTTTACCGCAGCATTATTCACAGTAGCCAAAAAATGGAAGCAGCCTAGGTGTCTATAGAAGGACAAAACAAAATGCAGTCTGTACATACAACAGAATGTTATTCAGCCTCAGAAAACAGAAGGCAATCTTGTCATACATTACACCATGGATAAACCCTTAGGACATTATGCAAAGTGAAATAAGTCCCTAGCAAAAAGACAAATCCTTCATGATTCTACCTTTTTAAAAATTTTAATTTTCTTATTTATTTATTTTGAGAGAGAGAGAGAGAGAGAGAGAATAAGTGGGGGAGGTATAGAGAGAGAGGGAGACACAGAATCCGAAGCAGGCTCCAGCCTCTAAGCTGTCAGCACAGAGCCCAATGCGGGGCTCAAACTCAGGCCGCGAGATCATGACCTGAGCCGAAGTCAGACACTCAACCGACTGAGCCACCCAGGTGCCCCCCAATTTCTGGTTCTTGTTCACATTTCCTACTTGCCATCACAATACACAAATACCACTCTATACTTTAGGGGGGGAAACACACTATTGTTTTATTACTGCAAAAGTAACAACACTCATGGCATAGATGTGCAAAACTAAAAAAACCCTTCTGTACACCCCACTGCTCAGAAGTGATCTTCAACAGTCAGCCATGTCACTTTCCAGCCCTTCTGCTACATAGTTACAAACACAGGCTGGTCCTTTTCACAAAAACTGAACCACAGGGTACATGCTGCCTTGCCACCTCTTTAGTTGTGTGTGATCAAATGTGTTTAACTGCAAATTTTCCAAACTACGATAGCACATGCTGCTGCCACAAGCCTAAAGTCTCAGACAGAGACCAAGGAAATGCCACATCTTTACAGAACAATCCAGAATAGGCTAGCAGGAATCTTTCCTCAGACTCATATACAGGAGAGGAAGGGTTCATATCCCTCATATGCAGGATTCCTACAAATGAAATGGAAATGGCAAACCATAGAAAAACGGGCAAACAGACCAGTAGTTACCAGAGGCAGGTGGGGGAGAAGAGTGATGGGGGTCAAAAGGCACAAACTTCCAGCTATAAGATAAGTCCTGGGGATCCAATGTACAGCATGGTGACTCTATGCTGTGACTCTAAGCATGGTGACTCTAAGCAACACTGTATTGTATACTTCAAAGTTGCTATGAGAGTAGATCTTAAAAGTTCTGGCAAGAAAAAAAAATTGTAACTATGTGAAGTGACAGCTGTTCAACTGTCTGTTAACTTATTGTGGTTAAAGTTATAGTGGTGATCATATATACGTGTGTGTGTGTGTGTGTGTATACATATATGTATATGTATATACACACACACACACACACACACACACCAATTCACTATGTTGTACACCTGAAACATACAATATGTCAATTATATCTCAACAAAACTGGGGAAAAAAAAGAAAAATGGGCAAAACCACTTACTGCTTTCTTTCACATTTTTCCTTAGGCTCAAACATAACCAAATATTTACCCTGGTCAAGGCTTGGAAGCTTGTTCCTGTCTCACACATGCACACACACACACTTTTTTTTTTTTAAGTTTATTTATTTTTGAGAGAGACAGAGCACAAGCAGCGGAGGGGCAGAGAGAGAGGCAGACACAGAATCCTAAACAGGCTTCAAGCTGTGAGCTGTCAGATAGAGCCCAACACGGGGCTCGAACTCGCAAACTGTGAGATCATGACCTGAGCTGAAGTTGGACGCTTCACTGACTGAGCCACCCAGGCGCCCCCCACACACACTTTTTTTTAAAACACAAAATGGGATCATACTTTACATACTACTGCACAATTGCCCTTTCTTGCCTAACAGTATCACAGACAACCCCGCAAGTCACTGCCTATGGATTCAACAAACTTATTCCTTTTTTAAAAATTCCAGTCTATTTCACATGGTGTTCTATTAGCTTCAGGTGTACAATATTGTGATTCACCAGTTCTCTACATGACTCACTGCTCATCATGTTAAGTGTCCTCTTAATCCCCTTCACCTTTTTCACCCATCCCTCCACCTGCCTCCTCTCTGGTAACCATCAGTGTGTTCTCTAGAGTTAAGAGTCTGTTTTGGGGCTTGTCTCTTTTTTCCTTTGTTCATTTGTTTTGTTTCTTAGATTCCACATGGGTGAAATCACATGGTAATTGTCTTCCTCTGATTAATTTCACTTAGCATCACACTCTCTAGATCTTTCCATGTTGTTGCAAATGGCTAGATTACATTTTTTATGGCTGTGTACTAGTCCACTGTGTGTGTGTGTGTGTGTGCCGCATCTTCTTTATCCATTCATCTATCAGTGGACACGGGTTGTCGCCATATTTTAGCTATTGTAAATAATGCTGCCATAAACATAGGGGTGCATTTATCTTTTTGGATTAGAGTTTTTGTATTCTTTTTTTTACAAAAACTTTACAAATATTTATTTATTTTTTTACAAAATATGTTTTACAAAAATATTTACAAATATTTATTTATTTTGAGTGAGAGAGAGAGAGAGAGAGAGAGAGCATGAGCGGGGGAAAGAGAGAGGGAGGGAGAGAGAGAGAGAAGGAAAGAGAGGGAATCCCAAGCAGGCTCCGCACTGTCAGCACAGAGCCCGATGTGGGGTTCAAACCCACGAACAGTGAGATCATGACCTACACCGATATCAAGAATCAGATGCTTGGGGTGCCCAGGTGGCTCAGTCAGTTAAGCGTCCAACTTTGGCTCCAACTCATGATCTCACGGCTCATGAGTTGGAGCCCTGCATCGGGCTCTGTACTGACAGCTCAGAGCTCGGATCCTGCTTCAGATTCCATGTCTCCCTCTCTCTCTCTGCCCCTCCTCTCTCTCTCTTTCTCTCTCTCAAAAATAAATAAACATTTAAAAAAGAGAGAGACAGAGATGCTTAACCAATTGAGGTGCCCCAGGGTTTTTGTGTTTTGGGGGTAAATACCCAGTAGCGGAATTACTGGATCATATGGTAATTCTATTTTTAATTGTTTGAAGAACCTCCATACTGTCTCCCACAGTGGCTGCACCAGTTTGCATTCCCATCAACCGTGCACGAGAGCGCCTTTTCCTCCACATCCTCGCCAACACTTGTTTCTTCAACGAGCTCGTTCCCAGTCCACAGTGTTCCCCCATTTGGATATAACCAAATTCATCCACCGATGCCCTAGAGGCAGACACTGAGACTATCGCTATAAAGAACACTATAGTAAAAATATTTTATTTATGGATAGATAACATGGGTAACGTTCTGAAAGTGGGATTGGTGGGGCAAAAGGCATGCCCACTTGTACTTTAACAGTTAGTGCTTGGTGAAAAGTGGTATTTAGTTTATATTTTTATTTGCATTTCCCCAGCAACTGGGAGGGTTGTCTGCCTTTCTCATGTTTGCGTTTCCTCTTCTGGGAAGTGATGTTGTACACTTTTCTATTGTTTGACTTCTTCCAATTGATTTGTAGGGATTCCATATGAGGGATCAAAAGGGATACGAAGGACACGAACCCTTTATCCATTTTATACACACCAAATATTTCTCCCCATCTACTACTGTCTCTAGACTTGTTTGTGGAGTCTCTTACCATGTAGACATTTAAACATCTTGGGGCGCCTGGGTGGCTCAGTCGGTTAAGCGGCTGACTTCGGCTCAGGTCATGATCTCACGGTCCGTGAGTTCGAGCCCCGCGTCGGGCTCTGTGCTGACAGCTCATAGCCTGGAGCCTGTTTCAGATTCTGTGTCTCCCTCTCTCTGACCCTCCTCCGTTCATGCTCTGTCTCTCTCTGTCTCAAAAATAAAAAATAAACGTTAAAAAAAATTTAAAAAAAAAATAAACACTTATCTGGTCTAATCTGTCTTTTCCTACATGCTCATGGGCTCCCAGCTTCTTGAGAAGATTCTCCCTACCCCCCAGATTATACAAGACTTTTCCTAGAACATTCATCTCATAGTTTTACTTCTGATTTTTCATATTTAGGTCATTTATCCATAAGGATGCAAAGTTCTTTCTGCATTTTCCTGTGCATCCTTCCTCAGTTTATACTGATTATTTTACTCTTTTTATTATTGTTTAATTTTTTTAATGTTTATTTATTCTGAGGGACAGAGAGACAGAGTGCGAGCAGGGGAGGGGCAGAGAGAGAGAGAGAAAGAGAGAGACAGAATCGGAAGCAGGCTCCAGGCTCCGAGCTGTCAGCACAGAGCCCGACGTGGGGCTTGAACTCACGAAACGTGAGATCATGACCTGAGCCAAAGTCGGACGCTTAACCAACTGAGCCACCCAGGCGCCCCTATCTTACTCCTTTTAAATAAACTGCATCATATTCCACTGAATGATTCACTGGCTTATTTAACTTGTGGTATTTAGGGTATTGAAGTTATTTCCAGTTTTAAAGACTATTTAATAATAATAATAATAATAATAATAATAATAGCTATCAGTTATTGAGTGCTTATTACATGCCAGGCTCAGACATAAACACGTTGATATATTACGCCCTTTAACTCTCACAACAGTTATGGGGTAGGACTGTTCTGCTGTATCTTTCATTCTCTTATCAAGATCACACAGCTAGGAAATGAGTGGGGAAGCTAGGATTCTGACCTAATCCAATACCAAAGGACTCAAAAATCCCAAACTCTTAACCACCAGATGCCTGTTCTTCAGTATTTACAAATGTGACTTGAAATATCCCCGACCTTCACTTCTGTTAAGGATGGAGAAAGGAGGAAAATAAACATGTTTTCTTTTCTTCCTCTACCCAGACCCTGAACTAGATGTTTCACAGGTTGTCTCCTGGAATTCTTACAAAAGTCCTCTGAGTGGTGGGATTATCCACTTTCCGGGCACAAAACGGAACTGCAGTGAGGTTAGGACATTCGCTTAAGGTTTGTGGGTGACCATGGTGGGTTCCAACCCAGTTCCAAGTGACTTGTATTTTCACTTAGGAAGATATGCTTACCAGCTTTACAAATAACACATTGATGAACCCATAGCTTTTTTTTTTTTTCTTTTGCTGCTGCTGAACTGTTTCCTTGGGATACGTTCCCAGAAAGAGATTACTGAGTCAAAGGGTATGAATACTTTTATGGCTTTCCATCTCTACTGCCAAATTGTTATTACAAAGGTCTGCACCCACATTCTCTGCACCGGCACCATGGGGAGCTTCATGTGCTACAGTATCAAACATTCCGGTGGGCAAACTAAGCTTCCAAGGGGTGCCCCATTTAACACAATGAGCCCTGAGCGAAAGCATTTTAGAAAGATCTGGTAGATAAGCACTCCCCTTTCCCAGGACAGCCCTCGTGTCTAGTGGGTTTAGAAGTTGGGTGCTTCTGTGTTTTGTTTTGTTCTGCATAACTTTGTCTCTTTTGTGAAATCCTTTAAAACGTGACTAACATGGGATTAAGCATAGTTAGGCTTGACTTTTAAGGGAAGGCCACATTTGACAAAAAACAAAAACAAAAAACCAGAAACCTTTTCTGATGCAGCGCCCCTTGGGGAAAGGACTCCCAGCAGCTTGGCCTAGAGGAGGCACCTTGGGAAGAGAGGCTTGTTGGAGAGGGGGCAAAGCAGGCAGGGAAGAGGCATGTCTGGGAGGGGGTACGTGGGAAGGGGGCATGTCTGGAAGAGGACAACTTGGGGAGGAGGCAAGTCAAGTCGGGGAGGGGAAATCTTGGGGAGGAGGCTGGTCGGGGAGGGGGCCTGTCCGGGAAGCGAATGTCTGGGAGGGGGCATTCTGCCAGAGGCCGAGAGGACGAGTCACAGAAGGAGCACCTTGGGGAGGGCGCATATCGCAGAGGGCACTTGTCAAGGAGGGGGCATCCTGGGGAGGGGGCGCGTCGGGCAGGGGCGGCCTGGGGAGGGGAGGGCTGGGTGAGGGCGGGGGGAGCCCCCACCCTCCTACCCCCGGCTCTGCGCATCCCCGGCGCCCGCGGGCCCCTGCTCGCTCGCGGGGGCGGCCGATAAGGCGGGAGCGGCGCGGCGGGAAGGCGGGAAGGGGCCCGGCCGGGCGAGAGCAGATAACGCCCGGCGCTCGGGCGGCCGAGACTCGGAGACGCCGCGGCCGCGGGAGATAGAGGCGCCCCGGCCGGGCGCGGCTCCCGGCTCCCGGCTCTGGCGCCCGCAGCGGATCGGCCCGGGGGCGGCGGGGCGGCGGGGCGGCGGGGCGGCCCCGAGGGGGCCGCCCCCCACCCCCAGCCGCGCTGGGCTCCTGGCCCCGGCCCAGGTCTGCCCCCGTGGCCCCAGACAGAACTCTTCCCTTGGACTTCGTTCCCGCCCCGGTGAGCCGAGGGCACCGAGGAATCCTTAGCAACCTCCCGTGCGGGGCGTGTGACAGGCTCTTAGGGCGCAAGGCCGGCTCTCCGTTCCGAGCCTGGCTCTCCGACAGCTCGAGAGCGGTGGTGACGCGGCCCCCCTTTCGCAGATGGGGGCCTGCGGAACTTGCCCCGGCCACCTGCGCGTGGGGCACGCAGGGCCCGGGACCCAGAGCTGCGCACTTGTCTTCCACTGCCCCCCCAACAGGGGCTTTTCCCCCTTGGAGGCTGACGAGGAAATCCCCACCAGTGGCATTTGCATTCTGCCTTTTCAAATTCCACAAATTCCCCACAGAAAATTCAGCTGGCTGCCAGACAGCCAGGGAGGAGGAGGCTGGGAGAGGCCGCACACGGGGCAGCCAGGAGCCATAACCGGGCGGCTCTCCGACAGAGAAACAACTTTGGGAGTGGATGGAAATTCACTCACGCACACACGCACACCCTCCCTTTAATCACCCCGTTGGCCCAAATCAAACATCTCCAGACCGCAGCAAGCCGCCCGACTTCTCCACCCGGCGTTCAAGGCCATGCCCATCCTGACACTACCCTCCTGGACCCCCCAGGCCTCCAGAACACCCCTTCCACTGGATACATTTCTCCTGCCACAATGCCTCCCTCACCCTCCTGGCCCCTGGGCAACCCTAAAGCCTTCCTCTTTCTCCCCTACCTAACCCTCCAAAAGAATTTAAGTCTTCATGGTACCTTTGCAAAGGATTTTCAAGGAGATTGATTGATTGATTGATTGATGCATTAAGCTGCCCTAAAAACTGTTCCTTGCAGCCTGCTGTGTGCTAGGCCCTTTCATACTGTATCAAATCCCGTCAACAACAGCGGGAGATAGGAGATAACACTCCCATTTTATGGATGTGGAAAACTGAGCTTGGAGAGGTTCATTAACTTGTCCAGGGTCACAGAGCCAGAAATCGGTTCGGCCTAACTCCATATTCAGGCCGAATGTGAGTAAAAAGCAACTGAGTAGGACACCTTGATTTTCTTCTAAGGCGTGCTGACACTAACTCGACGTCACCACTATTGGACAAATCCCTCTCTTTCTCTGGGCCTCCGCCTACTGGGAGAGAAGTGGAGATGACAGTTCCTGCTTCCCAGGCCAGTTGGGGGGTGTGGGGGGGTGGAGTGTTCTGCAGAGAGATGGATAAGGTTGCATCTATTGGCCAATCCCTCCTGACCGGGAAATTCTAGGTCACAGGTTTTCTCCCCCAGGTTACAAACGCTGACTCCTGAGTTATCTGTGCCTTCTGCAACCCAGGCAAGCCTCCCCTGAAAACAGATCTCCCATTTCCTTCTGATATGTGGGCAGTACTGGCAATGTCTAGGGCCCTCTGCTTCTGTTCTCTGCCCATACCCCCAACCCTCTGGCCTGCTCCTCCCCGTCCCACTCCTGGGCTCTCAGGGTCCTGCTCTCTCTCTCTCTCTCCTCCCCCATCCAAACTTGTTCAAGGAAAAGCCGCTCCATCAGTCAGTTACAATTAAGTATGAATGAGTTCAAGTTACTAGCATGTTCTTCCCCAAATAGGCATGTTATCGGCCTGGGGTTCTGGACAGTTACTAATTTGGGGTAATGTGCCCCTCCCTCTCCCCAGGCAGGAAGGCTGGTCCCGCCCAGTGCATCTGGAATTCCATATTTTTATATTTTTATTGGTTTTCCCCCTGTGCCCCACATCCTGAGCTAGAGGAGAGGGTCTGCATGAGCCCACTAATTAACAGAGAACAGAAGCCTTATTTCATAAATAAAATCATAGATACACTGTATGAACAGAAATGTAGCATGTTCCTGGAGAGTGTTTAAACTTTAAAAACTCTCCCCACCCCCACCCCCCGGGGTCTGGACAGGTGAGCCCCGAGGGGGTTTTCCATGGAAGACTTTGGGGTAAGGGAGGGCTCTGAGCTGAGCCCTTTTGCAGCCTGGCCTCCGGGTGGCCCCCTAAATGCCCATTCCTGCCCCAGCTGTACCAGCCATCCCCGACATGGACTTCTTTGCTGGGTCTCTCTCTAGGCAGAGAGAAGAGTTAATAACAGCTGTCCCCAGGGTTAGTGGATCTGCGTTGTGGCATGGTCAGGAGGGCCTGTGAGACCTTGAGCAAATCACTGGCCCCCTCTGGACGTTCCTCAAACTGCGGGATGGAAGGTACCCGTAACACGAGCCCCAGGGCGCCCTCACACTCTAAAGTCCTGTACTGCCGTTTATAAATGAGGTTGCTCTGGGAGAGAGCTGAAGGCAGGTGCAGATCTCACCTGTAGGTGGCTAGACTCTGGCCTGCAGGCTTAAAGCCTCAGAGCACTTCAGATGTGGGCAGCTATTCAGACCCACTGCGACCCATAACAGCCTCTACCATTATACCAGTTTCACAGACAAGGAAACTGAGGCTCGGTGTTTGACCTGACATCCAGGACCCTTGAAGAAAGCCAGGCAGAAATGACTCCTACTTTTCTGCACATGTGGAAACTGAGGTCCAGAGAAATCCAGCAGCTCTGTCAGAGTCCCTGGGGCCTTGCTCAACCAAGGTGACGACCCCTGGGAAGCACAACGTGTGAGGCAAGTAAGGCAGGTCACTGCCCCTTGTGGCCTCAGTTTCCTTGGCTGCACCAGAGGCTAACGGGATGGCAGTGTGAACATACCTGGAGGAGAGCGGCCGCTCTAAGACACTGGACAGGGGACGGTCTCCTCTTCCTCAAGAGCTCTGTGGCCTGTGTAGGGCCATCTGGTGGCCAGCCCTCATCACTGCAGGACCTCTGCAGAGGCCGGAAGGCTCAGGGTCTTCTGGTCAGATTTCCCAGAGTTTCCAGAGACAATCTGCAAGAGAGTTTCGAGCCCCGATCACAAGGAGGCCAGAAGAATTCAGAGGAAGCTTCCACTCCGGCCCCGACACAGGAAGGGCTCCTTCCTACCTGGTCTCCAGGGGTCGGGAGTGCTAGGTTGCTGCAGAAGCATCTCACATCCTACCCCAGAGATCCCTGTGTCCATAGCACAACAGGGAGACTGAGGCACTAGAAACCCAGGCCTTGGTTGCAATAAATCGCGTATAGATAGATAGATAGATAGGCCCAGGATTCAGTGTTCATGGCAGAAAAGCCTAGCTGGCTGTGTGACAAATTATAAACCATCTCTGAGGCTGTTTCTTCATTAGAAAAGGAGGGATATTGTGTGGGCCGAATGACATAATATGTGCAAGTTGCTTTGCACATGATAATGAGCTGTGCTTATTATTATTTCAGCAGATGTTCCCAGTGACTTCTCATGCTCTCCACAGTGAGGGGCCCTCATAGCACCACTTCACAGAGGGGGATGTGGGACTTGAACAGCTTGCCCTGGACTATACTTACTAAGTGGTCAGTCAGGAATTCGAGCCCTGGCTGTTTCAAGAAAAGCACACTGAAGGCATAGGGGCCATAGAGGCGCGATGCTGGAAGCCTACTTCCAGGTGGTTCTGGAGAGAAAGAAGATGAAGGAGGAACATAGGACAGACTGTAAACAATTGATGCATCTGGTTACAGGCTATGCAGGGGTTCTCTGTTCTATGTTTTTTGCAACTTTTTCCATCAATTCGAAATTATATCCAAAATACATCTAAAATCTGGCTATTTCAAAACTCTACCTGGCTTCATCCACCACATTCCAGGGGAGCAGATGAAAACCCAGGCCTTGCAGAGTTCCTTGCCCCAGACCAGCGGCCTAATTTCCAAGTCCTCTAGTGGAAAACGGGACGGCTGGCTAACGGCCCTACAACGCCTGAGCCGAGCCAGAGGGGCCCCTGCCCCAGCAGCCAACCACCCCCAGGTGCCCCAAGCCTTCTCAGGGCCTCTCCTCAGCCTCCCTGTTTCCCAGGCACCCCCCCCCCCCCCAGGCCCAGGCCAGGCTGTGGTGTGAGGCCGAGGTGGGGTTTATTTATAAGTTCCTGCTGATTATGAATCATTGGAGGAACTGCCCGCAGACTGGAGACAAAAGTCTGGGGCTGCCTGGCCGGGAGGAAACACTCTTTACATTTGACTTTCCCCTTGGCACAGGCCTCCCGCGCCGGGCCTGGCCGAGCTCTGCCAGCCTCTTCTGTTCTCAGAGGCAGAAGCACTTTTGCCGCCAAGTCCTGTCGGCCCGTCCGCCTTGCGGTGTAAACAGGACCCGGGGCTGGCGGTCCGGCCCCGCACTGGAAATGAGCCTGCCTTCCTCAGCCTGGCCACTTCCTCCTCACATCCGGAGACTCCTCAGAGTTCAGATGAGGGCTGGGGGCAGGAGTGCGGAGAAGCTGGGGTTTTGCCCTACTACGGTCTTCGTCAGTCTGGACGAAGAATCAGCGGACAAATGGAAGAGCAGAGGGCTCGTAAGCAGCCGTCAAAGGCCTCTGTAAATGACCCACCCCGGGTCTGCCTCTTATTCCAGTTCGTAGGTGATGTTCAGTCAAAATATACTGAGCACCTATTATGTACCGGGTTCTGTGCTAAGTGCCTTTGAGGCAGGGGTGCATAGGGAGATCCTATTCATGTTATCATTAATTCTTTTCACTCAACTGTAAGCTTCTTAAGGGCAGAGTTAATGTCTGATCCACAATTCACCTGATCCTACAAAGCGCCTGGCATGATACCCGCACACAGTAAAAGCTCGAAAAGTTTCTGTTGCGTTGGCCTGGATTCAACTGCAGCGGGCCAACAGAAGGAGCCCGGGGTCCGGCCTACTCCCACTCAGGGCCTCTGTCTCCATCCTGGGTATTCTGTCTCCCAGGAGCTATGTCCCTTCCTGGATCAACTTGGTTTGCCTTTAGGAATAACTGAGCCAGGTTCTTATCTGAGTAACTAATAATGTAGGTGATTTGATTTTTAGGAGGTGCTGGAAACCCTCCCCACAACTTCGCCCTGAAGCCTTTTCCCCACTGCCCTGAGATGTCACCAACATTGAGGCATTCCTCTGGGTTGAACATTACCCTCTCCATACTGACCGTGAATCTCCCCTCTGGGGGGGGGGGGGGTAGCTAGCGTCTGAAGCTGAATGGAGGCAGTCCATTCTGGGGGTGGGCATTCGTTTTATAAATGAGAAAACCGCAGGTCAGGGAAGTGACAGGTTTGATCAAGGCTGGTACGAGAGAGAGTTGGATTTTGAGCTCAGCTCTCTGCAGCCCATGCCCCAAATTCTTCACACGGAGTTGAATGGCCTCCCCTTTCTCTGGTACCATCTGCAAACAGGCAGGGGGAGAGCTTGGAGGAGGGAAGAGTGGAAGTCAGCTTGAAAACTTGCTGGGCCAACCGTTCCAGGCTGTGCCCCATACAAGCTTCCCGTCACTCCGTTTACCAATATCCCCACTGAACAGATGGCAAAACTGAAGCTTGAGGACATTGCCATGGCAGCCAGAACCCCTACCAGGTCCCCAGCACCGTCTAGACAGCCTGAGGTTGGTGTAGTCCCATGGGAAAGGCAGGCTGTCAGCCCAGGCAAGCCTGTGGAAACTGCAGCCGTAGGGTTTTAGGGTAAACGTGATACAGAACTTTCTTAAAATGGAGGGCGCAGGAGAGAGGAAACTTCTGAAGGGTGTTTTATTGCAATGACTTCCATTTCACCCGCCTTCAAGCTTTTGCAAGACTTCTGCACAGCTGTCAAAAGCGAGGCCTTTTCTCCTTTTCTCTAGTGGGAACCTGCCCCCTCCACTGCCTGGTTCTGGAAGCCTCCCCGGGGGAGCCAAAGACTTAAATCCCACACGCTCATTAGCTCAGGGGCCTCAGGTAGATCTGTCCAAGGGTTATTTTCCTCATCTGCTCATCTGCAAAATAAGGATAATGTTAGCCATTCACAGAGCTGTCTTTGGGATGAAATGAGCTAAGGCGGATAGTATCTTTGTGAAGCAAAGTGTGAATCAAAGGGGTGGTCATTATGGCGGTCTGCCTTGGTCTCCTTATTTCGCATGGGATGGGCCTTACTCACGCCCAACATTGTCCAGCACCTGAAGGAGGAGCGGAAGGGTGACAGGGTACGGAGTCTTGCTCTTAAGGTGTACCTTCCTCTCCCCTCATTTCTTCATCTGGCCCTGCCCAGATGCCTAGCAAGATGGCGTATACTCTGCCAAATCTTGCCAATAACCTGGTTAGACCCGGAGGTGGAGAGACAGGCTCGGGACTTCTCCAAGTCCCGTGTGGCCAGGGAATTCTGGGAGGTGGAACCCTCTGAACGAGGTCTCCTGAGGCCTCTTGCCTCAGCCAGTGGCCAGGCGTTTTTTTTAATCCATTTTACACCCACTCAACCTTCACAGCAATCCTATGGATGAGAAACCACGAGCCCCAGTTGACAGATGAGAAAACTGAGGCTAGTAGGTGGGGGGGCCGGGGGCTCGGTTGTACTGGTTTCAGTATCTGAGGTCTTCGTAGTCGGAAAAGACCCAGGTCCGTGTCCCGGCACAGACTCGCACAAACCGTGTGACCCGGAGCAAGTTCGCTCACCTGAGACCGTGTCTGTATAAATGAGGATGATGACGCCCTATTGGTTGTTGGGGACTTAAACGAGACAAGAGATGCAGACCCCCAACGCAGCACTTGGCACGAATGGGGCCAAATCCATGTTCGCCGGCCATCCCTAAACCCGCCTCTCTGGGCTTACCCGTTCTACGGAATCTTCCCCAACAGTGATGACCTCACTGTCCCAACCACAAGAGCACACAGGAGATTCGCCCCAGTTCCAGGTGCAGGGGACTGGCTGGAAGAAGGTAGACCCATCAGCCCCCGAGCTCCAAAGTTTCCTTCTGCGAGCTGGTGCCTGGCATGGTGCCCGCGCAAAGTGGGTGCTGGGTAAACAGTGCTGGATGAATGGGTGTTGTTTAAATGCTGAAAGGTCCGCACTGCCGCCCCTTTGTGGTCCCAGGGGACAACGGGACGGCCTATTTGGAATGGGGGGCTGTCCCGGAATGTCTGAGGGGTGAGGTCACCGGGCTCGCGTGCCCTGCTTACAGGAAGCATGCGAGCTCACGAATGCCTGACGCCAGCCAGCAGACATTTCCTGGCTGGCAACAGTCTCCTGCCTCCTCCTCTTCGTCCTCCCCTCCGGCCCCCAGGCCTGGCCCCCCAGGCCGACTTCTGTCCTAGAATCAGGTCCCACCCTGCGATTGGAACGCCGGTGGGTCCCCTGGCATCCTCACCTCCCTCCTCGCCTCCTCAGGACTCAGGACCACCTTGTGCACCGCAGAATCAGAGGAGACAAAGCCATTATCCTCTCCAAGGCCATCTCCTCCCTTACAAGTTCCTAGGACCCCACCGGGAGGGGCTCCCCAACTTGACCCCTTCTTTGGTGGTCTGATTCAGTCTAAGCCTGGTTCTGGGGGGCCACCTTGATGGACCCTTGGGTCATTCATTCCATGAGATGTACTCGTGCCTCAGAAACACGTCTGGCAGGTCCCTGTGTGACCGACAGAAGGAGAAACTGAGGCTCAGAGAGGTTAAAGCAGCTTCCCAGGTTGTACAGGAGTCCTGCAGAGAGCCAGGGAGGTTCCTGCTTCTCCACACTTTGGGCAGAACCCCGCTCCGGTCTTCTTTATCCTCCTCTGAAAAATCAGCAGGAGAGGCAAGACAACCAGCCTTCTGACTAGAAGTACATCCTCCCCGTCCCATCCCATGTCGGCTCCTGTGTGAGTCGCCAAAGCCCCTCTCGCACTCTCTCCTGTGCTTTTAATGCTTCAGTGACAGAGACTTGGATTTTAGCTGGGAGTGTTAATAATGCCTCACTGGCATAAGCCAAGTGCAATTTTAAAAATCACTTTCACACACAATACTTTATTTAACTTTCCCTACATCCCGTTTGACAGATGGGGAAACTGAGGTCCAGAGGAACTGTCCCTGTAGCCAGCCAGAGGCAGAGCTGGGATTTGAACCCATGCCCGTGCAGAGGCTATGTCTGATTCATCCTCCCTGCTCCCTTGGCATGGGTGCAGGGCCAGATGCCGGGGACACCTGTGCGGGCATGTGTTAGCCCTTCTGGGGTCTGATGTGCCCATTTAAACCACGGGCTTCCGGAGACAAAGTGCCTTCCAGAGAATGCTTTGGACTTTCAGACTCACGGCAAATCAGGAGGCACTTTTGCCTTCCTGTGTGCCTTGGTGGTCCCCAGAGCTGGGGAGCAATCCTCCCAGTTTCCTCGTCTATAAAATGGGAATAACAACCATGCCCATGTCTTAGGGATGGTATGAGGAACTGCTGTGCCAAGTCACCTCCCTCCACCGGCCCAAGGCAGCAGGGCCGTGCCAGGCTCTGGGGGTTAAGAGCAGGAGCTGGCCCTGAGCTACCGAGGCAGGCCGGGAGCCCCGCACCTCCACCTCCCAGCTTCAACACGGCTCACATCAAAGCCGAGCCACTCGCCCTGCCCGCCAACCCAAACCTGGCTGGCCGGAGGGGCTGCAGCCAAGGAAAAGGTGGGGCGAGGATATTTGCTCTCCAGCGCTCAGTGATTGTGCAGGAATGACCGCGGTGGCCAGCAGAGTCAAAGGGGACTCTGTTCTCTGAAGCCAGGCCTCCCCCCAGGGTAGACAGAGCTGCTGGCTCTGGGCCTGGCACTGGCCTCCACACTTCACACACGTGGCCCCATTTAATCCTTATGATAACGCTGCCAAAGTGGTTGGACTCTCCGCGTTGAACACACAAGCCGGCTGAGGTGCACGGGGATGAAATAATCGCTGGCGAGGGGAAGCCAGGTCTGTCTGACCTCACCAGGCACAACGCGTGTCCCCGGCACCAAGATCCGGCCATAACCTGTTTCACGGTAAGCCCCCACCGAAGGCTGGACTGGACTGATTTGAGCACCTACGATGTGCTAGGTTAGCTGCTTTGCTTGAATGTTATTCAACCCAAAACTGAATAGCTTAGAGGAGGAGGCATCACTAGCCCCACTGTACAGATGAGGAAACTGAGGCTCACCCAAGATCCATTTCAAATATGCATAAGTCCAGGGAACTCTTTGGTAGCTGAGCTGGATCCCTTCACTCCCTTCTCCCTTCTGTGTTAGAGATAGAACAAAAAAGCACGCACCGTCATCATACCCCAGACTCCCAAACACCGCCCCTGTGTGCCTGGCCTGTACCACAAAGTGCACTTGAATCAGGACTCCCCATCCTTTCTGGGGTCTAGGGTAACCTGACCCTTTCTCCCTGGCAAGATCATCAGTGCACGACTTGACGGATTGTCAGAAAGCGAATACAACAGTGTAATTTCCAAAGCCCTGCATCTGAAGGTAAGTATGTTTACCCAAGCAGCACAGAAGCACGGTGGAAGCCAGACTGGGGGGTCGACGTGAGACGACGTTTCTCAGGAGCTGCCCAGGGATGCTGGTGTTGCCAACCTCCTACTGTAAGTGCGGTCCTGAACCTGCAGCATCGGCATCAGGGTCTCCTGGAGCTTGCTGGTCAGGCTCACCCCAGACACGGGGAGCATCAGTGAGCTGAGAGCATTAAGACCTACTGAGAGCCAACCTCCAGAGGCTCCAATCTAATTGTTCTGGAAGGGGGAGGGGGGCGGAGACCAGGTATTGGTATTCTTCACTGCTCCCCGGTTGCCTCTGAGACAGGAATGCTGGGAAACTCAGCTGTGGAGTCATATCAGAGCTGGAAAGGACCTGATCTTCACCCGGTTCTACGTCCACCTTTTATTGAGGACAAGAAATAGTGCCCAAGGTGGGAAGCAACCTGTGCGAGGGCACACCCTATGTGAACAGACTCATTGAATGCTAACACAGGAAGTGAGTTTGGAGCTCAATCCTCTTATCCCCGTCACTTTGCATTTGGAAAAACTAGCACCAAAGGGGGACAGGGCAGGCGGGAGGAGCACTAAGGTCTAGACTTTCCTCCACCACACCATGCGGTCTCTTGGCTGCCCCAGATACCTGCAGGCCCTCTGCACCGCTCGCTTTTCAGCTGCAAATGGCAAAACGCTTCCTCCCCTCAATCTCAGTGTGTGGACTGAGGACCATCCCAGTCACAGGGGGTGGTAGTATTAAAAATGCAACTCAGCAAAGAAGCCAGGACTTCGTAAAGAAAATTCTGATAGCCGTTACTACATAGATCTGGGGAATGAAACATAAATCAATAAAACAAATTCAGAAAAAATATTTGCCAGTAATTATGACAAGGCAAAGATTAATTTGACAATGTCCTTCATATGTAATGTGCTTTTATAATCAATAAGAAACAGACCACTTAAAAGTGGGGCAACAGATATCAGGAAAATTATAAATATAAGAAGTGTTCCATTTTACTTTCAGTTAAAGACATGCAAATTAAAACACTGGGATACAACCTTCACCCATCAGATAAAGATCGGAAAGATGGCCTGGTCATGATGTGGTGAATTAAGACAACGGCACGCTATCCACATATAAATAAACAAAACTTTGATTTTGGCAGTTTGGTGAGAGCTATGAATTTTTTTTTTTTTAAGATTTTATTTTTAAGTAATCTCCACACTCAGCGTGGGCCTCAAACTCACAACCCTGAGATCAAGAAGCATACGGTCCACTGACTGAGCCAGCTAGGCGCCCCTCTATGAAGATTTGAAATTGATATATTCTTGGACTCAGTAATTCCTCTTCTAGAAAGTTGTCTTGCAGATAAATTCATACAAGTGCCCGAAGGTTAGGTACAAAGTGTCATATCAGCACCTTTTGCAATAACGGAAAGCTGGAAACAACCCAAATGTCCATTAATGAGGTCATGCAAACAACAGGGGAGATTCGCATGTTCAGACTTGAACGGTATATACATTGTAGAAGAATACGTAACTTACGATTTTGTTTGTACAAAATTACATAAGTGTGTGCATAGTTCATATGTGCATGGAAACTTCTGGCATGATACACTAAACTGTTCATATTAGATGGAGGGGAAGGGAGAGTTTTCATTTTTTTAAAAATCTCATCTAATTCTGCCATGTTCACCCCGAAGCACCTACTACTTTTGCTATAAGTAATTTTTAATGCAATTGGGTTGTATTTACCACTATTTCAGTGGTTGGTAGAGACTGTGCTGGTTGGGGTGGGGAGTGGGTCACATGCTAGAACTTTCTCAGAAGGACTGATGGAAATTTCATTTCAATAGTCGTGGGTCACTGGTACTATGAAATACATGCTCTATTGCTGATGAAATCCATTGTTTAAATTAAACAGCATAATAGGTCTAATTATATTCCCAGATAGGCTTTTAAAAAAATGTTTTATGTTTATTTATATTCGAGAGAGAGAGAGAGAGAGAGAGAAGAGAATCTGAAGCAGTCTCCAGGCTCCGAACTGCCAGCACAGAGCCCACACAGGGCTCAAACTCACGAACCATGAGATCATGACCTGAGCCAAAATCGAATGCTTAACACACTGAGCCACCCAAGCTCCCCTCCCAGATGGGCTTTTATAGCAGATTGTAGGATGCAAGTGTTTGTCTGCTCAGTCCCAGAAGTATCTCAGAAGAAGACAGAGAAAGGAGAGCAGCGGGGCTTAAAAAATAGCACAAAGTGAACGGAAGCTTCTACCACGTTAACGCCGTCTCCCCGGGGTCCGGGGAGCTGTGAAGGCCATTTCAACCCAGGTCCGAGGGTGGAGCAGGGTCCCAGGTAGAGACAGGACCTCCTTTCCTCGGGGCTTCCAGCGGGACAGATGTTGGCATTTGCTTGATTTGCAAAGTGCAAATGCAGGAGCTTGCACCTGGTAGCGCCCTCTGCTGAGCAGGTGAAGGGCCGGGGGGGGGGGCGGGGGGGGCAGGGAGGGAACACTTCTGTGGGTGGCAGCAGAAAGCTGCCGCAGTCCCCAGCTGCCAAGGTCGGGGTCTGGGTCTCACCACAGTGTTCCCACCTGCCCTGTCCCCTCAGACCACCTGGACCTCTCATGCCTTCCCCTCTTCCCTCTATCAAATCATGCTCTCAAGACAGTGTGGCTGTGTTTCCCACCAACGCTCAGGGCCTGGATAGAGCCTGGAGACCCCCTGGGACAATCCCTTCATTTTATAGACCGGAAAACAGGCCCGGAGAGGAGAAGGATGCCCACGGTCACCCAGAAACCTGGGCCTTTGGACACAAAAATGTCACAGCCCCTCCCCGCCCCCCCCCTACTTTTCTGGCTAGGTCTGGCTACCCCTCCCCCATGGCCCCATCCGTTATTCAACAAATACTTGTTGAGCACCCCTCTCTGTGTTGGGTAATGTTCTAGGCCCCGAGGACACAGCAGAGAACAAAACAGACTGACTGCTACCTAGGGGAGCTTACATTCTAGCTTAATGACACCATCTGCCTGTTAAGAGGGGTGCGTGCTACGCGTGTTTCCTGTTGCCACCGAGAAGGCCTGGCCAGCAAAAAATCGCTCTGCTCATGTCTCTGCTCTTCAGGACAGAGGGCCTGGACTCTGGAAAAGGAGCATCAGCCAAGAATGGTCTAGAAGTTCCCCAATACCCAGCTCTGCAGGGGTAACGGACCCCAGCCCGTGAGAATTAGCTTTGACTCTGAGAACACCCTACGAAGCAGGTATTCATTTCCCCATTTTACACGGGTGGAAACTAAGGCCCAGACGGTGAACCCACGAGGCTTCCTCCTGCCCTCAGGCGCGCGGCTCAAGCTGGGGCAGGATGGGTAGGGAGTTTTCTGCAAGGGTCCCCCTTTTGGAGAGGACAGTTGGGGGGGGGACCTCTGTCGGTTTTTTCTCTGGGTGCTTAGAGAAGTTAACACTGCCTGCCCTGCCGGGGTGATGCCAAAGTGACCAGCCATGGTTAGCACCCCTGTCCTGGGCTGCTGGGACACAGAGCAGAGTTCCCCACCATGGGTATATCAGCCTTTCGTGAAATGAAAACCTCAGATTCCCTCCCTAGAAAGACCCCATGGGTCCCCTTCACATCATTTTGCCCACGGATTCCCTGAAGCCCATCATTGCCCCTCTCTGGGGGAGCCCCTCCTAATGAGGAGAGGAGCCATACCATGGAGCTGAAAGTTTGCTGCCCTACTTCTGCAGAGAATCTCCTGACCCTCCGGAGAATCTCTACTCGAGGAGCCTGCACGCGTCGGGAGGATCTCCGGCCAGACCGGCCGCCCAGACGGGGCGTGAGTGCCCCCTGGAGGCAGCCCAGCCAAGTGTTCCAGGAACGTGGGGTCCTGCCAGAGCTGAGGGTCTGAGTGCCTCAGGTTTAGGAGACTGAGGCATGGGTGTGCCTGCAGGAGGGGACGCTCCGTGGGGGGCATGCTTCTTAATATTAGCAGTCCTGAGAAGGGGCCAAGGCAGCCCTGGGGAGGAGCCAGGAGACCGGGCATCTAGCGCCTACTTGATGACCCGCTTGCTGTGTTTCTTTGGGCGATTCGGTTTCCCTCTCTGGACCTCAGTTTGCTTCCGGCAGGGAGGAGGGCTGGGCTCACTGGATGAGTCAAAGTCCTAGGGGGCCCTAGCTCTAACCACTGGCCTCTTGGCGCAGGACTAATTTACTTCCTTTGTCCAGACCCCCAGGACTTCGTCCTTGGCCTGGTCTTCCCAAAGCCTAACAGCACAAGCTGTTGGCCTCCTGCTAGATTTTTCCAGGGCTAAATAGGGGGAGCAGAGTCAGGGTTCTCCTCTGTGTGGCCTCAAAACAACACTACAGGGGGCTCAACAGACCTTCTAAATCCAACCCTCCATTTCACAGCTAGGGAGACCTGCCCAAGGTCACAGAGTGAGGCAGGATGGGCCCAGGGGCTCTGCTTCCTGGCCCTATGGCTCCATAAGTCCCTAGGACCACCTTCAACAGGAGGACAGAGAGCACCAGAAACAAACCTTACTCCTTTATTGGGACTGGGGCCAGTGGGGAGGGCTGGGGCCAGACTCAACAAGGAGTCCTATTCCCCGCCCCCCCCCCCACCGCCCATCTGCCTGGAAACCTGTCCCAAGCATAGAATACAGAAATGAAGGTCCCTGGACCCTGCCCAGTCCAGTCCACCCCTCCCCAGTCCAGCCACACTTGGCTGAAGGAGGGAGAACAAGAGAGGGAGGGAAAAAGGCAGGGTGTCGGCTCATCTTGGTTTGCCTGGGACTAGCCTAGTTTTAGAACTGAAAGTCTTTCGTCCTGGGGACACCCCCTCCCCAATTCTTGGCAAACCAAGACCACCCCTCTCCTTCGGGGAAGCTAGCCTGCCCCTGGTCCTTGGGCTTGATCAAGGAAACCAAAACCCAGCTGGGCCATGATAGCCCCCACCGCCCCGGGGACTCACGGTTGAATAATGATGTGACACGCTCCCGAGAAAGAGAGTGGAAGGCCACCTCCACCCTAAGGGACCTTCAGAACACATTACCTGGCTGCCATCGGCCAAGCAGCACGCCCTAGTGGTCAGTCCCCAGGAGTGCAGAGGACAACGTCTCCACATCCCTCACTGCCCACCAAGCCCCTGGGCTGCAGGGAAGAGAGATGATGGAACCCATTGATGAAATCTGAGCTATCCCGGGAAGCCCTGGGCCACATCTGAGGTTCCTGGCATGAAGGGGAGCCCCCCCTTAGAAGAGGAATTCCTGGGGGCGCCTGGGTGGCTCTGTTGGTTAAGCATCCAACTCTTGATTTTGGCTCTCTCGGTTCATGAACTCAAGCCCCATGTCAGGCTCTGCACTGATAGAGCGGAGCCTGCTTGGGATTCTCTCTCTCCCCCCTCTCTGTACCCTCCGCCCCCCTGGCACATGCTTGCTCTCTCTCTGTCTCCCTCAAAATAAATAAATAAACTAAAAAACAATTTTTTTTTAAAGAAGGGGAATTTCTAGGGGAGCATGTCTAGACAGAAAGTTCTGTCAGCACCTCTCAGAGGCTTCTGGGTCCCAGCAAGGCCTCAGAACCACAGAATGATTCTCAGGCCCCCGACGGTGGCCCTGAAGTCAGACGCAAGCTGCCTGCTGGTCAAGTTGAAACCACCCCTTGGGGAAGAACCCACACTGCCTGAGGTTACGTTTACACCACGACCCCCTTCTGCTCTCCCACTCCCCAAAGGGGGCTTGAAATGGACAGTAAAGAGAACAGAAAAACAAATGTTTATTTCTTGCTCATCTCAATTGCTGGTCTGAGACACACCTGCTACACTGCTCAGTTCGCTCCCTGAAATCCCCCTCCCTGTCCCAAAACTCAGGCAAAGCCCCCAACGGAAGGCTAGAGAAGCCGAGGGAAAGAGAATCCCCGACAAAAGGCACAGTTGTGTCACTGTGCTGGGGTTGGAACACGTGCTCTGCCACTTACCTGCCATGAGCCTCTTCCAGGCTCATAGAGCTTCCGAACCTTGATTTTTCCATCTGTAAAATAGGGATATAAGCCCCATGGGCATGCATCGGTATTCATTCCTTCGTTGCACCTGGGACCTCAGTTTGTCCACCTGTACCATGAGCAGGCTGCACCAGCTGGTCACCCAGGTGACCCGGCTCTTCGGTCAGTTGGCTCAGGCGGGCTTTCCGCTCCCCACATAGGGTTCCGGCATGAAACAATGACCTTCTGCCAGAGCCTTACTCCAGGTCTCAGGAGGGAGGGGCTCGTCTCAGCCCTGATTACATCCTGCTGAAAGCTCCGGGTGGCCCTGGCCAGGCCTAGGCCCAGCACACACCTGTCAGGAATGAATGTCCCTTTATACCAGACCAGTGCCTGAGACCCCGGCTGCCCACCCTGCGCCCGGACAGCCCTACCCCTCCCTCAGCCCCGAGTCTCCTTCGGATACTCACACGTAACTTATGAGGGAGTCTGAACGGAAGGGGCTAGTGTTTGAAGCCACAGACAGCTGGGCTGGGCGTAGGTGGGGGAGGGGCCACCTGCTGGTGTGATCAGGCCTCCAGGTGGCCAGGATCCGGCATCTGCTGGCCACCTCTCCCAGAATGCTCCCCTGGAGTCGACTGGAGCCTGGGCGTTCAAGGGAGAAACCGGTAGATTTCTGTTCAGTGGGGGCCTGTTCAGTGGGGGCGCTCAGCTCATTAGCTCTAGGGCAGGGAGAGGAAGGGGGCATGAGAGAGAAAGATGGACCGAGATACCAAAAGAAGAGGGGCTCAGACACAGCCCTCCTCTGGCAACATTCCCTGCTGCCCGTAACAGGAAGTGGCTGCCCCCAGCCGGGACTCCGCGCGCGGTTGCAGACCTTGGTTCAAAGCTTGCCTCAGACCAGAGCCCACTGCCCTGTCCTCCTGAGGATCGACGCCCACGGCAACCGCCCCGCACCCTCAGGGCACCCACCCGCTTTCCTCCAGGCACCCGCATCACAGCGTCTCCTTTTTGTTTTGTTTTTTTGTTTTTTAATTTTTTTTAAATGTTTATTTATTTTTGAGACAGAGAGAGACAGCATGAACGGGGGAAGGTCAGAGAGAGGGAGACACAGAATCGGAAACAGGCTCCAGGCTCCGAGCTGTCAGCACAGAGCCCGACGCGGGGCTCGAACTCACGGACCGCGAGATCATGCCCTGAGCCGAAGTCAGCCGCCCAACCGACTGAGCCACCCAGGTGCCCCCAGCGTCTCCTTTTTGACTCACACAAAAGGGGCAGCCCATTTCCCGCTTCCTGGGCCAGACTCCGACGTCCCCTATGGAGTTTCCAACAGGTGTGATGTCCCTTGGCCAAGGCCCCACTTACCTTTTCCTGAGAAGTCAAAACAAAAAGAAAACTCCAAGTATAATCTCCAGCGGGGCTTTGTACTTACGTGGTAGTTACTCATGCAGTTTTTAGGGGGTGAGTCTAGGTTAGACCTGAGCTGTCCAATCTGGGAACCACCTGCCGCATGTGGCCACAGAGAACCTGAAATGTGACCAGTCTGAGCTGGGAGGCACTGTTAGCATAAAGTGCGCACGAACACTCAAAGATTCGGTAGACAAAAAAGAATATGAAGTATCTTGGGGCACCTGGGTAGTTCAGTCGATTAAGCATCCAACTCTTGATTTTATCTCAGGTCATGATCTCACAGTTCGCGGGTTCAAGCCCCGCACCAGGATCTGCACAGAGCCTGCTTGGGATTCTCTCTCTCCCCCGCTCTCTGCCCCTCTCCTGCTCACATACTCTCTCTCTCTCTCTCTCTCAAATAAACATTTAAAACAATAGAGCATCTCAATACTTATTATATTGATTACATGTTGAAATGATAACATTTTTTTTTTATTTTTTTTGATGTTTATTTTTTGACAGAGAGAGAGACAGAGCGTGAGCAGGGGAAGGGCAGAGAGAGAGGGAGACACAGAATCTGAAACAGGCTCCAGGCTCTGAGCTGTCAGCACAGAGCCCGACTCGGGGCTCGAACTCACAGACCTTGAGATCATGACCTGAGCCGAAGTCGGATACTCAACCAACTGAGCCGCCCAGGCGCCCCGAAATGATAACGTTTTAGATGTGATGGGTTAAATAAAACATATTATTAACTGCACCCGTTTCTTTTTACTTTTTTTTTAATGTTTATTTATTTTTGAGAGAGAGAGAACAGACAGAATGAAAGCAGGGGATGAGCAGAGAGAGGGGGAGACACAGAATCCAAAGCAGGCTCCAGGCTCTAAGCTGTCAGCACAGAGCCCGATGCAGGACTCGAACCCACGAACGGTGAGATCGTGACCTGAGCCGAAGTCGGACTGAGCCACCCAGGCACCCCTCTTTTTACTCTTTTAATGTGACTACTAAAACAATTAAAATTACACTTGTGGCTCACATTGTATTTCTATTGCACGGCAATGGGTTAGTATATTCCCTCTTCTATCAGGCTGTAAGGGCAGCGGGGGTGGGAGCAAAGCCTGAGACAAATCATGAAAGGCCTCGCACGTCAAGCGGGGGTGTCTGGAGTTGCCCTCTGAACACTGGGAGCATTGAACCTGGGCTGTGGCTCCCGGATGGCCAACCGTCACCCAGGATAATATGTTCCCAGCCACACAGCTGACATCTATCTGAAAGGAAAGTACCTCCCGGTGGGAGAGGGGGACTCCCAGGAGGAAGGAGCTATCTGGCCACAGGCTCAGCAGCAGTCCTCAGGCCACGTTGGGAGGGGCCAGGGCGAAGGAAACAAAGAGGGGTCAAGAGTGAAGAGGAAGAAGAGGGCTGGGAAGAGGGGACCAGACAAAATTTGGGAACAGAGAGGAGAAAAGAGTAGCTATCATTGAAGGAAGTTCCTTTGATTTTTTTTTTTTTAACATTTATTTATTTTTGAGACAGAGAGAGACAGAGCATGAATGGGGGAGGGGCAGAGAGAGAGGGAGACACAGAATCGGAAGCAGGCTCCAGGCTCTGAGCCATCAGGCCAGAGCCCGACGCGGGGCTCGAACTCACGGACCGAGAGATCGTGACCTGAGCTGAAGTCGGACGCTCAACCGACTGACTTGGAAAGGTCAGGCCCTTCAGAAGGCCTGTTTCTCATTCAAAAACAAACCAGGTCTTCAGAGGGCCAGGACTAATCAGAGAAGGGCCCAGGCCCTGCCTCTTCCTCCTCTATTCTGGAGACAAGCATCCAGACAGTGAAGGGCAGATATTTGGGCTCTACACAGACAGTGCGGAGCCTGCTTGGGATTCTCTCTCCCTCTCTCTCTGCCCCTCCCCTGCTGGTGTGCCCGCTCTCTCTCTCTCTCTCTCTCTCTCTCTCTCAAAATAAATAAATAAACTTAAAAAAAAATCTGCCAACCCCAAAGTTACTGATTTTGAGGACCTGCTATAGATCTGGGTCCCAGGTTTTGATCAGACCTGGGTTGGAATCCAGCCCCCCATTTCATAACTGCGTTACTTTGGAGATAATAACAGCATTCACCTTGAAGCATCACTAAGAGATTTAAGTGAGCTGGTGCTCATACGTGCCCGATACATGTTAGCAATTATTGTTCTTATAATTATTATTCCCTTTAAGTGGAAGGGTTTGAAGACACTCAAATCCCTATCGCCAGCCCAGATGTCGAGCTCTACCAGAATATGCCGCCCCCGGCCTGACCAGAACTGGACTCACGCTTTGCACCCCCAAACCTGCTCCTTCTCCTGAGCCCCCCATCTTGGTTGATTGGGGATTCAAAGGAAGAGTTGTCAACCATAGCTCACCCTGATTCCCAAACACTGCTAGGCCTGGGGTGGCTCATACCTGGCAGTAGGTTGAGCCAACAAGGCTTAGCAACTGGATGGTGAAGGATGAAGGAGGGAGGGGTGTGTGTGGCATTGCCCTTTTGCCAGGCGACCCTGATGATCCTTACAAGGCCGATGGTGTTATCAACATTTTACAGAAGAGAAAACCGGGGCTCAGAGAAGCCAGGCGACTTGCCTAAAGTCACACAGCGATCAAACGGCAGGGCTGGGATATATATAACACATTCACATAATTTGAAATTCCAAACATGCAAAAGAGTGCAGTAAAAAGTCTGCCTGCTAACCGCGCCTCCCAGGCACTTAGTTCTCTGTCCTGAAAGCAACTGACTTTGTGTGCCCGTTCCAAAGATATGCCATGTATATACAAGCAAATAATTAAAAAAATACACGGACATCCCTCCCCACTTTTTTCTTTACCCAGATGGTAGTGAACTATACACACTGATCTGTGCCTTGCTTTTTTAAACGTGTTTATTTATTTTGAGAGAGAGAGAGAGAGCACACAAACAGGGGAGGGGCAGAGAGAGGGAGATAGAGAGAGAATCCCAAGCGGGCTCTGCCCTGTCAGCTCGGAGCCCAATGTGAGGCTCGATTTCATGAACTGTGAGATCATGACCTGAGCCAAAATCAAGAGCCAGATGTTCAACCCACTGAGCCACCCAGGTGCCCCTGTCCCTTGTTTTTATCACTCGCAATGTACCTTAGAGAACTTTCCCTATTAGTGCATAGAGAGTAACTGCATTCTTTTTCACAGAATATTCCAGGGCATAAATAGATAATTTATGTACTCAATCCTATATTGATGGGCATTTGGGTTATTTCTAATCTTATTGCAATCACAAAAATAACGCTACAATAAATAGCTTTGTATATATGTGTTGCTTCACACACACTTGGGTTTTAGCTGTAGGATAAATTCCTGGGGGGCTGGATTCCAACCCAGGTCTGATCAGAACCCGGGACCCAGATCTACAGCAGGTCCTCACAATCAGTAACTTTGGGGTTGGCAGATGGTTTTTTAAGTTTATTTCTTTATTTTGAGAGAGAGGGAGAGGTAGATTGCTAGGCTGAGAGATATGTGTGTTTTCTATAGATAATGGCAAACATTATCTATAGATAATGGCAAACAGTCTACAATAGAGATCAATCCAGTTTATCATTCCACCAGCAACACGTGAGCACAGAGGCAGGATTTGAATTCGCGTCCATTATGGTTCCAAAGCCAGGGCTCAATTCTGCACCATGGTGATTGCTACCATCACTAGAAAGTTCTTTTCTGATCATCTGGGCTACTTCCAAGTCTTGGGTCCTCCTGCTTACTCTGGAATGCCTGCCTCTTCTCTAGGAGAGCTCAGTCCCACCGAATACCCCTAACGCCTTCAGGTAAATTCTGCTTCCCCTGAAATCCTGTTCACCCCCTGCCCACCCTGACTGGTTTCCAAGCATCTGACAGCTTCCCCCCCACCCTGTTTCCAGGGGGTTATTCTCTCTCCTCCAACGCCCCATGAGGACAGACATAATGCCACTCATCTCCAAGCATGGTATCTGCCATGTGGGATTGAGTCCGTAAATGTTTGCTGAATACATGTGCTCAAGTTTCATGCCAGACATACAGAAATTGTCCCTGACCCCTGCTACTCCTTCACCCTCAATGTTTAATTAATACCAAATGCTGTTGCTTCTGCCTCCTAACTATTTCTCGAACCCTTCCACGTGTCTTACCCCAGCTGCCACCTGCTAGTCCAGGCCACCATAACTTCTCTGATTACTACGATAGCCTCTTACCTGGTCTCCCTGCCTCCACACTCTCCATATCTCTTGCTTTGGGGACAAAATGCTAACTGTTCTCCAATACCCCCCCCCCCGCCTTCTTCCTTTAATAGCAGAACCCCTTTCTTTAATAGCATTGTAGCCGGACACCGTCGCCAGCCTGCTTGTGGCTAGGTGGGAGCCTGTGACTGCGCTCTGGCTTCCTGGGCACGAGCCCTGGTGACAGGCCCGGTTTCTGTCTGCCCTTGAATCAGAGCACACCTTCCACCCCCCGTCTACCCTTCCGACTGCTGGGACACGGCAAACACTCAGTGTAGACCTCGGGATGGAGCTGGGCATTGAAGATGGCAGAACCACAGAGCAGTAGGAGCCTCGGGAGGCCTCTGAGCAGAGAACGGGACACCTGGCAGGGACACCTCAAACAGGAGCCCTAGCTGGGCACACCAGCAGCACTGCCCGCCTAGCGTCGGCCCCTGAAAGCCAGCCAGCCATTCCTGAGGGCACTGGGCACACAGCAGGAAGCAAGACCAAGAAGTGTCTTTTAATTTGAAATTTTCCTGGGAGCTGGCTTGGAGCTCAGCCGTTGAAATGGCATGCTACGGGGTTCCTGTTACACACACACACACACACACACACACACACGTGTGCTCACGCCTGGCAGATCTCTGCTAGGAAAGAATGCAGCCTTCTCCCTTCTGTCCATCATCACCATGCTTCAGACAGCCTGCATTCCTCCCCCCTGAGGTCAGCAGCCTCTCGCTCTGGGCCATCACAGGGAACCCGCACCTTCTCAATGGTCCATTCCACTGAGCCCAGCTCTCTGCTACCTGGACTGAAGGAAAAGCGGCAGAGAGCCTCCAGAAAGACGACTAGCACTCACCTGCCGTACATCATGTACATCTATGTATCTATGACCGTGCGTGTCCTCTACGGGCTAGACGCAGCCCCCGCTCTCGGGAAAGGAGGACTGCGCCATGTCATTCAGAGCTCGGATCTGTGCACAACCAGCCCAGCCGTGTTTCCCAGGCTGTGGTCCCCACCTGCCAAGACCACCTGTAAAATCCCCTGCCAAGTTCTCCTACGTTTTAAGGCTCCCAAAGCATAGCTCATGATCTCACAGGAAAGAATAGGTAATAAGCAGGAGTTTTCCACCCTTCTAAAAAATGTTCTTCCGCCATGGCCCCTCTTGGTCAGAACCAAGAAATCCCCTTCCCCAGGGACAACCCAACACAACCCCGTTGTGCCTAGGTGACCCCCCCCCCCCCCGAGAGCCAAGTTTGTCCTAGGCCACGTCCCTCAGCCTGACTGCTGTTCAGGAGCCTTCTCTGTTCTCTGATGCCTATGCCAGTAACCCCCGGTGCCCCCCACCCAGCTCTCCACTCCAGAGTGTCTGAGCCACAATACAGCACCAGATCACTCGGGGGGCACCCACCATGATGAACAGAGCCTTCCCCAACAAATCCCTGAGGAAGAGCCAAGATTGAAGGCGGCGCTCTTCCCACTCTGCTCATCAGCCACCATCAATTATTCACTCATCAAACATCTGTGAGGCAGGGTGGAGGGAGGACTTTTTAGGACCAGGGAAATGGTGAGTGTCTTCGAGTTTGGGTGACAGCCGGCAGTGAGACAGGATTGGAATTGAAGATTCAGGCAAGAAGGAGACCTGAGGGGAGGGAGGCAGATGTACAGGAAGGAGTCCTTTAACTGGGACTTGTAAGGAGAGGAAGGTAAGAGCTTAGGCCTTTAGAGCCACCACTCAAAAGCAAGAGCCTCTATTTGGGCCTCTGTTTTCTCTAGAGCTGGGGGTACAGGAGCCCAGGCTGGAATTTACAGGACTTCAGTCAGTTGCCTCCTCAGACAACTTTCTTTGGCAGCCCTCCAGCCAGAGACCGGGAATGGAGGTAAGATATGGACCCCCAGTGGAGTGGGACAACGGCTCACAGTGCCGCAGGAGAGGAGCAGGCTGGACTACGGTCGCCCAAGAGGGAACATGCCCTGCTATGGGCAGTCCAGGAGGGCAGCCTGGAGGAAGCAGTCATTAGGTATTTGTCTTAATCGTTTTATTTTTTTTTTTAATGTTTATTTATTTATTTTGAGACAGAGAGAGAGCATACAAGTGGGGGAGGGACAGAGAGGGAGAATCCCAAGCAGGCTCTGCACTGTCAGCACAGAGCCCGATGTGGGGCTCGAACCCACGAACCGCGAGATCATGACCTGAGCCAAAATCAAGAGTCAGACACTCCACGGACTGAGCCACCCAGGCGCCCTATCTTAGTCACCTCAAATGTCCCAGGAGACGTTTGGACAAATTCTCTGGATACTTGGGTGGAGCTGATGGACAGAGATGTTGCCGAGGCCACCGCTCTACATGCCTGAGCTCAGGGGAGGTGGTTTGTCCTCCCAGAGACAGGGACATGTCTGTTCCTGGGCCTGGGGAGGGCACAAGGAGTTCCAGGCTGCAGGGGGAGAGGGATGGGGGAGGCCAGGAGACCAAGGGAGACGAAGGCCCGAAATGTCAGCCCACAGCCAGCGACTCTGGGACCGCCACCCAAGCACAGGCTGAGTGGCAGTGGTCCTGCTGACCCTCCACGCACCTCACCTTGGCCTATCACGTTTGCAGCTGTAGCCCTGGTGCCCGGAGCTGCCCCCAGCACAGAGAAGGTGCTTGGCAAACGTTTGCTAATGTATATGGATTAATAATTTTAATTCCCACGTGATGAAATGATCTGCACTTTGTAGAGGAGGGAACTAGGATCAAAGTCACCCAGCCCCAGCCCTTGTGGGAGGCAGAATTCTAAGAATGATCCCCACTGACCCTTGGCCTTGTAGGATCCCCTCCCCTCGAGTGTGCGTGGTACTTACAAACCCGGTGAAATCTCACTCCTGTGGTTGTGGTATGAGACAAAGGGGAGATTATCTGGGTGGGCTTAGTCTACTCACATGAGCCCTTTAAAAGCCGAGTTTTCTTCAGCTGGTGGCAAAAGGGGACATCGGAGAGCTCTGATTCGACACATCGCTGCTGGCTTTGCAAGTGGAGGGGCCACACGCATGGACCAGGAAGTGGTTTCTAGAGCTGAGAGCAACCCCCAGCCGACGGCCAGCAAGGAAACAGGCACTCAGTCCTACAATTGCAAGGAACTGAATTCTGCCAACAACCTCAGTGAGCACACCCTCCGTGGAGCCTCCAGATACGAGCCCAGCCCAGCCACACCTCAATTTGGGTCTTGAGGCCTCTAAGGAAAGAACCCAACCATCCCCACCTGGACTTGTAGTTAATCAACGCACGTTGCTCTAAGCTGCTAAATGCGTGATCGTTTGCTGCGCAGCAACAGAAAACTAAAATACAGTAAAACCTCGGTTTGCGAGCATAATTCATTCTGGAAACATGCTTCTAATCCAAAGCACTGTGTATCAAAGCGAATTTCCCCATCAAAAATAATGGAAACTCAGATGATTTGTTCCCCAACCCAAAAATAATCATATAAAAATGACTATGATATTGTAATATAATAAAAATAATAAAGAAAATACAAAATACAAAAAAAAATAAACAAATTGATCTGCACTTGCCTTTGAAAACCTTCGTGGGTGGTGTGAGGGAGACGAGAGGAGGGTTATTGTCTAGGACGACTTTCACTATCCCTAACGGAATCACTGCTCTCTATTGGCTCGACGGAATCTTCTTCTGCACGGGGGCCATTGTATACGCTCTCATGGATGTTGACTACGGTACAGGGCACACTAAGGCCCTCATAGAGCCACAAGGTAGAGAGCCTTGGTCACCATGAAGAAGAGTCACCTGCCAACCAGGAACACCTGCATTAGGGTGTTATGAGGGTGAACACTGTATTGGGTTAAGGCACTGAAACGCGTGTGCGTGTGTTGGGAGTACAGGTGTTCTATGTTCCATTAGCTAGTGTTACCATGATATACCAGCCCCTGTTCTCCTGGCCCTCCCCCTCAGGCCAACCCATCACGTCTGATGGGTCCCCAGCAGACCCCAGACAGGGGAGATCTCACCTCTTCCCCAGACTGAGGAAAGCTATAGAGTCCCCTGCAGCCACCCACATCTGCCCAGTGACCATCCTTCACATGCTCAGCTCTGGGCTGGGGCCGGCCTGGGGGCCATCCTTCACCCCTCACTCAGCCACCTCCTACGTGCATCCCCACGGCCACTGCTCTGGGCAGGACCCGCAGGATCTCACTCAGACCTCAGCAAAAGCCTCAAACTCTCCATGCAACGTGCGTTTGTACCACAGAGACCTTTCTGAAAATGCCGACCCTGCAGCGACCCTCCCTGTTCTGAAGCTACCCTTTGCCTTCCAGATAAAGCCTACGTTCCCATTCAATCCAGCCTTCTCTCCCATCAGAGCCCCTCAGAGCCTCAGAGGTGCCCCACGCCTCACCATTCCTCCCCACAGGCCTCCCTGCTTCTGTGGAATGTGTTCCCACCACAAGGGCCACATCATCAGCTATGATGTGGAGAGTGATCCACTGAAATGCCCTTCTTATCTTCCAATCTCAGATTCTTTTTTTTTTTAAGTTTATTTATTTTGAGAGAGAGGACGTGTAAGTGAGGGGCAAGGCAGAGAGAGAGAGAGAAAGAGAGAATCTCAAACAGGCCCCACACTGTCGGTACAGAGCCCGAGGTGGGGCTCAAACTCATGACCCGTGAGATCATGACCTGAGCCAAAGTCAGACACTTAACCGACTGAGCCAGCCGGGTGCCCCCCAATCTCAGATTCTTAGAGTCCTACCTGTCCTTCAAAATGGCTCAAATCCCACCTCCTCCAGGAGGGGTGAGATGGTTAATTTTATGCATGGACTTGATTGAGCTAAAGGGTGTCCAGATAGCTGGGGAAACAGTATTTCAGGGTGATTATGAGGGCGTTTCCAGAAGAGATTGGCATTTGAATCTGTAGGTGGAGTGAAGAAGATCGCCCTCACCACTGTGGGTGGGCGTCCTCCAGTCCGAGGGTCTGAATAGAACAAAATGGCAGAGGGAAGGCAAATGTGCTCTCTGCTCGAGCTGGGACATCCACCTGCTCCTGTCCTTGGACATCAGCACGTCTGGCTCTTGGGCCTTCAGACTCAGGCCAGCACTGATGCTACTGCGCTCCTGCTTCTTGGGCCTTTGGCTGCAGACTGGAGCTTTGCCACCGGCTTTCCTGGGCCTCCAGCTTGCCGACAGCAGACCATGGGACTGTACGGTCTCCACAAGCGCATGAACCAGGCCCTCATACTAAATCTCTCTCTTTTTGTTTAATGTTTTATTTTTTGAGAGAGAGACAGAGCACGAGCGGGGGAGGGGCAGAGAGAAAGGGAAACACAGAATCCGAAGCAGGCTCCAGACTCCGAGCTGTCAGCACAGAGCCCGACGCGGGGCTCGAACTCACGGACCGCGAGATCATGACCTGAGCTGAAGTCAGACATTCAACCGACTGAGCCACCCAGGCGCCCCAGAACATGCAATTCTTGATCTCGGGGTTGTGAGTTTGAGCTCTATGTTGGGTGTAGAGATTACTTAAAAATAAATAAATAGGGGCACCAGGGTGGCTCAGTCGGTTGAGCATCCTACTTGTTTTCAGCTCAGGTCATGATCCCGGGATCGTGGGTTCAAGCCCCAAGTTGGGCTCAGCACTGAGCATGGAGCCTGCTTGGGATTTTCTCTCTTTCTTTCTGCCCCTCTCCCTGGCGCATGCACGCTCTCTCTCTCTCTCTCTCTCTCTCTCAAATAAAAAAATTAATTAAATAACATAAACTTTTTTTCAAAAAAGAAATATTCCCTTTTCAGAAAATCATGGCAGGTATTTGACCCACCAGAACAACTGCCCTGTAAGTACCTACATTTTACTGTCACATTCAGGGCTTCTGTTTACAGCTAAAAGCCAGAGGTAATTAAACATTGAAGTCCTCCCTAGTGTAGTGATGCTTAAACATTTACAGACCGAAATACATTTTATTTGATTCTCAATTGCTTTCTTTTTATTTCTCCTTTCTATTACAATCAAAGCTGTACATTTGTTGTTCATTTGTGTCTCTGGATTGGCTATAATATCTGTGAATTTCATTGCAGGATGGTGAAAATGGCGTCCTCAATATTTTATATAGGAAGTGGGGGCTCTGACAGATTAGGAACCTCTGACCTGGGTGAGTTCCCTCCTCATCGGTCTGACCTGTCTCCCAAACTCCTCTCGTCACTCTCCACCACCGCCAGCACCAAGGGGAAGATGGGGACCTATGGGACCTGTGGGGGCGGGCGCCCTCTGTAGGCCATCAGCCCCTCTCCCCAGGAAACAGGCCCAAAGGAAGCCCCGAATTAGATGATCCAGTCAAAGACAGAGCCATCTGAAGGGATCCTTATCTTGCCACGTCTGTTTCCAGAACTCCATCTAGATTCATCGCCACTGATTCTGAGCCCTCCCACCATCCTGGGCACCTGGGTAGAGGGGTAGGGAAGTGGCGGGGGGGGCAGGGGTGGAACGTACCCTCTCCCCCTTCCTTGGGAGCCTAAAGGGAGTCAGAGCCTAGAAGCAAACCTCTCTCAGCCTGGTCCCCTTTATGGGGACACCTTCCAGGCTTCATTTGACCAGTCGATCCTCAAGGCGGTCACCTCTTGCAAGACTTCCCTGGATACTTCAGCCAGCGATGCCGGGCCCAGGTGGGAAATCTCCTGGGCAGAGGCGGAGAGGCCCAATTCACAGAGCTTACAGCATCAGCGTGTCCACCGGGGGCATGAGTATGTCTGAACAACTAGGAAGATGCCTCAGGCCTAGACGGCAGGGTTATCAGGTGACCTATAGGATGCCTGGGTCATTTAGACTTCAGAATAACGACAAGTAATGTGTTTAGTATAAGTATGTCCCATGCACATCTTTGAACATACTTTTACCAAAAAAAAGTATAAGTTGCTCGTCTGGAATTAAAATTTAACTGGGCATTCTGCACAAACCCCAAAGACACCGTGCGAAGGTGGACCTAGAGAATGTCACTATAATATAAGCATGCCAGGCCTGAGGCGTGAGCCTGTCAGTGAAAGGGGGTGGGTCAGGGGCAGTCCGTGTAGACCCAGACTTTAGTCCTGAGCCTGGACCCAGCGGTTCTAAATTCGAGTGACACTCCAGGGTCCCCTGGTGATCAGATTCCCAGAACTGCAACCCCCACCCCCTCTAGGTTCTGGTGCATTCGATGTAGTCTGGAGTCTCACACACCCCTTACTGGGTCTGTTGCCAATTTTATCATCGGTGCAAGTGAAGGCCTGGGCATGGGCTTGGCGGAGCAGGGAGCAGGCAAGGGATTCCCTCCAAGGTAGGTGGGCTCAGATTCCCAGTGGCTGCACCGGCTGGAGCCAGACTTATCTTCTTGGATGGAAGCTTCCTGGACTTATCTTCCTGCCTGCCCTCCTAGTGGCCTCCTGCCTCCCTGTGGAGAGGAAGGTTCTAGCATGAATAACACTGTTCAGATGAAGAAACTGAGGGACAAGACAGGGCTGGGACTAAAACCAAGCTGACGGAAGGACTAGGCTCCAGAGGGATCCCTCCCAGCTCCAGCCTGGGTCTCCTCACTGCCCCACCAAGGGCCCCCAGGCATGGCAACCCTTCGTTCATATTTCCCAGCCTGGCTGGGTGGTTTCAGTCTGTGTGCTGCCCCTTCTCGGCCCATGTGTCCCAGATCGCCCTGACCGCCCCCTCCCGCTCTCTCTCCCTCCTCTATGATGGAAAGATGTTCTACACAGCTGGCTGTCCCTGCACTTACCATACCACATCATGATTGCTCTCTGTGGCTGCCACTACCAGTGTTCTGGGGACCTGTCTCCTAAAGTCGCTGATAGAACTGACTTCTACAACTGCCCTCGGGTGCCTGAAAAGCATGAGAAACTCAGTAGCTGTGGAAACCACATTCCAAGAACAGAGGACGGTCCGCTGTAGAATGTGAACCCTGTCTGATCAGAAACAAACCCAAACAATCACATTCAGTAAGGGCGGGTTCTAAGGAGCAGAACTTCACCTCTTCAGTGGGGTGTGCTGGGCAAACGCAATTGTGTAAAAAAAAAAAAAGTTGAGCTTCCATTTTTTTCAGTAATTTTATTGCTGCGATCATTTAAAAGTCCTTAAAATTCAATAGAACGTATATTTATGTATCTTAGGGTCATACTGAATTCAGACATCTTAGGGTTACATGAAAAATTATACTTATATAGTGTATTACTTTCCTATTGCTGCTGTAACAAATTACCATAAACTTAGTGGTTTAAAACAAGGGGCGCCTGGGTGGCTCAGTCAGTTAAGCGTCTGACTCTTGATTTCAGCTCAGGTCATGACCTCATGGTTCATGGGACTGAGCCCCATGTCGGGTTCTGCACGGATGGCATGGAGCCTGCTTGGGATTTTCTCTCTCTCTCTCTCTCTCTCTCTCTCTCTGGCCCTGCCCCGCTTGCACACGTGCACTCTCTCTGTCTCTCTCTCAAAAGAAATAAATTATTTATTTATTATCTGTTTATAATAAATATTAATTATTATAAATTTTAATATATTTTATTATTATAAAACACTATATTTTATTATAATATATTATATAATACATTATAATACAATATATAATAATATAATATAATATATATTATATTATTATAATATATTGTATTATAATATAATATAGATTATATTATATAGATATTTTATTATAATATATTATATATAATATTTTATATATTTTATATTATAATATTTTATATAATAATATAATATATAATGTATTTAATTTATTAATAAATAAAAAAATAAATAATTTATTTCTTTTGAGAGAGAGACAGAGAGAATATATATATATTCTCTTACAGCTCTGGACATTGGAAGTCTCCCTGGGCTAAAATCAGGTGTTGGCAGCACTGTATTCCTGCCAGAGGCTCTAGAAGAGAATCTGCTCCCTCACCTTTATTCAGCTTCTCGAATTGGCTCTCATTTCTTGGCTTCTGGCTCCCTTTCAGCCGGAAATCGCCTCACTCCAACCTCTCCTTTGGTTACCACCTGTCTGTCTGACTCTCCTGCCTCCTCTTTCCTTATAAGGACCCTTGTGATTACATTGGGCCTGCCTGGATAATGCAGGCTAATCTCCCATCTCAGGATCCTTAACACAATCACATCTGCGAAGTCCTTTGGGCCGTGTAAGGTACCATATTCTGAGATTGGGGGATAAGGCTGTGGCTACCTTGGGGAGGAGGGATCTTATTCTGCCTATCACACCTAGTTTAAGGGTCAAATGCAAAATCCATTCGGTCTGGGAGGAAACTGCACCAGAAGATCTGGGAAGTCTGTAGAACGTTTGACTCTACGGATGTGAGCTACTTGACCATGGCATTGATATTTTTGTGTTGAGGTCAACGGTGTGTATTTGTTACTCTAATGTTTGTAATGTGTAAAGTAATGTGGTCTTTTAGAGCAACAGCCTTATAACTATTAGTTGAATGTATATAACTGAATAATTTTTTGAATTTATTCTCTTGTTTCTCTCATGCGTTTGTCTCATTTTTTTTTTAATTTTTTAATGTTTATTTATTTTTGAGAGAGAGAAAGAGTGTGAGCAGGGAAGGAGCAGAGAGAGAGGGAGACACAGAATCTGAAGCAGGCTCCAGGCTGCGAGCTGTCAACACGGAGCCCGTCTCGGGGCTCGAACCCATGAACCGTGACATCATAACCTGAACCGAAGTTGGACACTTAACCGACTGAGCGACCCAGGTGCCCTAGATATTTGATTAACTAAGTTTATAAACTGGGCCAAACATTATTCAAAGACTTCTCAAAGGAGATTGTTAAAAGTTGATTTTCATAAATAGAATAATAGGATTTGCAAGCTGAATTTAAAGTCCAGAAGGGTATCCCCAGTTTTATTTCTCCTGGAAGCAATAGCCTAGATAGGGAGAATGTAGCCTAGGGCAGCCCCAGCAGCCTGAGGAACAGCTGGAGTGAGATCCCAAAGAACTGCATAGACCGGAGACAAATCTCTCACTGCATGTTTTTATTCGTATTGGTATTATTGCCTTGAACATGTTTTCATATTGTCAGAAATAGCAAATAAGTATATTTAATTGTCTATCAATCTTCTCGATTTAAAAGACAAAGAGGTACAATTATAGGATTAAAAAATTAAGTAGGAACCCTCTCACTGTAGAATCACATTGGAGAGGACCATTATTTTCAGCAAAGGCAGATTTAGATGTCTGGACCAACCTTGCTACTGAAGACAACTTAGAAAAACTGGCTGCAATAGTTGAAATAATCTTTTTTATTTTTATTTTTTTAACATTTCTTTGTTTTTGAGAGAGCGTGCGTATGCATGAACTGGAGAGAGGCAGAGAGAGAGGGAGACAGAGGATCTGAAGCGGGCTCTGCACTGACAGCAGAGAGCCCGATGCAGCGCTCAAACTCACAGACCGTGAGATCATGACCTGGGCTGAAGTCAGACACTCAACTGATTAAGCCACTCAGGTGACCCTAAGTTTCAATAATCTTAAAAGCATCAAAGAGCTAGCAAGGTATCAGAAATCGCCTGGCCAGCAAGTCCAGCATCGGGAGACATTTCTGCCACAGTGGAGTCTGCCGATCTGGAAGAGGCGGCCAGGAAGTGGGGTAAAGCCCCTGAGAGCCAGGAGGGGGTCAAGGAACAGAACTTAGGGCAGAGAACTGGGAACTAGACCCCATGTAGGACTGGGAAATCCAAAGGATTGCACTCTTAAAGGCGACCCAGAAGGAAACTGGCCCTTGCAAGTTCTATACGCTGGCTTTGAATTCCCCGGGGGAACCCGCAAAGTCTTAAGCCCGAACACCTAACTACCATGATCCAAGATTGCTAGTGCCCCCAGATGCCTGAAGGAATCCCAGCTGAAGGCAGATGACATCACTTTAGGCATCAAGTAATTTCCAAAGGTAATGTTCTAAAGAAATGTTCAACCTATAATCAAAGATAACCAGGCACAAAAACTTGGGGAATTTTATAAATAAACAATAGATAGATAACAGATAGATAGATAGATAGATAGGTAACCAGGCACACAGGTGACAACATAGTCACAGACCAGCTGAAACAAAAGACATCAAAAACAAATCCTTGAAATATGGAGTGATGAGATCCCAGTGTAAAACAAATGTGCATGTTTTGTTCATACATGGAGTCCCACAGTATATACTTGTATGTTCCCAAGGGGGAAGAGCTGGCCTCCTGCCTGTCCTGTCCCCTCCATGCTCACTCTGACCCCCAGGCGGCCATGGGAAGTCTTGAATGCACTTTCCCTCCTACCTTTCTGCCTTTGTTCCTGCTTTTCAGGAACTCAGTCTGGAGTTCCCAGACCCTACTGGAGCCCCCTGGGGTAGATGGCATCTCCTACAGGAAGCCTTCCTTACTCCCTCCAGTGAGAACGCATCTCATTCTCCGCTTTTACCTTCCTCTCTTGGAACCCTTTTATCCCTCTGCCTTGTATTTTGGGCCATTGCATTCCTGCTTTTCTCCTCCACTGGACCAAGAACTCATTAGGGCCCCGGGCCAGGAGTGATACCTGCTGTTTTCCCCTTAAATTTCCTCCGCTCAGGTGATTGGCACTTGGGAGCACGATCACAGAGGGACAGGAGACAGGGTTGCTTATGTTCTTTAGCACACTTGTCAATGTCCTGACACTGTCATCTTGACCTGGGTTCTAAAGGCCAAGGGAACCCTCGGGGTACCCCACCTCTGCCTATGCCCTCCCACAGGCAGACACATGAAGACTTATCACACCAGTGTTTACATTTTCCATGTGCCCGAACGCACCCGGGAGATCTTGCTCCTCGGCAGCTATGGAAAGTCGGCATCATTAGCCCTGATGGGCAAGAAACTGAGGCTTAGGGAGCGGTTCCCAAGCCTGGCTGCACTTTGGAATCATCGGGGGAGCTTTTAAAAATTAAACCCGAATCTCTGGGGGTGGAACCCAGGGGACGGTAGTTTTTAAAGCACTCCAGGTGATTTTAATAAATAATCAAGACTGAGAACCACTGGACAAGCCCAAGGGCCCAGGGCCAGTGGGGAGCAGAGCCAACTCTAAAATTCCAGATCTTGAGGTAATGCTCTTTCTTTATCCCAAGAGAACTGGGGAGGATCCAGGCACACTTGCTATTTAGGGTCCCCCAAGCTGGAAGGCAGTGCTGGAAACGTGGGCTCTACAAGACAGCAGGCTTCCGTGAAACCAGCTTCTTCCCTCCTTGTCCTTCCCTGACTCCAGAACTCGGGCCTAGATAACCAAAGCCCAGGGGACAACGGGTGACTCAGACGCTTCCTGTTTTCTTGGCCACAATGAGAGGGGGATGGAAACAACCGGGCTGGGGTTCATGGCCTAAGAGAGGGGCCTGGAGAGAGGAGGAGGCTAGAGCTGAGGGGCCAGTCTGCCTTGAGGGGCAGGAGAAGTGAGCCGGGCAGAGCCACAAGGGGCAGTTACTGGACTCAGTGGGTGCAAATGAGGGTGGTTTGTTCGATAACCAGGTCAGTAAAGGGAGGAAGGATTTGGGGCCAGCTTTTCTCGAAATGTATGGATTTTCTGGGTCCTGAGGGGCTGCGGGAGAGACCTATGGCTCCGTGTGCATGTTGGACAGTAACCCTGAGAGGTAGGCAGGGAAGGTACCATTGTTACCTGATCGCTGTTGGAAACATTGATCAACAGGAAGACTAAGAAAGGTGCTGGCCAGGGCCATGTGGAAATGGCGACGTGGACGCTCCTGATGACCCAACTTGGTCCCCCTTTCCTTGGAGGACAGCAATTTGGGGATGTTGATGAAAAATTTTACATGTCTTAATCTGGACCTTCATCATCTCCCTGATGGAGTCGCCCTCTGGAAATAATCTTACATGCAGAACAGGCTTGTTGGACGGGAAAATATTCACTAAAGTGAATTTTATATTAATAAATTTTATATTAATGAGAAGTTAAACAGCCCAGACATCCAGCAATAGGAAAATGTAGACCGTAGAATGGGTACCAGTTACCTATTTCTGAGTAACAAATTACCCTCAAACTTAGTGGCTTAACTAACAGACATTTATTATCTCTGAGTTTCTTTGGCTCAAGAATCCAGGCATGGCTTGGCTGGGAGCCTCCGGGTCAAGGTGTCTCAGGAGGAGGTAGTCACCTCAAAGCTTGACTAGAAGAGGATCCACTTCCAAGTTCGCTCACATGGCTGTTGGCACTCAGGTCCTTGTTGGCTCTTAAGACATCAGCCCCTCTGTAGGACAGCTCACAATATGGCGGCTGGCTTCCCCTAGAGCAAGTGAGCGACCCAGAAGGCACGGTCCTCTGTAACGTGATCTTGGAAGTGAACTCCTGTCATTTCTGCTGTATTCTATTTATTAGAAATGAGTCTCAGGGCACCTGGGTGGCTCAGTCGGTTAAGTGTCCAACTCTTGGTTTCAGCTCAGGTCACGATCTCACAGTTCATGGGTTCAAGTCCCGCTTCAGGCTCTGTGCTGACAGTGTGGAGTCTGCTTGGGATTCTCCCTCTCCCCGCCCCTCCCACGTCTCTAAACAAACAAACAAACAAACAAACTTAAAAAAAAAAGAATGAATCTCTAGGTCTAGTCCAATTTCAAGGAGAGAAGGTTACACTGGCAAGTGAATTCCGGGAGATAGGGACTGTAGGGAAGGGAAAAGTTTTCCTCGACCCTCAGGGTCCTTGACTGGGTCTGAATATTAAACCGGCAAAGATTAACAGAGGAAAAGCATATAAATTTATTTAATATAAGTTTTGCGTGACACGGGAGCCTTCCCAAGAAAATGAAAACCAGGAAAAACAGACCTGAGTATTTCTATGCTAAGTTTGATGAAGAGTGGGCAGTCGTGTGAAAATACGACAGGTCCGAGAACGTGAGGTAGGTGTAGGAAACGGGGGGAAACGTAGCAAGGCCTGTTTGTTCAGATTCTTCTTGGTGTCTCTCTTCAGGGATAGTTGGTAGTCCTTTCTGCCAGGACAGGAAAAGTACCTCTCTCATGAGGGTTTATGACTTGTTTCAGGAGAGAAAGGCAGAGGAAAGGTCAGAGTGACCTTCCTGCTTCTCCTATTTCCTCAGACTCTTTCAGCTTAAAATATTCAATATGCCAAGGTGCCATATTTTGGGCTATCATGTTCAGAACCCCATCAAGATCACTGGGTGCCATCTTGGAAGCTGCCTACCACAGAGCCTATGTGACATGTTTATGATCTCAAGTGAAATGAAGACAACAGAATTCGAAACCGGATGCACGACGCCAACACATCTGAGTGAGAATACAACAGGGAAAAAGGATGGGAAGAAATTTGTTAAAAACACATTTACAGCTGACCCTTGAACAACATGGGTTTGAACTGCGTGGGTGCACTTTTACACAGCTTTTTTTTCAATTAAATATGGTGGCAAGTTTTTGGAGGTTTGTGGCAATTTGAGAAAAACCCAGATGAACCGGGTAGCCTAGAAATAACAAAAAAATTAAGAAAAATTAGGTATGTCCTGAATGCACAAAGCAGATGTGGGTGCTAGTCCACGATAGAATGCACATGAATCTGTTATGAAGTTAAGATTTATTAAAACTTACACACACAAACATAGAGCATACATTATCTTTGCATTTTTTCTTAATTAAAAAAATTTTTTTAACGTGTATTTGTTTTTGAGAGAAAGAGACAGAGCATGAGCAGGAGAAAGGCAGAGAGAGAGGGAGACACAGAATCTGAAGCAGGCTCCAGGCTCTGAGCTGTCAGCACAGAGCCCGACATGGGGTTTGAACTCACAAAAGTTGAGATTGTGACCTGAGCTAAAGTCGGACGCTTCACCAACTAAGCCACTCAGCCCCTATCTTTTCACTTTTAACGCCTAGTGTTATTAATACAGTGTTGATGTGGCTACTGATTCATCTTGTAAACAAATGACATTAATTTACAGTATCAGTAAGTACAGTACAGCACTGAAATGTATTTTCTCTTCCGTATGATTTTCCTAATAACTTTTTTCCCTCTAGCTTATTTTATTGTAAGCATGGAGTATATATAATACATGTAACATACAAGATACGGGTTGATTGACTATTTATGTTATTGGTAAGGCTTCCAGTCAACAGTAGGCTATTAAGTTTTGGTTGAGTCAAAAGTTATACATGGATATTCAACTGTTGGGGAGGGAGGGTCAGTGTCCCTAACCCTCACGCTGTTCATGGGTCAGCTGTATGCACCAAAAAAACAAATGGGGTCTGCTTGATAAAGTACCTTTAGAAGTTAGGCCTCTTATGAAGAACCTGGGTGGCTCAGTTGGTTAAGCGTCGGACTTTGGCTAAGGTCATGATCTCACAGATCGTGGGTTCGAGTCCCATATTGGGCTCTGTGCTGACAGCTCAGAGGCTGGAGCCTGCTTTGGATTCTGTCTCTCCCTCTATCTTTGCCCCTCCCCCACTCACGCTGTCTCTTTCTCACAAGTAAATAAACATTTAAAATTTTTTTTCAATGAACAAATTAGGTCTTTTGCTTGAGGCGCCTGGTGGCTCAGTCTATTAAGCATCCGACTCTTGGTTTTGGCTCAGGTCACGATCTCATAGTTTTGTGAGTTCGAGCCCCACATCAGGCTCTGCACTGACCCTACAGAGCCTGCTTAGGATTCCCTCTCTCTCTCTCTCTCTCTCTGCCCCTCCTCTGCTTGAGCTCTCTCAGTCTCTCTCAAAATTAAGAAATAAACTTAGAAAAATTATTTAAAAAATAAATTGGGTTTTTTGCTTTTCTACACATGTGTTAATTTATGCACCTCCCCCCCCACCCCAATTATTTATTCTTCAAACTTAAGTAACAACATTTCTGGCACTGGGGGTGAAGGGGCTGGGTAGAAGGAGTCTTGTTTCTACCATCTGTCCTTGAGCCTGTCCCAGCAATAAGAATCTATAAATTCCCACACTGGGACAGCCTCAGGGCGGGGGGTATTTCAGGCAAATCCTGACCACCTCTAATCTCATGACATATTCCTGGGTTTACTGCGGCCTGAGGAGCTGGCTTGGGGGGTCATCCTAAGAGCAGATTAGTTAGGGAGGATTTGGTGTGGAGGGGGTGGGGAGGAGTGGAGAGACACAGAAAGTAACCCAGAGAGAAAGGGGAGAGCAGCTGGACACAGTGGGAAAATATCTGCAAGTTGGAGTCTCAGACCCTGAGCATGTTGGTCATTTGAGTGCGATTCTTTCAAGCCTCAGTTTCCTCATCCACAGAGTGGTATGAATATAGGTAATACTGCCCTTCCTCACTCCATAGGCTTACGAGAGGTTGATCACACACAGAAATACACTCTATAAACCGTAAAGCCCTGGAGCAGTGATGGTTTCTTCAGGGATGAGAGCAAATACACCTCTGTCTTGCCTCTGAGCTCCCCACAGGGGCCAAGCCCTTCCCCAGCCTCCAGCCTCAGGCCTCGTTGGCTCCCTCTTTCTTATCTCTCTCCAGTTGCAATGGTTAAATGTTGACACCGAATATGCATTGGTTAAAAAGAATCAGGTTACCTCTCACGAAGGATGATTTGGTAACATCCATCAAAATCACAACGGACTCAGCAACTCCACTCTTAGGAACAGATGTGCACACACAGGGATGAAATTACACGTATGGGCATCTTCGCTGCGGCGTTCTGCGTGAGAGCAAAGCACTGTGGGAAAAAACGCCCAACCACAGGGGACTGGTTAGATCAGTTATGGAACATCCATCCAATGGAACGCTGTGAAGGCATTAAAACAAATGAGGTGGCTTTGGGTGCATTGATCTCCAACATATGCTAGAAAAAGAAAAAGAGCAAGTTGCCTAACAATATTACCTATCTACCTCCACTGACATAAAAAATCAAAACTACCTATATGTACCTAATTTTTATGAAAACACAGAGGAAATGCAGGGAGGGATATGGGTCGTTGTCCAAAGTGGTCACCTCAGGGAGGGAAGGTGGGAGAAGGGGACAAAGAGAAGGGAACTTACCCCTTTTTGTTTCATTTACTTCAGGGATGGTTACCGTTGCTTTATATACCGTTGTATATTATTATACATGGAATACATCCATGTATTTTCTGTGTAATTTTTTTAAGTTTATTTGTTTTGAGAAAGAGAGAGCATGCGCAGGGGCAGAGAGAGAGGGAGAGAGAGACTCCCAAGCAGGCTCCACACTGTCAGCACAGAGTTCAATGTGGGGCTTGAACCCAGGAACTGTGAGATCATGACAGGAGCCGAGATCAAGAGTCGGACGCTAAACTGAGCCGTTCAGGTGCCCCTGTGTAATTTTTTAAACTTAAAATTTACATATATATATTTTTTTTACATACAATTTTTATACTATGTATACACCTATAAACACACACACATATGACTTAGAATCTTTCACTATCTTTAAAATTTTGGATCCCTGGCTATCGTTTCTGAGACTTTCTGAGATCATCATTGGGCCTCATGGCCCCTTAGGACGGAGTCATCAGCATGGTTCCTTGAAATCCTCTCTGCAGAAGGACCCAGGCTCCCTCTTCCAAGGTGGCACCTCTTCCCAGTAATGAGGCACTCTATGCAGCCCTGAGGTCGGTCTGACGAGGACACCAGCCCCCACCCCGGGCCTAGCCCCAGCCCAGGGGTGATCCCTTGAGCTTGTTCTCACACCCTCTGTGCAGGGAGGAAGGCAAAAACCAAACGAAACCTTCTTGCATTTACTCCTTAAACAAACAGTATTCAGTTGTGAATAAAAACAGATGAGATTGGAGTCCAGTGAAGAGAGACTCTAATCAAATAGCCTCCTAAGTAAACATGAGATGGGACCTGTCACGGATGCTCTGGAAGACAGACCCAGACAACGTTCAGAAGAAAGAAAAGTTAGGGAGGCTTTTCTCCCATTTTCACTGAGAGCCTTTGCCTCTCCCCACCCCGGTCCTTGCCTTTTCCACCCTCCATGAACTGGAACCTGCTTGGCTGGGGTCTTCAGCGGCTGACCTGGGAGTGCTTCTCACCAGTGGAGATGAAGGAGAAAATGCAAGGCAGGACCCTGGAAGTGGCCAGCAGATGAGCTCGGACCAAAGAGCTCCAGTGGGGAAGCGCTGGCCACCGGGGCAGGCTGATTCCAGGACAGTCGCCATCATCAGTGCTGGTCGTGGGCGCTGGCCACCAGCCATCCAAGGCCATCCCCTCCCCAACTTCTGTCCGGCAAGGGGCCTGGGCTGCAAGGTCACTGCTGAGTGGGCTCTTTGGGTTTAGCATTGATGGGTTCACAGCTCGTGCCAGTGTCTGGACCAAGAAAAGCATTCTTGTGTGTGTGTGTGTGTGTGTGTGTGTGTGTACAGATGCACACCATACACATAGGTCTGTGCTCTGTGGATAAGGTGTCAACTCATTCCAGATGTACTGGAACAGCCCCAATTTCACATATTTGGACACCACAAACCATTGAAATATCCTGAAGACTCCAACATGATTATTTATGCAGCACTCCTTTGGTCTTGTTCCAAAAAAAGGATTTGAGAACCAGCTTGTAGAGCTGTATATACTTCAGGATCGAAAAATAACAGGCAGGTCGGGACGCCTGGGTGACTCTGTTGGTTAAGCGTCTGACTCTTGATTTCAGCTCAGGTCACGATCTCACGGTTTGTGAGACTGATCCCCGTGTTGGGCTCTGCGCTGACAGCTCGGAACCTGCTTGGGATTCTCTCTCTCCCTCTCCCTCTGCCCCTCCCTGTGCTCGCTCTCTCTCTCTCTCTCTCTCTCTCAAAAGTAAAAAAAAAAAAAAAATGAAAAAGTAAAAGAAAACAAGAGGCAGGGCAATCAGGGGGGACGGAGAGTGAGAAGTCAAGTCCGGGGCACACGCTGGACAGGGGCCACAGATGGAGCCACCATTTCCAAGCGGTCAGAGCCCCCCCAGAAACGAGACATGGATTCCTGCTCTTCAGACCTGCAGGAATTTGCCCCCAAAGCTCTCAGAAGGATGCAGTGTGACCCAGAGTCAGGAAAGAACAAGCTCATATTCTGTATCTATGTGCTGGTTTGCTTCTACGTGACTTCTTTTGTCAAATCTCGCAGAAGAGGGCACTTGAGATGTGTGCATTTCGCTGTCAGCCAATCTCAGCTCGAAAAGAAAAGAACCGTCAACAGATCTAGTTACTGATACGCCTGCGAAGTGTTTAGGGGTGCAGGGGACCGGCACTGGCGTGAAACGCATGGAAAAAGATGAACAGCTGGCTGGCGAGAGGAGGGTCATTGATGCGTGATAAAGCAGGTCCAGGAAAATACAGTCTCAGCGGACATACGGTGGACGCATGGTCCGGACTATGCGACTCTTTCAACTTTCCTGTGTGTTTGACGATTCTTTTTATTTTCTTGTTTCATTTTTTTAAGTTTATTTGTTTATTTGGAGAGAGATACGAGAGTTTATTTGGAGAGAGTTTTATTGGAGAGTTTATTTGTTTATTTGGAGAGAGAGGGCGAGTGGGGGAGGGGCAAGGAGAGAGGGAGACAGAGAATCCCAGGCAGGCTCCGCACCGTCAGCACAGAGCCCGGTGCGGGGCTCAAACTCACCAACCGCAAGATCATGACCTGAGCCCAAACCAGAAGCCAGACACTTAACCGACTGAGCCACCCAGGTGCCCTATTTTTATAAGAAGAGGTGGGGCACTCTGAGAAACCAAGCGGACTATGGAAGTTACCATCCACACCCGGAAGGCTAAGACCCTACGTTTGTGCACACAGCCAGAGCCAGCAGCAGCCCTCCAAATCCACTGAACCCCTGGGCGCCTTGCCCACAGGCAGTGACAGGGGTTCTAGGACGCAGAGCTCCGCTTCAGCAGGGACAGAGAGGCCTGGCTCCTGGGGGCAGAGCCCACAGTGTGGCGGGATTTGGGCATCCCCCAAACAAAGCTCTCAGATCATGGAAACCCCTCATCAGACCATGAGGGAGCACCTACCCTCGCAGGCCCTGTGCCTCACCCAGAGCACCCTGAGAAGTGGGTTTCAGCCGTGACAATATGATGGTATTGATGACAGGGATCATTTACTGGGGACTTTCTCTCTGCCGGGCGCTGCAGTAAGCGTTTATACCTATCGTGTCATTTAATGTTTACATGACCCCAGGGAGTGGGTATATGATTGTCAGCCCCATTTATTAAAAAACCTTTAATGTTTATTTATTTTTGAGAGAGAGAGAGAGCACAAGCAGGAGAGGGGCAGAGAGAGAGGGAGACACAGAATCTGAAGCGGGCTCCAGGCTCTGAGCTGTCAGCACAGAGCCCGACATGGGGCTCGAACTCACGAACCGCGAGATCATGACCTGAGCCAAAGTCGGATGCTGAACCGACCGAGCCACCCAGGTGCCTCTTGTCAGCCCCATTTATGCATGAGAAACGGTTCAGAGAAGTTCAGGAACTTGGATGTAACACTCAGCTGGCAGATGCTGAGCTGGGATGCAAAGTTATATTTGACTCCAGACCCTTCGATCCTAACCACTGCCCCTTCCTGCTCCACCTGCCACCCACCCCATCCCTTCCACCCCACCCCCACCCCCTCTCCCAAAGGCCTGTCACAGACAACTTGTCTCTGCTCCATCGTCAGAAGAAAGTCTGACTCAGGGGGCACCTGGGTGGCTCAATCGGTTGAGCGCCCGACTCTTGATTTCGGCTCAGGTCATGATCTCATGGTTTGTGAGATCAAGCCCCACGTTGGGCTCTGTGATGACAGTGCAGAGCCTGCGTGGGATTGTCTCTCTCCCTCTCTCTCTGCCCCTCCCCCGCCCGCTTGCTTGCTCCCTCTCTTTCAAATTAAATAAATTAACCGAAAGGAAGGAAGGAAGGAAGGAAGCAAGGAAGGAAGGAAGGAAGGAAGTCTAACTTGGGCCCAGAGTGCTCCTTATAAACCAAGCACCCCACTCCTGTCCTTGTGTTCCTGCTCCCCAGGATGACTCTGCACCCCGGAATGGGCTCCTCTCCCCAACACTCCCTGGAGACACACACACACACACACACACACACACACACCACAACCTCCTGACCAGCTCCTGTGATGCAGCCCCACTGTCACCCCAGCAAACCCCCTACCTTCCCCCCAGCATCTTCAGTGCTGCTCAAAACCACAACAACCTGAAAACAGCCTATTGCCTCTTTCATGGAACCCCAGAGCTCAGGAAGACCAGACAGCTGGTAGCCAGCCTCCTATTTTTTTACAGAGGAGGAAACAAAGGCCCAGAGGGGGGCAATGGGTAGCCCAATGTCACACAGCATGCCAAGATTAAACTTTGTCTCCTGGGACTTGTCCCCTTAGCTCAGGTCTGGACAAGGCCGAGTTGGGTTGCAGGGCTGGGGGTAGCAGTGGATGGAGCCTAGAGAACCCTCTGGAGCAAAAGAGACTAGCGCCTAGGGCTAGAGAATCACTGGGCCCCGGGACCCGGAGAGAGCCGCTCTCATTTTACAGATAGGGAGTCTCAGTCCCACAGAGAGAAAGCCACCGTCACTGGATCCCACAGCTACTTGGCTACATGGAGGCAGGAATCTGTTTTCCTGAATCCTAAGTGGCTTTCCCACTCCAGCCCTTCAGGTGGCTCTGAAGGGTCCTGAGCCACAGAGCAGGCAGAGCTCAGCCCCTCCCATATCCATACCCAAATACCTGGCACCCACCAGCGCTCCCCGGACTTCTGCCTTTACCAAGTCACTTCCTAAAAGTCACAGGGCTTGGGTTATGTGCTGGGTCCAGCAGGGGCTACTGGAAGAGGGGTCCCCAACTCTGAAGCCCCTTGCAGGGAGGGGAGAGGAGGAGCTACAAGGGCCCAAAACTCCGGTCCCTCACAACACACCTGCTCTTCAGCCAGGCCTGGCCCCCCAGGGACTTCAGACCCACCCCCTCCTCAAAGGAAGGGTCTGCCCTCGTTGCTGCAGGCCTCAGGCTGGACCCAAGCAGCCCCAGGACTGAGGGGGAGAAGTAGTAGAAGGGTCAGTCACCCTGCCATGAGACCCAGGTCCTTCCAGCCAGAGCCAGGCTTGGAGCTCGTGGAAAGGAGAACAGGAATGGGACAGTGGAGACAGACGGCCCCAAGCAGCTCCGGCCATGCCAAGTTGACCATCCCCTCCAACACAAACACTGGGCCCCTGGCTCTGCAAGAAGGGGGCATTTTTCAGAGATGACATCAGCTCTTAACGTTTCACGTTTCTTACCTACCTCAGCCCAGAGAGCAGAGTCCCCAGAGCCCCCAGCTTGCTGAGGCAGGCACCAGCCCTGGTGCAAACAGCAGAGCACTGACCTCAGACACCACAGCAGTCCACGCCCAGCAGAGAGGGCCGCTCCGGTGGCTGTCCACGCGGCCTGCTCACCCCGAGGACATGGCCCTACCTGGGCACTGCACGACAGATGCAAGAGAAGATATCAAACTCCCAGTTCCCCAAACACACCTCGGGGCCTTCGCTCAGGCTGTTCTCTCTGTCCGTTCCCGTGCCTTCCCTGTTCCATGCCACCTAGCCAACACCTCTGCAGCCTTCAAGTGTCATGTCCAATGTCCCCTCTCCTGTGAAGCCAGCCCCACCTCCGTGAGCCTCCACAGTGTCCTATCCTTCCATCAGAGCCCTGAGCCCTCAGTACAGTATTTAGAACCACCTCACTTTCCCTCTCCTTCTCGGCCTTTCTCCCCAGACATGGAGCCCGTGGAGGGCACAGGCCAAGTCCTGTGCCACTCAGCCAGAAAGAGGTTCATCAACCACAGAGGGCTACGAGGCAGTCAGCTGAGAGAGCCCCACAGAGGCTCAGTTAAAGTCGGGGGAGCTGGAAGTGAATGAGGTGAAGGGAATCACACTGGGGGACCTGGGCAGCCGGGATGGGAAGCCACAGGGGCTGGGCCTCCAGGGTTTTCCAGCAACAGTTCTGGTTGAGTGAGCAAGGGAGTGAAGGTTCCAGACAGAGGAGGCGAGGTAGAAAAACCAACTTCACCTTCTGCCATGAGTTCTCTCTGGCAGCAGGGAGAGGTGGACACAGATGCCTGCAAATGCTGATTCCCACCACGCCACCCCCACCGGGAGCTTCGCAGGCAAAAGGTGTGTGGAACTTGGCCCATCAGGCCCAGAAGGGGCCAGAGGGCACGGGTCTCTGCCCCTCTGCCTGAGAGGGGGCTGACTCGCTGCCCCAGGGCCAAGCTGCCCCTGCTGCTGACTCAGGCCCCACTGGCCAGCTCAGCATTCCTGCCCTCCCCACTGAATGGGGCTATTGAAGCTCTTTGTAGAGGGAGGTGAGGCCACTGACCACACCCCCAACCAGAGCCTTCGCTATGCTCTGGGCTCTGCTCTCAGGGGCAACACGGGCCCTGGGTTCAGTCCGAGAGCACTCTGGCTGCCGCTGCTACTCTGGGGGTGTCTGGCACCCACGACGATCCCAGGTAACCTGGCCGGGCTGCACCAGAGCGGAGATCCCAGTGGGAGGGCATCGTCCTGATCCTCAGGACTGGAGGCCCTGGGACGGCAACCCTGCTCGTGATCCCCAGCTTGGGGAGAGGTCTGTGCCTCTGCACACGCCACGGTATATAGGTGGGGGTGCTGCAGGGGCTCTGGGGGCTGTCTCGCCTCCCCCACCGAGTGGAGCTTCCCTAAGGCAGCAGTGGTCTTCCCATGCAATCAGGGCCTCTCACAGGGTATGGGCTGGGTATCCCCCCGTCAGACGGGGAGCAGGGGTGGTTTGGAGCCTTGCGCATCACACCCGGAGCCCCCCAAGCCCAGTGTCCATCTCCTCCTTTATCAGACCTGGTGTTCAGCCTCAGCCTCTGCTGGTGGCTCCCAGCAGGGCAAGGGCCCAGCTCTCAAGAGAGAGCCAACGCCTCTCTAGATAGAGCAGCCCCGCCTCGTCCCATCTTCCTCCCCTCCTGACCTTTACCCCCCCAAGCTGGGACCTGCCCCCCCCCCCAGCCCTGGCTGCTTTTTCAGGAATGGGGGAGGGCCGGGTGCCATGAAGCCAGTGCGGGCTGTCCCACTTTGGTGGGTGCTACTGCTGGTGTCCAGGCTGGGGGCCACCAGGAAGGGATCCCCAGAAGAGGCCTCCTTCTACTATGGAACCTTCCCACTTGGTATGTCCAATCCTCTGTTGGTCTGTCCGTCTGTCTGTCAGCTTGCCCACCTTGGGCTGGCTTGCCAGAGAGTTTGGTGTTTTCGTTTCCCAACAGGTAGGATGGGAAAAGTAACTCCGTATTGTTGTTCTAAAATAAATGAATCTCCGAACAGATTTCTTTAAGCTTACTATACAGGCAGTTAACGTTAATCACAGCTAAAACTGTGCAAATTAAGTGTTTTAAATGTATTATGTCTGCCCTCACCCGGACCCATAGGTTCCCACTCGTAGGGAGCCGGGGGCAGGCGGCTGGGGAGGGGGCCTGCCCCGTGGCTGAGGACAAACAGCCCAGAGTCCAGGTGCTGGGTGGGGAGTGGGAAGGGGCCCAGGGCCCAGTGTGAGGTCTCTACTTGCAGGCTTCTCGTGGGGCGCGGGCAGTTCTGCCTTCCAGACAGAGGGAGCCTGGGACCAGGATGGGAAAGGGCCCAGCATTTGGGATGCCTTCACTCACAGTGGGAAGGGAAAGGTGCTTGGGGATGAGACAGCAGATGTGGCTTGTGATGGTTACTACAAAGTGCAGGTGAGTGATGAGTGTGTGTGCAGGTGAGTACGCACCTGAGAGGTGGACAGTGACACATTGGGGACCCCGGAGGACAATGTCAATCTAGTGTTCTGCTAAACACCCCCTAGTCCACTGCAGGAAAAAGAGGTGGGGCTGTTGGTGGCTGGGGATTGGGGGGCAGGGGATGTGCAAGAGGTGGGAGGGTAGACGTTGGAGGAAAGGATAGCAGGGCCCCACCTGAGCCAGGGCCTTAGTCCAAGTGATGGACAGCTGAAAGGCTGATGCCATGACCCTGGGGTCTACAGGCCACAGTAGCCTGAGCCCTTGGTCTCTGCTTGTGAATTGGCCCCGTGGAGGGGGTCGCTCTGCTCAGGACCCACTTTTCCTCTCTGGGCCGACTTCTTGGGGGACTCATCACCCAAGTTTATTAGGAACACCCCAATTGACATCTCACAGCATCCCCATATCCTGCATTTAGTTGACTCTTAGCATATCCCTAGGAGAAAGGGGGCAGGTGCTTTCACACCCATTGTATGAATGAGAAGGAGTGAGCATGGGGGGGAGGGGGGCAGCGTGAGCCCCGCCCCAGAGTCCTAGGTGACCATTCCCCACCTGGCACCCCTGTCTGCACAGGAGGACGTCGTTCTGCTGAGGGAGCTGCATGTGAACCACTATCGATTCTCCCTGTCTTGGCCTCGGCTCCTGCCCACAGGCATCCGAGGTGAGACAGGGCAGCCCCTCCCAAGCCCAAGTGCGGGTCCTTTTGGCCATGTCGGCTTTGAGGGGACACCATAGAGTGCTGGGGAGGGAGAGCAGCCTGGAACATGGCTTCTCTGGCAGCAGCCATTACAGGTTCTGCAGGCAGCTGGGCTCCCATGTCGTATCAGACCCGGAATCGGGCCGCCTGGGGGTGATTTCGGGCCCAAGAAAGGCCACAGGGCCCAGGAGCACTGTGCTTCAGAAGGCCAACGCCCCCTTATTTCACCTTCAGCTGACAAGGTGAACAAGAGGGGAATCAAGTTTTACAGCGACTTCATCGACGCCCTCCTCAAGAGCAACATCACCCCCGTCGTGACCTTGCACCACTGGGATCTCCCGCAGGTGAGGCTAATGCAGCCCAGACGGAGGCCCGGGGGGCTCCGCTCAGCACGGGGAGCCTGATTTGGGGACTGGGGTTGGCAAGGCGGGGGCAGAGGCTGGGGTCTGGACTGGGAGATGGGAAGGAGTGAAGAAGTCTGACCCACCCATGGAGGACGTCGGGCTGGTTTAACTGATGTTTGTAACAGGTGATGAGAGCAGATTTCGAGGTTTTCCAAAAACATTTGGCCTAAAAACAACAAACCAAACTAAAAACAAACCTCTTTTGAGTAAGATTTGATGACGTGGCATAATTAATGTACTTGTCTGGGCTGGTATCATAGGAGTACAGCCCCCCAAGCCATTTCTGTTAAGTCTCAACCTCACTGCCAGACCTGACTCTTCAAGCAATTCTTTCCTTCATTCCACAAGGCCCCCTGGGAGAGGAGCCATGTGTGTCACTCTCTGTGACACAGGTCATAGGAGGTCAGAGAACAGAGATGTGGCCTCAGGGAGATGTTGGGAAGAGGCGGGGGTCCCATCACTGCTTCAAAGTGCTGGGCGTGGGGTGGAAGGGGTGCTCTGGTTTGAAGGGGCTTGGCAAGTGATGGGGTTAAGAGTTTGGGGAGCAAGCAGGAGGAGGAGGGATGGAGGTTTGGGGGCGTAGCTTGGGACCAGGCCCCAGAGACCTTGACTGCCGAGCTAAGGCGACTGGGATCATTCTGCAGGAAGGGGAGCCACCGGAGACCTCTATGCTGGGACTGGGGCCATGGAGCAGACTTCAGGGAGACAAACCGGAAGCCTCATGCCAGCTTCTTCCCCCGCTTTCACTAACCTAGCCCTTTAGCATCCCCTCAAACCCACCAGGCAATCTCAGTGGAATGATGCATCTTGGGAAAATCCCACCTTCACAAGCAGATGCCTTTGGTTGGAAGAGAGTCCTCCACTGAAGAAGGCAGAGCCCCCCCCCCTCACAATAGAGCTTCTGAGGTTCCTGACGTCCGCACGGCCCTCAAAATCCTAATCAGAGGTTCCATGTCCTGCATCATCTCTTATTTCTTCTGAATGTGTATTCGAGGTTCTTTTCCCAGGATCAGACCTCTCCCCCTTGGCCAGTGTCCTTAAATACTCAATCTATCACGTTCCTTCCAAGCGGGAGAGTCTCACAGCTTCTCTGTCCCTTCCCTCTTGTTTGTATAAGGTGTGACATGTCCCCACACTGATGTTGCCTCATGGTTCATTGCTGGCCACCATCCTCAAGTTGTCACATCCAAGGCCCCCCATCTTTGCTCTCCGTTGCTCTAAACAGCCTCTGTGGTTGTCATCACCCTTGTTTCTCCCACGAGTGTGGCCTATCGACTCAAAAAGTCTTTTCCGGAGACAGATCCTTGGGGCACCTGCTTCTCTCTCCACCAGCTGCTCCAGGTCAAGTACGGCGGGTGGCAGAATGTGAGCATGGCCAACTACTTCCGTGATTATGCCGATCTGTGCTTTGAGGCCTTTGGGGACCGGGTGAAGCACTGGATCACTTTCAGTGACCCTCGGGTAAGCAGGGCCCTTCTCCAGGGGGGAAGCCCCCCTTCCCGGACCACGGCGCTCCTGCTCCTTCTCACAGGCCCTGTGGGCCCCGCTTGCCGCCCCTGTAGACGATGGCAGAAAAAGGCTATGAGACGGGCCACCACGCTCCCGGCTTGCAACTCCACGGCACGGGCCTGTACAAGGCGGCACACCATATCATTAAGGTGAGGTGGGTCCTTGTGGGAGTGAAGGTGGGGTTCAAGGCAGAGGAACAACCCTCAGTGTCGGCTCAGCCTGCCCCAGGGGTCTGAGCCTGAGCTCCGTCATCTGCGGTTCCAGCATATTCCACCACACCTTCGCACCACTCACTTGCATCCCACGAGGATTTATGGAGGGAGTGCCCGGTCATCCAGTGCTGGGCACTTGCCGAGACAATAGAGTGGCTGCTCCCTAGAGCTTACAATCCAGTCAAGGGGATGGAGCGCATGCATGTGAAAACTTGCCACCTGCATGTCTAAACAGCCTTGTGAGGACTGGTGACAGGAAGAAGGGGCGGGACGCCAGTGAACCAGGGGCTAAAGTCTTCAATGAATGAGCGGCAGTAACTGGAGGTTGAAGGACAACGGTAAGGAGTTAGGAGTGTTTGTCTCAGAGCATGGACTTCAAAGGACCTGGGATTTTGGAAGGAGAAATAGTTTGGAAGCAGCAGGAAGGAGCAAAGCAGACACTACCCTAAGGTATGCGAGGTGTGAGGGGAAAGCTGGCGTCTTCTTGGAAGAGCTGCGTTGGGGATGTTCTTTGGGGCAGCCAAGCTCAGTAAGGGCACGGGAGTGAAGGAGACAGAGGAGACGCTGGGGTGACTCAGGTATTACAAGGCTGCTGGAGAGGCTTTAGAAGGGGGAGGGACTGGGTCACACTGCAGGACACATAGGAGGGTACAGGCGATGTCGCCTAGGAAACAGGGATGTGAGGCATGACAGGATGGTCCCAGTGGACTCTCAGTGGAAGGGGACAATCTGATCAAGCAGGAAGCCAAGGGGCCCCTCAGTGACATACTAGACTCTCAAATTCCTGTCAGGGAGAGAACTTTCTCATTCCTTCTACGCTTGGCATAGGAGTCCTTAAACTGTGGATACTCGAAGGGCAGAGCTCTGAAGGCATCAGTGGGTCACCGGCAAGAGAGTATGGAAAGAAGGCATGTCAGCACATTTTCAATTCTAGTCTTAAGACTGTTCCAGATGCTTGGTATTTTCCTAACTTCCTGAGCAACTCTGGGAAAGGTATTGCCTAGTTAACCACCTAGAGAACGAGTAGGAACAACACAAGGAGCCTTAGCAAAAATCTTAGAAACAAGAAATATCACAAAGAGGTGGTTTGTGTGTTTGTGCCAGAGTGAGACAAGTTTCTCTACAGAACAAAGGAAACACGTGCGTCTGGAGGTCAGAAGAAGGGAGACAAGGGATTGGGATAATCAAGGCTGGACCCAGGGAAAACCTGGGACTCTCAGTCAAATCAGATCCCTGGTCAGGACAGAGGGAGACGTGCGCCAGCCAGGCACCTCTGATGCACCCCTCTGTTTTCAGGCCCACGCCCAAGCCTGGCATTCCTACAACAGCACGTGGCGTGGCAAGCAGCGAGGTGAGCCTCACCACCCACATGCTAGGAACATACCCCCCGCGGGCTGATACCCTTCACCCCTGCCACCACCTGCCCTTTTTTTTTTTTTGAGAGAGCGAGAGAGTTAGGGAGAGGGGCATAGGGAGAGAGAGAGAGAGAGAAAGAGAGAGAGAGAGTGTCTTAAACAGGCTCCATATTCCCAGTGCGGAGCCCAACGTGAGGCTCGATCCCACAACCCCGGGACAATGACCTGAGCCAAAATCGAAGGGTCAGAAGCTCAACAAACTGAGCCACCCAGGCGCCCCTCCCCTGTCTTTTCTTTTAAGGTCTGGTGGGGATCTCATTAAACTGTGATTGGGGGGAGCCCATGGACATCAGTAGCCCCAAGGACATAGAAGCTGCCGAGAGATACCTACAGTTCTGCCTGGGCTGGTTTGCCAACCCCATCTATGCCGGCGACTACCCCCAAGTCATGAAGGACCGGATCGGTGAGCCACGTCACACTTTAGTTCCAGGCACCACAGCAACAGTACTGAGCCCAGGTGAAGGGGTGGAGAGGCGGGAGACAGGGGTGGAGGAACACGCTGGGCTTGGGTGAGGCACTCAAGGGATAGCCCAGCCCCCAAGGAACTGAGAACTGGTTTTTTGAGTTGGGGCGAGGGGAGGAAGGACACATCCCCAGACGTGGAGATTGGGAGTTTCAGAACCCAGGGGGAAACACAGCAATTTTCTGGACTGCTTTCTTTTGCGTTCTGCCATCCTGCCTCTTTCTCCCCACTCCACTCCATCTCATTTTAAGTGAAGTAAGAGAGAGAGGTCAAAGACGCAGTCACGGGCGTGTCAGTTCTATCGTTGGTTCTATTACTTGAGGAATGCTTTCCAAGCTCTGGTTTCCACAGTGTCCGAGAAGAGAATAAAGACACATAGAGCTCCCAAGGCTGAATCAAGTTGGGTGCTTTTAAGTGCCATATAACAGAAAATGCCAACTAAAATGGCTTGAAAAGTAGGGGATTTATCATCCCAGGTACTGAGTCCAGAAGAGGTGATCCAGGGCCGGGTAATCCAGCCTTCAGGGATGTCTTTGTGGACCAAGGCTCATTCCATCTTTGACTCTGGCACCTTAGCCAGCCCATCAACGCTCCTATCAGCCACAAAATGGCTGCAGAAGCTCCAGGCATCATGTCTTCCCACATCACATCTTTCCAGAAAAACGGAAAGAGCTCCAGCATACCCATTTTTTAAGAACAAGGAAAATCTCCCCAGAAAACCTCCACTCACAACCAACTTCCCTACAAGGGATGTCCTCAAGAGATGGAACTGTCACATGCCCCAGAAAATGCCTTAGACCACCAGGACCTCAGAGGCTGGGGAAGCCAGGACTCTCATCAAGGATATGGCCCCTTGGAAGAGGATGTGGAAGAGGATAAGAAAGAAGACAGGCCTGGCGCTACTGACTTGGGGGGCAGCCAATCGTGTCTGGCCACACGAATCTAAAAGTATTATCTCTGTTTATTTAGAGGTATCGGTCTGCGTGCCCCTAAAAAAAGAGACAAGGTTAAGATTGTAAATAGGTTACAATCTCACACGGCAAGGCTATTTTGGATGTTTGACTAAGAACTGTCGACATTTCAAAATTGTCTCTTTCTAAGGCACCACTTATCAGACTTACCTGGAATCTTCTGACTCTGTCGCTAACCGGTGAGCGGTTCTGGGCACGGTGTCTCACCTCTTCGGCTGTCATTTTTATCATCTGAAAAGGAAGGATTACACAAATAGTCTCTAAAAATCCCTTGGCAATAACTAGGTCCGTGACACATCTATCTATGCACATGTGTTCAAAATCCCGAGAAGGATTTCCTCAAGGTGCACAAGGAAAAGCCCTCAGGACGGGGCCGGCACCCCACTCTGCAGGCACAGCCCGTCATTCACACGGCACATTCACTCTCGGGACCCTCGGAGGCCGTAGCGGGAGCCACAGCAGGATGGCACTAAAGGAGCCGAATTATTGCTCATAGGACAGTTCTTGGGCTTAAGGCCAGTAATTCCAGACTCCGTCCGCTCCAATTTTGTGGCAACTCTAATGGAAACCGGGCTGAGTTTTTCCTTATATGATGTGTACGGAAGGATTCTCTGAGCAGTTCATGTTTTCTTTAGTGAAAGCATTCTGCCAGAAATCTTGTACACAAATTACTTCCAGGCATCTTATAAGCGCAATAAATATGTGAACAAAAGTACTTCTAGGCCCGTGCTGTCCAACAGAACTTCCAGTGATGATGGAGAGAAGTTCTGTATCTGTGACTTCTGATATGAGAGTCTGGAGTCATTTGTGTCTATTTAAATTTAAGTTTTTAAAAAATTAAAAACGTGGTCCTTCAGTGTGACTGACCCAGAGATACAGTCACACTGGCCATAGTCCAATGGCCACATGTAGCCAGTGGCTACTGTATTAGACGGTCCAGAGACAATGCCTGGTGGTTTTTCTCAAGTTACTGAATGTAACTGAAAAAAACACGCTAAGATCATAAAGGTATTTGATAATACAAGCTTTTCACCCATTTAAAAACCAATAGCCTCTTTGGAAACATTTTTATGGTTCTATTTTACAACTCATACCAATGTTAGTCTTCTTTATTCATTTAAAACCCCTTTCTTTTTTTTGCATACGTTCTACAAAGACACGCAGGTTTCAAATTTTTTAAAGTACAAGAGAGTACAGGCAGACAGCCTCTCCTCTGCTGTCCTGCCCACCACTCCCCTCCAGTGTATTCGATAAACTTCTATCACCTAAAAAAAAAAAAAAAAGAGAGAGAGAGACAGAGAGTAAAAAGTGAGAAGTCAAGCTTCCCTCCCTCCCTCTCCTCATTGCTTCCAGCCCCTGGGAGGAAGCATACTTCCAGAGATAGATTGTGCCCATGTGGGCAAAAACACTGCTGCTCCTTGTGTGTAGTTGTTAAACGCAATTCTTTGCATCTTCCACTTAAAACATGTGTCCTGGCATTCTTTCCATGTTGGCAATAGTGCTGGTATATAGTCATCATTCTGATGACTTCACAGAGCTGTACGGACATACAGATCTATTTAAACAGTCTCTCGAGAGACATTTGTTTGCAATCTTTTGCTACTCAATCTACAATGAAGATCCCTGTATACATCCTTTTACACGTGCAAGTAAAAGGTAGGATGAACAGATATGGAAATGATCAGGGAAAGGACCTACCTTCAATTTAAAAAAAAATTTTTTTTAACACTTATTCATTTTTTGAGAGGCAGAGAGACAGGGAGACAGAGAATCCGAAGCAGGCTCCAGGCTCTGAGCTGTCAGCACAAGGCCCGATGCAGGGCTCGAACTCATGAACTGCGAGATCATGACCTGAACCAAAGTCAGACGCTTAACCGACTGAGCCACCCAGGCGCCCCTCCTTTTACAGTTTTAAATGCTAGGACAAAATTTCCCGACACAGAGGTCGTACCAGCCTACACTACAACAGTACGTGAATGTGACCGTATGTCCCCACCCATGGCCCGCACCACCAATGACCTTCCACATCTCTTCCCAGAGGCAAGCAAAATTACCAATTTTGTATTTAAGCATATAGGCATCTAAGGCCACATTTTTCCATATAGCCACAATGTTGCCTGCATACCACTTACTGAGTAATCTATGGAACATATCACTTTAAATTTTTTTAAATTTATTTTGAGAGACAGAGAAAGAGAAACCATGAATGACGGAGGGGCAAAGGGAGAGAATTCCAAGCGAGCTCTGTGCTGACACAGTGCAGACGCAGGGCTCTAACCCACAAACTGAGATCATGAGCCAAAATCAAGAGTCAGACGCTTAACCAACTGAGCCACCCAGGCGTCCCTGAAAATATAGCTTTTGCGCAATATAAACTTTAAAAATTTTGAATAGTATTCAAATGTTAAAATTCCAGCTTAAAAGGCTAAGGTTATATTTTCCATACAAACGAATCCCAAAGGCCGGGATCTGGACGGCAGCTTTTATGTCAATGTGCCACTGCGATCGTGGTAGGAACAGCAAAAGAATCGTGAGAAAGTAAAACTTGGTGAAATTCTGTTTTTCTCTCTCAATAGGGAAAAAGAGTGCAGAGCAAGGCCTGGACATGTCAAGGTTACCGGTGTTCTCGCTCCAGGAGAAGAGCTACATCAAAGGCACATCTGATTTCTTGGGATTAGGTCACTTTACCACTCGATACATCACAGAAAGGAACTACCCCTCCCGCCAGGGGCCCAGCTACCACAATGACCGTGACTTAGTAGAGCTGGTTGACCCGAACTGGCCTGACCTGGGGTCGACGTGGCCACAGTCTGTGCCGTGGGGGTTTAGGAGGCTTCTCCACTTCGCTCAGGTGATTATCACATTCGGCTATTTCACGGGCACTTTTTACCCCAATTCATGATCTTACAGCTTAGGCCCAGGGGCCTACATTTTAGTTTAAGTTTTTATTTGAATTCCAATCAGTCAGAGTGCCTACATCTTCAAGTTAATAAAACAAGCTCGGTTAGTTGTTCTTCAGAGGCCACCAGATACGGGCTTTACAGGCCAACGCTGACTATGAGGAACCGCTTCAACGTATGTACCTGTGGCTACAAATTCTCATCCCACGTTTATTTCGCTCTTCTCACTTGAAATATGTGAGAAAGAACACAGCCTGAGGTATATTTTCTCTACAATGATGCTGATTGAGAAATGTAGTCTTTCATATGAACTTTGTCCTGTCTACACTCACCTCCAGGTAAATGTGTAAACTGGCATCCACTAAATGCTAAACACACTCGATTAGAATAGAGCAGGCTTGACTCAGTGCTCGCATGTGCCTCAGACTCGGAAACCCAATTGGAGGTCGGAATTTTTAAGATATTCCTTACTATGACTCACTTTCAGACTCAATACGGCAACCCTCCCATCTATGTGACAGAAAATGGAGCATCTCAAAAACTACACTGTACTCAATTATGTGACGAGTGGAGAATTCAGTACCTTAAAGGCTACATAAACGAAATGCTAAAAGGTAAGCTATAGACCAACACTGTCTTCACAAATTTTGTTTAACTTGGACAGAATTTGATAACACACGTGACCGGCTGAAGCTTGTTTCTGAATCTCATAAATGAATGCATTTAAAATTATCTTCACAGTATTATGTTTCCAAGTAAATGAAATATATTAAAAATGGAACAAAATGTCTTTGCAGCTATAAAAGATGGTGTTAATATCAAAGGGTATACTTCCTGGTCTTTGTTGGATAAGTTTGAATGGGAGAAAGGATATTCAGACAGATACGGATTCTACTATGTCGAATTTAACAACAGAAATAAGCCACGCTATCCAAAGGCGTCAGTTCAATATTACAAGAAGATTATCACCGCCAATGGGTTTCCCAATCGAAGAGAGGTAGGACAAATTATTGAGGTTGCTTGTTCTAGACTGCATTTTTAAATAATCTCAACAGCCAGGGTGGGGTTCAAACTCACAACCCCAAGATCTTGAGTCGGAGGCTCTTCCGACTGAGCCAGCCAGGTGCCCCTCACTTGTTCTAGATTTTGAAAGAGCTAAGCAGCTTGGGTGAGGAGGGTGGTGAGACTCCCTCCTCCCTTCTCCATGGAGAACAGGGTTTTGTGGGCCTTTGTCTCTTCCCCTAACTTGTGCCACCTCTTTGCTCATTTGCTTAGAATGGAGTAAACCTGCCTTAAAATTAAATCCTAACTTTAAAATTTGTTTTTGTAACATTTATTCATTTTTGTGAGAGAGACAGAGCATGAGCGGGGAAGGGGCAGAGAGAGAGAGGGAGACACAGAATCCGAAGCAGGCTCCAGGTTCTGAGCCCCATGCGGGACTTGAACTCACAGAGTACGAGATCATGACCTGAGCTGAAGTCGGACACCCAACTGACTGAGCCACCCAGACACCCCAAATCCTAACTTTTAAAATTCAGTCCTAACTCACAGAGCGTGAAGGGCAAACTAGTTATGTACGAATCCTGAATGTTTTAGGTTATGACAGTCAGTAGAGACTTCTAGTTAAATGTTCTAAATGTTATATTTTAATGCAAATAAATACTGCCTACTCTTCAACATATGTGAAAACAGTTACAGTAAATAACAGTAAAATAAATGTATAATGACCACACAACTTTCACTTCTTTTCCCACTAGTTCCAAAGTGAGATTAAAAATAATTCATCTTAATATTAATAATCCTTTAAAACCTACCAAACATTTTCAGTAACCTACAAATGTTTCTACCAGCTAAGTTGCTATCGATGACAGGCAATTAAAATTGTAATTTAGAATGTCTTCATAAAGAAAATTTCTAAAAAGAAATCTCACTTGTTTACCAACATTCTTTTAGGGTGAGCCCCCTGGCACCATAAAGAAGCAGTGACTGATAGGCATTCACTAGTCTGGCGTTTCTAGAAAAGCGCTAGATTGTAAGCTCCTCAAGAATAAAGACTTCTTTTTTTTTTTTTTTTTAAACTCCCTCACAAAGATGCACATAGGTATTCAATATATATTAACTAAACTTCAGGCAGATTTAAATTTGTCTTAATCCTACATTATTTTAAAACTGATTTCAGGGGCATATGGGTGGCCCAGTCAGTTAAGTGTCTGACTCTTAATTTCAGCTCAGGTCAAGATCTCATGGTCTTGAGATGGAGCCCACGTTGGGATCTTCGGCTGGGCACGAAGCCTGCTTAAGATTCTCTCCCTCTCCCTCTGCTCCTCCCTCATTCATGGGCTCTCTCTCAAAAAAAAAAAAAAAAACAAAAACAAGATTTCAAACTGCAAAAAATTAGTCTAAGATGACATTACTTATCTAGTGGATTTTTATTAGGTGGAAAGTTGGTATCTCAAAGCCTTGGAAACTTGTGCAATCAACAATCAGATGCTTGCTGCAGGTGAGTGTATTTTAATTCTTCCCTTTGACAACTAAGGCACATAATTATACATATAATGATGTTACCAAAACCTCAAAATGTGGATCTACGTGAAGTCAATCTTTCCAAAACACACAATTAAAAATGAATTTTTTCCTTCACTTTGAAGCAATGTCAAATTTCTATTTTATAACAATTTCAAATATTTTAAAAATCTACCAGAAAAGAGAAATATTGTATCCACTCTAGTTTTATTTTTCTGAATCATACTGTCAACTTATAAACTTATTTTTGTTATAGTGGGCTTTGTGGAAGGAGGGAAAAATGGAACCATATTCAAATAGAATAAACATCGAAAAGTCAAAGAACACTCCAGATTTTATATTCACTCATTCAGCAAGTAATTAGTAAGCACTCACTATTAGCTAGGGGGTGTTGTAACTAGAATACAGCAATAAATAAAACAAGGTCCCTGACTTCATGGAAGGCACGGTTCCCAAGGTTCAGAGATGTGGAATAACAAAGACGCATCTACACATCAACAAGGCCAGCACAGATCATTTGTTTCTTTGAATTCGGTCTTTCTCTATGAGGGCAATCAGAGAAATATACTTCCTGTTTTAACAAACCCATCTTTAATGTGGTATCGGAGGTGGAAAGTGCTAGACCAAACAAATCCTACCAATTCAGCTATTTTCATAGCTGTTTTATACCACTGTGCCCTGCTCCCATCTGAATAACCAGGTAATATTAAGGATGTATATTCCTTTAAACCAAAATAAACTTATTTAATCACCTAGACATATGATGTAGAATTTACTGCTGAGCCTATGAAATCTGTGGGAGCAGGGTCTGTGCCTTATTTATCTCCGTAGCCAGGGTGCCTGGCACAAAACCTGCAGTAGGAATTACATACATGTTCATTAATATAATCACGTATGTGAAATACACTTATTATTCAACTCTTCAAGATACTTACTTCACAGTGCAAGAATTCCCACAAAAATATGGCAACTCCTCCACCTCTTAAGATACATCTTTGAATAACATCTTTGAAAGGTTGGGAGACGTTGGCCAAGGATTTTCCTTTCATAAATCCCCCCAGTGAAAATTACAGAAACCAGGGAACATGGCTGTCAATATTCTCACATTAATTTATGGTAAGTGCAAGTATAACACGCATTTAGACTTTATTCCAGTACCTACGGAAGAACCAAATGTAGGCAATCTTTATTCCATATTTTCTGAAGGATATTACAAAGCCCTCACATAATTGTTTTTAAATAACATTTTATAATGTTAAGAGAACCACGTTCTCTTTTATAGCAAGTGAGATTAATTACAAAGCTGGATGATGCCATTTTCCAAGTTTTCCCCAATGCAGGGGAATCTTTCCAGATGACGCTATATTCACTAAAATGACGACACTCTCATTTGTGGTGTTCTCTCTCCCGTTTCAGAGCCGTTACTAAGTCACATGCAGATGGTGACAGAGATCGTGGTACCTACAGTCTGCACGCTTTGCATACTAATCTCCGCAGTTCTCCTGATGCTCCTCCTTCAGAGCCAGAGCTGAGACCGGGTTACCCATTTTATAGATCCATCTTTCGTAAAGAATCCTCTGGACATTCCTCCTTTTTCTGCCTTGAAGGTTTATATACATTTCTGGTTTCAGGCTCTGTGATAATGGGTTTTTTTTGTTGTTGTTTTGTTTGTTTTGGCTTGTGCTACGATTTAAAAATTAGAAAATAAAAATAAGCATGAATGAAGTAAAAATCACCTGTCAGAGTCAATGTTAATATTTTGCTATTATGCATCTACTTTCACTTTACAAAAAAGGAATCACAGTGCACAAATTATTTTGTTACTTTTTTTCCTTTTAAAAATCTGTCCAGTAATATTACTTTCATGTGGAAATAACTGCCATCTTAGCACTGTCCTACACAGGATGGACAGGATGGACAGTCAATCATCTGCACATAATAACAATCCCTTCAGGTTCTGAATTCTATCAAGCAACCAGGGAAACGCATTAGGTGGGTACCAAGTAAATGAGCACATACACTTTTCTGAGATAAACTTTCTTCCACTAAACGTAATTAACTTCATTAAAGTACCTTAAAGAAATATGTCTAATATCTTCTCTGTGCCTAGATACTCTGTTTTGTTTTGTTTTTTTAATAAAGGTCCATTTTACTCTTAACTATGCTAAATTGATAGAATTAAACAACATCTATTTATTTGGAGACAAAACATGACTTAAGAAAGAATAAGAGACATTTTATTCATTACCTGATTCTATTGTTTCTAAAACACAAAAACAGTAAGACAGCAGAAACTGCTATTGCATTAATTTTCTTGGTTAATATTATCTTAAACATTTTAAAAGGGTGTTTACATCTGGGGCTTAGTCCTACAACTGGGCTGGGGTAGATTTGTTTTTAATAGAACTCTGCTTTCAACATCAATCGATAGGCTCCTTCGGGGTTTTTCTCTCACATCAATGTTTTTGAAATCAAACTCTCTACTATACATAGAGATTTAAAATGCAAAGACATTACCACTCAAAAATATGTTTTCGTTTCTCTGGCTTCAAGATTAATCTGGCTTACTGACTACAGAAGGTAAAAAGGAAATTAAAGACGTGCATTGCTCAATAACATCTGATAAGCCTTTTACATGATTACTGAAAAATTATCCATATTCCAAATGTATTAAATCAATACTTCTGTTGTAGAAAACACTAGAACATAAGATACTTAATACACTACAAAGTATCTGGAGAACAAAAAGCGGACATACTACCTTACAGAGGACTCCATCGGCACACTTCACTTGAAATGCACCTGGCTGCAGGTGACCATGTTAGTATAGAACATCCTTTCTTCCAGGCTACCGTTTAACGTTAATTCAGAAACATCTGTAACCAGATAGAGATCAGAATTGCTTACCAGCCTGCTGGCTTTTCTACCACATACACTGCTGACTTTTATAATAGTCAAGAGGTAATATGAATGGCATGTGTCTTCTATTTTGAATTTAGGGGACAAAAACCAGCGTGGACAATTCTTTTAAATGGTAAACTTTGATGCACTGAAAACATGACTAAAGAAAATACAAAGCAGATTTGTTTTAATTCTATATTTTTCAATTAGCAATAATAGCGCCTCAGATAAATCTCACTGGCTACGATACTGCCACTTCACAAAGCTTAATTCTCTTTTTAATTGGGGAACATACTGCTCTATTTTTGTGCCTCATCCACTATAGTTCAACTCTTTTTTCCAATCTTAACATATATTTTGGAAAACAATTTCTACTTGAGATTTCTAGTCTTAGGGCTAGGCAAATATGCACTTTTTTTCTCTGCTGAAGACTGCTGTATTTCAAAAACAAATGCAATTAACATTTAGATGAGCTTATGTTCACTTTCTTGTGGATCAACATTTTGGTTTCCATATTCCCACCATGATCAACAATCACCTGCAGAGTACCCACAGGGCGAGCAGCACTCTCCCAGACGCTGTTGTTCGCTCCCGTTCACCCCAAATCATTATTTTCTTCCCGACATTTCTTCTCTCTTAGGTCTTCCTGATTTTGATCTCAATGTTTTACAACAGTATCACAATATTAGATATCTTGAAAAGCTAGTATTGGACCTAAGTGCTCAGTTCAGTCCAATGAAGCAGAAAGCCTAACCTCTTAAATGCATATAATCTTTGGCAAAAAATAAATCATGACTGAGCTTTAACATTTACAACTGGGGCTTTGTAGGAATAGCCCATGACTTACAAATGAGGGTGTCCTTCACCAGTGGGTCTTGCTTTGGGCTGGAGGTGACAGAATAATTTCTAGACAAACACATCAGGAATATACGATGGGTAGAAGAGGTTATAAAATTCTAGCCAAAATGGAGTATGTGAGTGGTTTTCCAAGCATGCAAATATAGGATTTCATAAGAATTCTTTATTTTCATAGGAGTCACTGGACCAAGTATTTATTCATAAATTGTTTTAACTCAAACATTCAAAATAACTTTCACTCCTTTTTGAAGTAATCTGCATCAAAAAGACTCTAGGAGATACGTTCACTCTACTGCACTTATCCAGCATCATTGAAAAAAGGTGTTTAATCTTGCATGAATTTCCTCATAAAACACGTTTAATCTTTATGTAATAAAATTTATTTAAAACAGCATTTTCCAAAACGTATCACATATGTTCACAGCTTTAAAACTTTCTTTTTAATCATAAAATATAGATCTTTTTAAACAACATTTGCAGTTAAAACAAAATGCTTCCATTGGTGGTTCTCAAACTAGTTGCACAATGGAATCACCCGGAGAATTTTTTAACAAGTCACTGCTGTCCAGGCGGTAGCTCCAAAGATTCTGACTTACTTGGTCTTGTTATTAAGACTTTAAAAGCTCCTTAAGTGATTTTAATGTTCACCTAAAGCTAGGAACCACCCCTGCCCTCACCATGCCACACCTCAGGGTTAAAATTTTATTGTATCCTTCCAGACCTTTTCTTATGCCTCTGTCTCCATATTTTTTCCAGGCTTTTAATACTGTAAACAATACCACACTTAATAAGCTTGTGCATAGGTCTTCTTGCACATGTCTGGTTTTATGTATGGAATAAATCCCTACTAAAAAAACTGCTGGGCCAAAAATTGTATTTTAAAATATCGGTGGATATCGCCCTCCACAGAAGCTATGCAAACTTATACTTCAATCGGTAACGTGTGAGGTTGACCGCCTGCCTGTTCACATCCTCGCCAGTACCGTGATAACAAATTTTTTTATCTTTGCTTATCTGACAGGCAAAAGATGGTATCTCTATAATATAAATATGCATTTCTCTTATCATAAGTGGGCCTGGGCAGCTTTCATTCTCAAGATGACATCTGAATTTCCTCTTTGGCAAACTGTTCATCTTACTTGCATTTTTCTATTGAGTTATTAACATATTTTTCTTACTGATTTGCAAGTTCTTTATGTAGTAGGCAATGTAGCCTCTTTTCCGAACATGAGCTGCAAATTACTCTTCCTTGTTTATCATTTGTTTTGCCTCTGGTATTTTTTTGTCATGCTGCAACTTTTCTAATTTTATATGGTTGATTTTTCAAGCTTTATACCCTCCAGGTTTCATATCACACTTAGAAAAGACAGGATGATTTTAACTGATGGTTCTCAGGAAAATTTTTCCATTTCTTTAGGGCTTTTACTATTCAGCCATATGAATAGAGAAGTTTCCATCATGCTTGAATCAAAAAATATTTGGGGGAGAATAAACCTTTCATGGAAACAATTTTGCAAGGTATCAATCTAGAACTATTTGTAGAGTTCTGTAGTTCAATAACCAGCACTGGTTGACTACAGGCTTCTGAAATCTTTTCAGATGGTCTTAAAACTATTAGATATGAGGAGCGCCTGGGTGGCTCAGTCGGTTAAGCGTCCGACTTCAGCTCAGGTCACGATCTCACAGTCTGTGAGTTCGAGCCCCGCGTCGGGCTCTGTGCTGACAGCTCAGAGCCTGGAGCCTATTTCAGATTCTGTGTCTCCCTCTCTCTCTGCCCCTCCCCTGCTCATTCTCTGCCTCTGTCTCAAAAATAAATAAACATTTAAAAAATTAAAAAAAAAAAAAAACAAAAAACGATTAGATATGATTTTAGATAATCACTGCAATATCTGAATGAAGCCTTTTAAATCTACACAAAGACAGGACAGAATCATGCAATCCACATACTTGAAAATAAAAGTTTTACAGGTGCTTACTAAAGGAGGAATACTTGGAGCTGGCTTATTACACCAAGGGCTCAAACGCGTTCTCTGACTGATGTGGACCATCTGTGACAGAACATTAGAAAGCTCGGGGCGCCTAGGAACCTAGGTGGCTCAGTCAGTTAAGTATCCGACTCTGGATTTCGGCACAGGTCATGATCTCACAGCTCGCAAGATGGAGCCCTGCATCTGGCACTGCGCTGACCTCACGGAGCCTGCTTGAGATATTCTCTCTCTCTCTCTCTCTCTCTCTGTTTCTGCCCCTCCCATGCTCACACGTGCTTGCCCCCCTCTCAAAAATAAATACACATTAAAAAAAAAATCTCAGGGCACCTGGGTAGCTCAGTCAGTTAAACGTTCAACTCTTGGTTTTGACTGAGATCTGATCTCATGGTTTCACGAGTTCGAGCCTCGCGCTGGGGCTCTGCACTGGCAGCACAGAGCCTGCTTGGGATTCTCTCTCTCTGCCCCTCCCCTGCTTGTGCTCTCTCTCAAAAATAAATAAATAAACAAAAAAATCTCAACCTTTTCCCAGCACTCCCGGAAAAGACATCAGGGTAGAAATATCATCACTGAAAGAGTGCACAGAAGTGTGAAGTATGAGCTAGCATTTCAACCTTCTAATCTATTTTTGCTCCTTGTATCCCTATTGCTTGACCTCTTTTAATAAAAGTTCCTCTATCCAGGATGAGAAACAGCACTCTCCCGTGATTTTTCCCCCCAGAAAAAATACGTTTTACACCTAGAGTTCAGGAAAATTATTTAAAACTGGGCACAAGAGCTACCATAATGTGCCAGTAAAGATTCAGTTTATTTTCTACTGGAATTTATCTGAATAGATTACAAACCATCTTTACCAGGTTTGTGGAAACTCAGATGGTCTACAGGTGCACTGTCACTCAGCTGCCAAACCGTTTTCACCTTCTTCTGACCACCACTGATTTCCACTTTCCATTTCTGTGGCTTCTCACTAAGGAAAGAAGAAACATCAAAGGGGAAAAAAAAGCCCCAGTTATTCCCTTCCTTCCTTTTATACTCATAATTAGCGAAGTCCTCACGTGAGAGGCACTGAGAAAGAAGAGATGAACAGGTCGCAACTCTAAATTTCGGGGTTTGAGTCTGAACTACCTACAGGACACTGAAGTTGGGGATTTACACCTAATTTAGAAACATGAATCTGAAGCTCAGGAGAAGCTAGCGATGGGAGTTATGAATTCTCATTAGCCCAGAGGAATTGAGGCTTTGAGTGTGAGTCCAATCACCCAGGGAAGACGGAAAGCAAGAAGAAAAGAAGGCAGAAGGTGGAGTTCTGGTGAAAAGCCACACAAGAAGCAGGCAGAGGAAGACCCTGAAGAGAGAACTCCTCTCGGCCTTGGAGGAGGACCAGAGAGGTGGAATTAACATTAACACAGAACGCTGTGTCACAGAAATGAAGAAAAGGGACGGAGATCCAAGAAAGGAATAGTGTTAAATGCCAAAGAGCCTTCTAAGTGCCTACTCATCAGGAGAAAGAATTGGGGGGGCCAGCTGATTACACCAGGGGTTAAAGCACACTCTTTTACTGGCAAGTTGTCCACTGGATTTGGTAATTAGAAGGCCACCAGTGATCTCGGCCGGAGCAGTTTCAAGGAATGACAGGGTTTGGCTACGAGGGAACAAAATAGAGGGAGGGTAAAAACAGAGTGGCTTCGGTATGAGAGAAATTTCAAGCACATTACCTGTTGAGGGAAGAGCCGAGGAACCTATCATTTGACACAGCCTGAGTCCATGTGGATGGCCAATCTGTCACCTTAGCCTCATAGTCCCATACCTCCCCAATCCCAAACCCTCTCATTCCTCACAGGCATATCCTCGACTTGTCGTCATTACCCCGATCACTTTCTTCCCAATCTGTCATTTCCCTTCTGCCTACACTTTCTGCCCTATACTGTGAAGGAATTACAAGTGGAGAGAAAAATGAAAGACTAGAGGCCCAGTGGTAGAAAAAGAGAAGACAAAAGGTCTGGGAGAGGAGAGAGGGTGAACTCTACCAGATGGCAGTCAAAGAGCAGGACAGAGATGATTAAGGTTTCAGAGGTGGAGCACAGCTCTTGGTCACGAGACCCCCAGGGAAAGGACAGAGGAGTTGCCCAGGAATTATGGCCAGACTTAAAGTATAATTTAATTATTAAGTTGCTGACCTTTGATATAAGCTTTTTACAGCAGTTGGTCTGACTGGCAGCTGAAAAATGTGTTGCTCATCAAGAGGATTTTGTTTGTAGTATTTTATGCAGGATCTAAAACAAACAGAAAACAACAAAAAAAGAACTTCTTCTGGAAAAAAAAATGTCCCTTGGAGATAAAGGCTTTCTGGTAATCTAAAGCTCATAAGAGAAACATTTCACCCAGTACCACTAACCAAAACAACAGCAGAAGAATAATTTCAGGGCCACAACAGTAAACAAAAAAACAATGCCTCCTCCCCCCCCCAACAAAAAAGTTAGGTTGTTTTTTATTTTGAAAGGATATCTCAATTTTTTTTTCAATTTGTAAAAATTAATAGAAGGTCTATTAAGTTAAGCCAAAGTAAAGGCCTAACTAAGTGGGGGAGGAAGTGATATCAGAAAAAGAAAACCAGTAAGAATCAAAAGAGAGACAAAGATACAGCCTCCATGGTTTTCAGATTCTGGGGAATTAAAGAGTTAACTCAATTACACTATTCATCTTTAATGAAAATAAATGTCACATTCTGTAAACAATAATAATTTCAAATATTTCCCTTCAAATATTTCCCTTTACAACTGAGGCAAATTCTAAATTCGGGAAAGGCAATGGTACATTTCCTTCCACAGGGAAAAAGAAACCCAGTCCTTCCACTGGATGGCTCACTCATTTCGACCGTGAGGCTTCAAATACACATAAGACACCGGCAACCCATGTAGGAGGCTCATTCCAAACTGTTTCTAGCCAAACTGATCGGCAGAATCTCTAAAATTACAGCAGTGCTATTGGCAGAAGTCGGATAATAATATTTGGTTTCGTTCAATTACCACTGGAGGTCTAGCAATGATTACTTTGGCCCAAATGTATAAGGCTATAAAGAAAAGAAGAAGGAAATATTCATGAAGCACCCATTAGGTGTCAGGTACTTTAGACACATTACATCATTTCATCCTGACGACAAACACTTCAAGTTATTAGTTCCTGTTTACAGATAAGAAAATAAGATGCAGCGAAAGGAAACTTCCTCAGAAAGTCCCAAAATGCTAGAGCCAAGTATCAAACCTGAGTCCTTCTGAATCCAAAGCCTTTCCTTCCTCTGACAGGCGCTCAGAACCATTCTGCTACTGTGAAGACAGGGTGTACAGATTCTACCCAAACTGATAATAAAAACTGCACACATTTTGGCCCCGCCTATTTCATAAGAGACTACATTTTTATGTGGAAGGAACAAGAGCAATACTTACTGTGTTAAAGCAAAGAGGAGCTCATGTTGGGGTTTAATGAAAAGCATGCAACTGACTAATATTTCTAGAATATGGTGGAGTTTTTGAACACGACACACTTGTTCTTGTATGTCTACTGATGGAGTTATGAAATATTCCTGGAACAGAAAACAGCAAAATAAGGAGTTAAAGAGCACGAGCAATCTTGGGGCACTTGGGTGGCTCAGTCAGTTAAGTGTCCAACTCTTGGTTTCGGCTCAGGTCATTGTCTCACACTCCTGGGTTCTAGCCCTGCAGTGACAGTACGGAGCCTGCTTGGGATTCTGTCTCCCTCCCTCTCTGCCCCTCCCCTGCTCACACTCTCTGTCTTAAAAATAAATAAACATTAAAAAAAAAAGAAGAAGAAGAAGAAAAGCAATCTTTAGGAAGAATATGGCTATGCTTGCTAAGCCTAAACTATGCTTAATTAATAGGGGGGTAAAAAATGGAGGCAGCCAGACAGAATTTACCACCTTTCAATACTACTGCTCAAACTAAACTATAAGCAAAATTGTCACTGAGAACATGCTCAGCAAACTGTTACATTATCTGGTTAACACAAATTCGAGAACTGCCTCACCAAGGAGGCCCAAGTGAGTAACTAATACTACCCACCAAGCTCTCCAGATGGAATGACTGGCAAATCCACAAGATAATTCTTAACTTCAATACCCTTGCCAGGTTGATGGGAGTGTCCACCTCTAAAAACAGGTAACAAGTACCAAGAAATTAATCAAGTGTATTGATAAGCTTCCAGTCACATCTGAAACTGGTAAATAGGTACCACCCTTTGAAAAAAGAAATTTGGCAATGTATGTCAAGCATCATAAAATACTCAGACCTCATCCTATTTCTGACAAAACATCCAAAGGAAATAATCCACGGTAAATAACGGTAGGCAGAATTCTATGATGGCCCCCAAGATTCCCACCACCTGAAATACACATCTTGTAATAATCCCTTCTCCTTCATAGGCCAGAACTTGACAGATGGTGCTTCCATGATTAGGTTACTAAGTGACTGACTTTGAATTGATCAAAAGGGAGACTGTCACTATGACCTACCTAATCAGGTGAGCCTTTTAAAAGAAGGTGAAGCATTAGAGATGCTCTCCTCCTGACTCTGAAAAAACAAACTGCTCGCGCTGTGGAGAAGGCCACATGGCAAGGACCCAAAAACAATCCCTAAGATCTGAGACCGGCCCTGGACCAAAAAACTAGCAAGGAAATGGGAACTTTGGTCATAAGGCCACAAGGAAATGAATTCTGCCAACAACAAATGGGGGAACTTAGAAGTAGATCTTTCCCTAGTCAAGCAGATGGCAGACACCTTGATTTCAGCCTTGTGAAACTCTTAGCAGACTACCCAGCTAAAATGTGCCCAATTCCGAAACCCAGGAAACTGTGAGGCAGTAAGTCTGTGTTCATTTAGGCTTTTAAGTTTGTAGTACGGTGGTCCCCCCTTTATCCAAGGTTTCACCTTCCATGGTTTCAGACCTCTTGGAAGGTCAACAGTAGCCAAACGCTAGGTCACAACACTTACATCTTTCACCTCACTTGATCTCACTGGCATTTTATCATCTTGTAATATCACAAGGGTGAGTACAATACAGTAAGATTTTAAGACAGAGACCACATCCACATAACTTTTATTATAGTTTATTATAATTGTTCTATTTTTAGTTACTGCTGTTAATCTCTGTGCCTAACTTATAATCTCTGTGCATAACTTTATGATAGGTAAGTGTGTATAGGGAAAGACATAGTATACACAGGATTCAGTACTACCATACTTTCAAGCATCTACTGGGGGTCTTGGAATATACCCCCCAGAGATGGGAACTACTATAATTTGTTATGTTGTAACAGGAAACTAACACTAAGGGAAAAGCATTTGAATTATTTGAAGTAGGAGATGACTTGTTTTAAAAGACATCTTCCTGTGCCTTAGGCCTACGGAGTCACTGGGGCCCAGGAATTAGCAATTCAACTAGCCTTCTAGGAGGTTCTCCAAATTTAAGGACTATTGTGTCAAAAGCCTGGAGTCAAACCATATTAAAAGAAAAAAACAGGCATATGAAATGACGGGGGGGGGGGGTGGGGGGGTGGGGAATGCATGAAAATAAAGAATACCTTTTCTCTGTTATATATTTGTCTGTCTATCTATGTTTCCTAGGTCCTAGGACAAGGGCTGGCACAGAACAGGTATTTAGTATCTGCAGGTAGGATGACTGAATTAAAAGAAAAGCCAACTTTACAATAAAAGAACAGGGGCATTCAACAGTCAGTCGGTCGAGTGTCCAACTTCGGCTCAGGTCATGATATAGTGGTTCGTGGGTTGGAGACTCACATCAGGTTCGCTGCTGTCAGCACAGAGCTGGCTTCGGATCCCTGTCCCCCTCTGTATGCCCCTCTCCTGCTTGCACACACTCTCTCTCTCTCAAAACTAAATAAGCATTAAAAAAAAAAAAAAAAAACAACAAAACAAAACAGAGGCACCTGGGTGGATCAGTTGGTTGAGTTACCTCCACCTTACTCAGCTTCAACCTAAGACTTTGGCTCAGGTCATGATCTTGCCATTCCTGAGTTCGAGCCCCTCATCAGGCTCTGTGCTGACAGCTCAGAGCCTGGAGCCTGTTTTAGATTCTGTGTCTCCCTCTCTCTCTATGCCTCTTCCCCACTTGCGCTCGGTCTCTCTCTCTCTCTCAAAAATAAACATTAAAAAAAAAAGAATAAAAGGACAAACTCACCAAATGATTCAAAGATGCAAGTTCCTGACCTAGTAAGAAAACACACAGATAACACAAATAAGCTTTAGGTATCGCCTATTACTTGTTAAGGAACCTTAGTAAAATTTTGCAGAGCTCCTATATAAAAGAGATGCTCCAGCCAAATAGTTCCCCAGAAATAGCCAAATTTTCTGGCACATTACACCATGAATATATATTAATACTATTCTAAAAGTGATCACAACTTGCCTCTAATAAAAACAACCAAGTGTTGGGTATTAAAACAGCATCTCACAGAAAGGTTTCTTTTTATTTAATACACTAACCTCAAAGAATCTCAAAATGTTTGAACTAAAAACACAAACCAAAACTAGAGTTAAATTTAATCTCTTTATCAAGGAGGAAAGTAAGTCCCAGCGAAGAGAAGTGCTGGTCTCACAGAGAACCAGGGGTGAAGCCAGGGCTATAAATGACTAGGGCCAAGTAGAAAGATAAAATCTGAGAATACTTATGGCTGATGATTGTGACACGCTTTTTCATTTTTTGAGCAGGGAAAGGGACTCACCTATGAAAAAACTGATATAATCTTTTTTTAGTTTGTCCAGACCAATTTCCAAAAGCATCTTAACTGGAACAGTCCCACTGAGAGAAATTGTATCCATGGTTCCGTGATAAGACTGATGAATAAGCTTACTTAGTAAACTGTTACTCCCACTATGGAGCTAGAAATCAAAACAAATTTATAAAACCATAAATAAAAATATAAACATATCAATAAACAAAAGAAAAACAAACTGCATGAGCTACGAGCTAAGAATGTATAAGCTTGTATTTTTAGTCTCCTGATACTATAAATAGTGTGAATAAAAAACCCTGATTTACAAACGTGTCAGCTCCTGAAGGGTCATTCCTATACGATTCGCTTGAGTCCAAAGCAACTATGAAGAGTTTCAACTTATCACCCCCAGATACGGTTCCACCAAAGAGAAGACAGAGTTGGTTCTCTGAAGCTCTGCAACCAGCAATTCTTTTCTCCTAGCTGATTAAGTGCTCCTGGGTGTCTTTCCCAAACTGAACGTCTTCATCTGCACGGAAAACCTGCTGCGGTGGGAAAACTCCCTCCCTCGGTGGTCTATTCACTGGTCAGGAGGAACTCCCTGGCTACAGATTCTGACATCCTAACTAGATCATTTGCAAATTAAGATGTGTGAACTTACAGACCTAACAGATGTTCCAAATGTTAAGCACTTTGTTTTAGAGATACCTGAAATATTGGCCATTTTGTCACTAATATCTATTATCTCTAATCTTCATCATCACCTTTTGCATTTCCCTTTGTTTAATAAAAACGATTTTCGTGTTGTTTGCACTCACTGCACAGGGCAGGGATATACTTGCAAACGCCTCACAGAGACTCGGATGAGAGAAACTCTATGGCCATGGTTAAAACACCTACAGCCACCACTGCCCAGTTAGGGGCAGAGCTCACATGCCTTTGCTTTGCAGTTGATCTTTGTTCCCACCCATGGAAGTTTCTAAGTTTTAGAGTCGTGAACTGGCAGATACACTATTTCAAAGAATTCCTACAAAATGAGGAATGTTTCTAGTTTTTTACTTAGCTTTCTCTTGATTGTAAAAGCACGAGTTCATTGTGGAAAATCCATAAAGTATAGAAATGTATAATGCAGTTGGAAAACCTCATTTGTAACCCTAGCACCAGAGGTGACTGCTGTTAACGTTTTGATTTATTTGTATCCAGGTTTTTCCCTTCAAAATTTACTTTTTTAATGCAATAGTGTATAATCCTTTCTTTTGTCTGCAGATTGTAAGCGTTTCTCCACCGATCATCTGTCAGCACCATTTTTAGCAAAGATGTGGCTGTATCATTCTTTACTTATGGTCCATTAATGAGAAGTTTATGTCATTTATAATTTTTTGCTACCAGAAATGAGGTTGTGATAACTATTCTAATACATAAAATCTTGATACATATTCCTGTGTAGAGCTCAGGGTGGATCCGAAGAAAAAAATTAATGATTTAAAGGGCGTGCATGATACATTTGGAGAATATTTAACCCTAAAACAACACCACGAGGTAGATACTCTTCCTCCTCCTACTTTACAGATGAGGAAACTGGGGCGCAGAGACCTAAAGACACCTGCCCAAGTTTACACAGCTAAGAAAGCAGCAGGGCTGGAATTAAACTCAGGCAGTCTGTTCCCAAGCCTATGCCTTAACCTTCATGCTCAGCTGCTGAAAAAGGGTTCTAACGCACACTACTAAACCTACCCATGGTTGTATATCACCACGTTGTAGACTCTGGATGATCAGCGTGAAACATTTCACCAAGTCTTGATAAGAAATCACACCTTGGAAAACAAGTCAGTCCAACATTACTTTCATGGTATTTCTGCAGATCAAATATATCATTAATCTTAAGGATACGCAAGTAAGTAGAGGACAAGTATCTGTACTTTATGGATGGGGGAAAGGGAAAGAAAATAAAGACGAACAGGAAGATTTAACACATTTCTAAAGTAAACTCAGTGTCACAAAATAACACAGTGAAACATTAAGGAACATCTTTTCCTTTTTCTAATAATTATAATTCCACTAAGGTGTATGTTTTGGTTCATATAAACATAACATTAAAACCACCTACGTCTTATGCTCAAGGCAGGAGAAAAATGGACTCTATAAATTACCTTGTCTTAGTACAATTCTTGAGTAGAATGTGCCAATACGTTATTAGAAATGAATCTGATAAAATAGGAACCAGACTTCCACACAAGACTAATAGTACACATTGTATGATTTTCAAAGACTTAAAAAGTAAGCCTAACAAATAACAGGAAACATTTTATTTTACAATCATGGTAGACACGTACTACTGCTCATTTTGAACCACAGCTGCTCAGCAAAATCGAGATCGCCCCGCACTGTGAAAAGACACTCGATGGTACGGTCAACTGCAGCACTGTCATGCTTCACTGTCTGAGAAAGAAGCGTTAGAGAAGACTCAGTTTATTAAAAAAGAAAAGAGGGGCGCCTGGGTGGTTCAGTTGGTTAAGCGTCCAAGTCTTGATGTCAGCTCAGGTCATGATCTCATGGTTTGTGGGATCAAAGCCCGAGTCGGGACCTGTGCTGACAGCATGGAGCCTGCTTGAAATTCTCTCTATCCCCCAACTCAAAATAAATAAATACACTTAAAAAAAAAAAAAAAAAAAAACAAAAAGAAAAATAGTTTAAGGACAGCGACCTTTTAAATCATGCTCTGAGAAAATGTGGATCCACAGATGTGAGTGAATTTTCTAGAACTTCATTCACTAATGAGGAGATACAAATCAACTGACCGTGAAAAACTGGACCCTTAAATTGTTTTAAAAGTGTGATGCCTAAAGCAAGCATTCAACTTTCCTTCTATGCAAAAATACTTAATTAAATGAATTTGTCTCCATTTTCCTGTTCATCAAATGACAACCTATTTAACTTAACTTAATGATACCAAGAAAGGCATTACCATCTTATAGCATATTAACATAGAGTCATTTCTGCTTCTCTGCAGTTGATCAACTAATAACATGTACTTATTAGTTCTCATCAAAAGCTTTTATTAGTTCTTAAGGAAAACAATCACCAGTGCTGACTTTAAAGACCAAGAAAAAAAATACCCTCAAAACACTGCCTTTGCTGTACCAGATCCATTTGAAATGGTAGGACATGAAGGGTAACAGTACAACCAAATCGTAAAAGCTGTTTCAGTGTATGTTGCTAACTGATAAGGATTGCTTACCTCTGTGTCTTTTTTTGTAGAATCACCAAATCCATCCAGCTTATTTAAGTCTAGAAAAGTAGCAAAAGCTTATTAACTCTAGATTTTATCTTTCTGCTTTCCAAATTATTTCCATCCTAATCCTACTTTCAAATGGTAAATGAGGACAGCAGAAATACAACCAGGGATTTTAGCAAATTACTTAACTCTCTAATGGAGGTTATGATAGATACCCAACTGGTAGGGGTGTGGGGATGTTCTGAGACACAGTGAAAGCCCCTGACACACATTGCTGGGCATATGGTAGGTGCTCAAAGGTTTCTCTTCCATCCTTCTTTTCCTACAATCTCGAATACAGCTGCGATATATAAAATTTCAATTCAATATTACTTCTTAAAATTACTTAGACCTCTACTACTAGTAATTCAGAACAAATCTGTCCCTCTGACCATGACAGACCTCACAGCTTCATATATATCCCAACCAAAAGGAATACCACGCCTAAAAAGACAACTTATTTTTGAATTTAGAAAGTATAAATTCGCAACTAAGAAAAATAAACAGTATAAAGAGAGCATGAGTTAGGAAAACAAAGACCATTCAGAAATTCCTGCACAAGATCAACAGCAGACTTTACTTCCAGAGGCTCAGGCCATTCGCTTACACCCGTCCTCAAACCATCAGCCAAGACCTATGGGAGATTAAAAAAAAAAAAAGAAACCCAAAATTTTTTAGCAAAAAACATAATTTAATCAGTGGGAATATATTTCATAATATTGGTCATCATAAAATTTTTTGAATGACTAACCACAAGCCAGGAATAGTTCTAAGTGTTTTATATGTAGTATGGTACGTAATCCTCACAAAAATCCCATCAGGCAGATATTACCATCATCCCTTTTCCTGAGACCAGAGGTGAAGTAACTTGCTCAAGGTCACACGTTACTGACAGTGCAAGGACATACACCCAGTAATCCGATACCAAACACGGTGTTCTAATGATGATGCCACGTGCATAGGTGCTGAGGATTCCAGAGTAATGAGCCTACCCTGAAGATGCTTTTAACTTTGATTAAAAAGGACCAACAGGGCACCTGGGTGGCTCAGTCGGTTAAGTGTCCGACTTAGGTTCAGGTCGTGATTTCACGGTTCATGAGTTTGAGCCCTGCGTTAGGCTCTGTGCTGACAGCTCAGGGGCTGGAGCCTGCCTCGGATTCTGGGTCTCCCTCTCTCTCTGCCCCTCCCTCGCTTGCTCTCTCTCTGTCTCAAAAATAAACATTAAAAAAAAAAAAGGACCGATAATCCTGGTGCAATAATCAGGGAACAACAAATGTGAAACTGAATGGAAGTTTATATAAAAATAATATAAATGTATATGCCTATACATACATTATCTAAACCAAAGGAAAGGGGGTCAACATAGGCTGGAATCACCACGGGAACAATATGAAACATCAGCTGAACTCAAATGTGGGAACTGTGAGCTGTAGAGAAGGGAAGGAGCACGGAAGAAGATGAAGAGGGTGGGGTGGAGTCCGGTTGTGGTGGAGAAAACATGCAGGGAACGGTGGGAAATGAGATCAGAAGGAACAGGGGCTATACAGAAATACAGATCTTAAAACCTGGAAAGATTTTTGGGGGCACCTGTCTGGCTCAGTCAGAAGAACATGTGACCCTTGATCTCAGGGTCTTGAGTTCAAGCCCCACATTGGTTACAGAGATTACTTAAAAATAAAATCTTTAAAAAAAGGAAACAAAAACATAAAAAGATTTATTTCATATGAAAGACAACAGCCATTGTTGATTGTTTGGTAGGAAAATGACATGACCAAGTAGTTAAGAATTCATGTCAGAAATACCCAAGATGGATTCTTTTTTTTTTTTTTTTTTTTTAATTTTTTTTTCAACGTTTTTTATTTATTTTTGGGACAGAGAGAGACAGAGCATGAACGGGGGAGGGGCAGAGAGAGAGGGAGACACAGAATCGGAAACAGGCTCCAGGCTCCGAGCCATCAGCCCAGAGCCATCAGCCCAGAGCCTGACGCGGGGCTCGAACTCACGGACCGCGAGATCGTGACCTGGCTGAAGTCGGACGCCCAACCGACTGCGCCACCCAGGCGCCCCAACCCCCAAGATGGATTCTAAAGAAAAAAGGAAGTACAAGGTTTCTCAACCGAAGTGATATCATTTTCCACCCCCAGGGGATCTTTGGAAAAATTTGCAGATAATTTTTGGTGTCACAGTGACTGGAGGTACCGGGGCACTTTGAGCATTTAGTCTGGTAGGGGCCAAGGTTGTTAGCATCCTTGTGTTCCCAAACCACGAAGAATGATTCTGCCTAAAACACCACCAGTGTCCCTGTTGAGAAACAATGAATGACCTTTAGACTGGTCCAGGAAGGAGGTGATAAGGGCCTTAACTAAGATGGGCAGTGACAAAAAGCTTAAAGGCGAAAAAAGAACAGTTTATTAGAGAGGGAGGGAGGGAGAGAGGGAAGGAGATGAGGAAAAAATAAAAGAAAAAATCCTATCTATTTACAAAAATACAAGGCATTGAACTTGGAGAGACTGCGGTCATGTGCACATCTAAGATCCTGCGAAGTTATAAGGGAGGTTATAACAAAACATGGACTTGCAAGTCAGACAGACAGACAGACATGTCTTTGAATCAGGTCTTCCACAAACCAACTACTGATGTCTCAAGCAAAGTAACTGAACCATCTAGCACCACCTGGATGGCACACAGTGGCAGCTTCTAATTGTGGTAGTTAAGCGGTAGCAGTAAAAATAGCTCTCACTAAACTAAAATATAAGGTTTCTAGCCTGGAAAATTGAAGGAATGGTAGAACCACAGCCAGAAATGGGGGGTTCTCTGAGGGAGATCTAGTCTGGAGAAGATCTCAAGTTTCCTTTTGGAAATACTGAGTTTGAGAGCAACAGCAGCAGACCAGTATCAGCTTAAAGAAGAGAGTCTGGGGGCATCTGGGTGGCTCAGTCAGTTAAGCGTCCGACTTCAGCTCAGGTCATGATCTCACGGCTTATGGGTTCGAGCCCTGCGTCGGGCTCTGTGCTGACAGCCTGATTCGAATTCTCGGGCTCCCTCTCCCTCTGCTCCTCCCCCGCTTGTGCTCTCTTTGCCTCTCAAAACTAAATAAACGTTAAAAAAAATAATTGAAAAACAAAAAGAGAGTCTGGAGTTCCCTCATAAAGGTATTATCAAACCAGTGAATGGACGAGCTCTCTGCCAGTGTGTGGGGAGAGGAGGGCAGAGACATGTGGAGAGAAATATGATGGAAGGTCACAGGAAGGATGCTGAGAAAGGATTCTTTCCAGAAAGAAAGGTACCAAGTTTTGTACAAAAAGGGAAATAATAATCAGAGGTAAAGGTATTAGAAATGCTTGGTACCACGCCAGATGTCGAGGACACAGAGTACCTGGCACTCAAGTGTAGGAGGGGAGACAGAGAAGTAAACAGACTACCGGGGTTGATAAACACCCGACAAGCGGTGTGTGTGAAGTGCTCTGGCAGCACAAAGCAGAGGCAACACACGCCATTCTGAGGGAGCAGTGCGATCATCCTGGTGACAATGTCACAGACAGCTCGCCTGGCACACGGGTGGGAGAAGGGCACACTACACAGGTCAAGACACGCTCACCTCAAAGTGACAGAGTGACAGGACCAAGGTACTGTAAACGGGCCAGGGTTGGGGGGGGGGGGGGGGGGTGGTCAGTGGGAAAAGTAGGGTGTGAGGTTAAACTAAAAAAGAGCCAAAAAGAACAGGAAGAGATTCTTCAAAGCCAGTAGCCATCAGGGAAATGCAAATCAAAACCATAATGAGATACCATTTCATCCCCACTAGGATGGCTCTGATAATGATAAGACCACACGAAGCATTGGCAAGGATACGGAAAAACTGGAACGGACGGACGCTGCCGGTAGGAATGTAACACTGTACAGCCACTTTGGAAAACGGTTGTGGTTTGACAGCTCCTCCAAAGCTTAAACATAGTTACCACAATGACCCGGCAACTCCATTCAGAAGATATGAAAACATATGTCCCATAAAACTTGCTCTAGACTGCTCATGGCAGTATTCGTAATAGTCAAAAAGTAACAACAATCAAAATGCCTATCAGCTGATGAATGGATTAACAAAATGTGGTATATCTATATAATAGAATGCTATTTGGCAATGAAAAGAACAGAGTACTACAAAGGAGTTGATTACTGGCTGCTAGGGGCTGGTGAGGGTGGGAGGTGACTGCTAATCAGCAAAGGGTTTCTTTTTAGGGTAATAAAAATGCTCTAAAATTATATATGGCCACGGTTGTACAACTCTAAGTATACTAAAAACCACTGAATTGTATACTTAAAACAAGTGGATTTTATGGGATATAACTTATACCTCAATAAAGCTTAAAAAGAAAAGAAGTAGGCAGGACACCTTCTTGAGATTCAATTTGTAGAATGGAGTAAAACTCAACAAAACATCAAGTTCTTGAAACACATGCTCATCAATCTTTAGCATGAATCAAAATCCCAGTGATTAACAAGCAGATTATACACGCATTTGGCATAAATTGGCAGCTGATCCACCTAAAAGAGGGGAATCCGTTGTGAGAATAGAAACCAAATACTCTCGTAAAAAGGTGGAAGAAGAGCAGCTATAAACTAACAAAGGATACCGGTAAAGGACAACTACCACACAGTAAAATCAGACAGCCCAAATTGCCGAGCATATCTAATGAATACATAGCAACTGCAACAAATTTTGAACACAAACTAAATAATAATGATACTAGCAAACACTTTTATGAAAATGTAAAATTTAATGCAAGTTACGAATTCCAGTAGGATACTCACAAGGAGAAATTTCACTTCTCTCTGGAGATGATTCAAAGGACCTCTGGGCTCTCCCGATTCCACTTTAATATTCTAAAAAGTTCCCAAAGTCAGTTTTCACTGGAAATCCCATCTTTTCTGCATAAGGGTCACAGTTACTTGCGTTTCAAATTCCCCACACATTAAAACATGTATTTCCTAAAGCACTAATGAACGTAAGTAGGGTAATACTGCACTTAGAGTATCATACCCAGAGACACCATAGATCCTGTCCATCCCGATACAGTAACCTAAACTCATGCCACCACCCCTCTCGACTCCGCCATCCTACCTACGTGGAACATCTGCTCTCCTGCCCTTTCCCACTGAATTTCCAAAAGACACGTGGGAGAAATGTAAACAAATACATCTTAAGACCCAATGACAAACTTAGCATTCATTTCCACGTACCAAAAGTAACGGCCCCCTAATAAATATGTTCAGTAGATTCCTAACTAAACCAACAGTGTGCTGTCTTAGCCAGAAGAGAAAAGCATTAAGAACGTAATTATCCATAATCCCGCCACCCTGGGGGAATAACAATTAACCCCGTCCAGGCTTCCGTGTACACAGTTTTTTAAAACATAGTCGAGATCCTACTGTATACACTGTCTTGTACATCTTCCTTTTTTCTGCTTAATAAGAATTTCCTGTTATTATTAAAGACATTTTACATCATGATTTTTAAAGAATATACAATATTTCATTAGGGAAATCTACTTTAATCATTTCCCTATTGAACATTCAGGTTTGTTTTTAATATTTTAGAAACACGGTTATCATCACGATATGAAACTATCTTTGTACATAAATTTTTTGCCAGCAATTCCGATTCACTTCTTAAGTCAGATGCCTGGAAATATAAATACAAAGCGAAAAGGCCTAACAGCCCAAATTGCTAAGCGTATCTAACGGATACATAACAACTGGAACAAATTTTGAACACAAACTAAATAATAATGATACTAGCAAACACTTTTATGAAAATACAAAATTTAATGCAAGTTACTGTATTGCCAGTATCTGCAATCTTTTAAGAACAGGAGAGATAAGTCATTTTGATCATTTCACTTGGGTCCCAACTCAAGAGACTTTATTAATCACTAGAAAGTTCTTAAGTTACATAACTGCAGCACTGTGGGCAACTGACAGATCAGATCACCCGGCAAAACCTCCACCCACTGCCCTGGTGAGACCTCAGGGGTGAGCTGGGCCTCAGAGATGTCCGGCGAGGGCTAGGGCTGGCGCTGGCAGCATGCAGCACCAGCAACAAGCAAGCGAAGAGTAAATCCACACTGAATAAACTCAACATAAAATAAAGTTTGCTCCTACCAGGGTTGCGGTTGAGGAAAGCGGAGGGGTTTGAAGAATCTCATCCACGGGACTCCAGGAAATATCCAAAGTGATCGTAGTCTGTGATGCGGCAAGTGTGTCGTCCAAGGCCGTGGACTTAAACAGCTCATACTGGGCAAAGCCCCTGGCTGTTACCTGAAAAAAGCATATCCAGCCAACCCAACCGTTAGCCACGCTTTCACATGGCCAGAGGCCCATTATCAAAACTACCTTGGTTCTTTTCCCAGCAAAAGAAAAAGCACTACAATTTTATCCCAAATGGAAAAATAAAACCATTCTTTTTCATCACAGAGACTGGCTAAAAAGCAAGAAGGCATCTACTTTTAGTCACTAGCCAATATGAAAATAAACACAAACATTTTGATACTATAAAAAAAAACACATCTAGTCCTATTAGGAGTGAAAAAAGCATTAAACAAGGGAGGCACATCCATAACAGTTTGAAGAAAATAACGTGAGCAGAAGAGAAATACTTACAGTAGACAAGTGATGTCTTTTCTTATGTGAACTTTTTAGGTCTTCAAGATTTACAGAATAATTTTTATCAGCTATAAGACATAAAAGGAAACATCATTTTAAAGGTACAATTCAAAATTCTATGGTTAGAGCTAAAAAAAACTAGGATCCCTCAAATTCTAAGGGCACCACAACCTAACACTAGTAATTGTTAAAATTAAATAAATCCTCAGATGAAATGTTGACAGAAGGAGGAAAGTTGCCGGCGATGGGGGTGGGGGGTGGGGTGCCTGCGTGGCTCTGTCGGTTAAGCATCCAACTCGATTTTGGCTCAGGTCATGATCTCATGGTCCAGTTCGTGAAATGGAGCCCTGAGTCAAGTTGGGCTCTATGCTGACAGCAGGAAGCCTGCTTGGGATTCTCTCTCCCTCTCTCTCTGCCCACCTGTCCCCCACTTGTGCACACGATCTTCTCTCTCTAAATAAATAAATAAATATTTAAAAAAAGGGAGGGGGAAGAAAAGTGGAGCAAAGGCCAATACTGAAACCATGCCCCATACAGTAAATGAAGTTGAAACAGCAGAAAATTTAAAGCTTGTTTTTCAGAGACCTGTTTCTCTCTAATCAGCTATTGTGTCTTTTCAGATCCCACTAATAAATCTACTAGATGTCTCTTTAGAAACCTGGACTCGGGGTCAACGGAAACGGCTCCAGCCAATGAAAAAGCAAGGCTCTGCACCCCTTACCCAAGGTAACGAGCCCCAGACGCCATTATCCAATTTGTACAGGCTCTTGAAGCATACCCATAGCTTCTTCTCCTTGTCCTAAGATAACCTCCTGGCATCAGTGACTGAATCATGCCTTGTTCTGGGGTTAATCTCCACTCCAAAGGGAACGTGGGATAGACATTACATACGTTTGCTCAATGTGCACGCTCCATCTTTCCCCAAGCATAGTCACAAGCTTCCCCCATCCTTTTCCTCAGTAAGTATGCGATCTCAACTCCTATGATTATAAAAAACTTGCTCTAATCTCAGTCAGGAAGGCAGTTTGGGGATTACTCCCCAGCCCTCTCAATGGGCTGCCCTTCTGAGAATAAAACTTTCTCAGCCTCAAACCCAGTGACTCAGGGATTAGGTTTACTGCAGAGTGAACACACAAATCTGATTTTAGGGTTCAGTAACAATGCTTCTACCAAAAGTATAATTAAACATCTACTATGAGATCGGAATTATATTGTCATTACATTCAATTTTTTTTATCTTCCAATGAAAATTCCCAAAAATACACACATATAAATCAAATGAAACCCAAATAAAACTAGTAAACAAAACCATAAACTTCTGTTCAGAGTTTTGGAGATCTGTTTCTGGAGTATCTCCTGTATGCCCCAAGTTACACACCAGAGTAGGTCCATGGTGGTTGACAAGTTCCATCGTGTGCACTTCCCCTCTTAACAATTTCAGTTTTCAGTACAAATCACAGCACAATAAGGACACAAATAAATACTCACACCCCCACAAAAGTAAGAAGAGTGAGCTCTCACCTTTACAACTGACCGTATATAAGACAATTCCTGTAATGCTGTCATTTGTGGTGACAAGCTCAGCTCCCAGCCAACAGGTCCCTTCAGGATCTGAACTGTCACACCTCACCCACAGGGCAGGAAGGGCAGTAACTGGATGATTAGTCTTCAAGTGGGTCATATTAGGATTGTGAGCCATAGTGTAAAGTCCAATTAACTGCCTTGAAAACAAGAGTACAAAGAATAAATTATAAATAGTGACTGCCAACCAGTCAACTTTTCTTTTTCAAAGATACTACGAAGGGTATCTACAATTGTGACACTGATCCTACTTCTGATCACCAGGATTCTGCAACAACTGTATTATGTGGGAGTTTTCCTCATACCAAGTAATTCTAACACCAGCCAGGTATCCTACAATTCAACTCAATTCTGACACTATCTACCCAGAGACAGCATCAGATCCCACAGATTAAGGCTCAGTTCTACAAGACTGGCTCCACCCCCTACTTTTAGATGCCAAATGCAAGTCCAGGTTGACACCTGTGCTTCTGAAGGGCCAGCTGTGAACCAGACGTTCTAACAACCTCCTCTTTGGGCTCGATTAATTTGCTAGAGCAGCTCACAGAACTCAGAAAAACATTTTACTTGCTAGATCACTGGTTTATTATAAAAGGATAGAGCTCAGGAGCAGACAGATGGGAGAGGCACAGGGCAAGGTATGCGGAAAGGTGTGGAGAGCCCATGCCCTCTCTCAGTGAGCCACTCTCCCCAAATCTCTACCTGTTCACCAACCCAGAGGCTCACCACACACTCTCCTTTTGGGTTTTTATGGAGCCTTCATCATACAGACATGAACTAATCAATCACCAGCCACTGGTGACTGAACTCAACCTCCAGCCTTTCTCCCTTCCCTGAAGGTAGGGGTGGGGCTAAATGTTCTAACCCTCAAAATCACTGGGTTGGTTCCCCTAGCAACCCCCAAACCAGTTACTTAGGGACTTTCCAAAAGCCATCTCATTAACATCACAGAAGACACCTCTCTTTCTCCCCACTTAAGAAATTACAAGGGCTTTAGGGACTCCTTGCCAGGAACCGTGGACAAAGACCAGATATGTTTCTGATTATAAATTCCAATACCCCAGTATCCCAGAAACAAAAACCCGGAAATTAAGTGGCAAAATACATAAACAATTCACCCAGTGAAAAAGTGGGAGAAGGGCACACCAGGCAGATCAAGATGCACACAGCAGGAAGTGACAAGAATGTGACAGGATCATAACTTCTACCAATGGGGAATCCAATTCGGTAAGGGTAGAGGTTCAGTAGGAGTGAAAGCAGGCTGTGAGATTAAACAAAAGAAATAGACGAAATAGGTAGGCTATGTTAATTACACCTCAATAAAGCTGGGGCTTTAGGAGTCAATCAGCACATGAAAAGATGCTTGAGGTCACTGGTCACTGAACACTTAAGGAAAATTGAATAGACTGTGAATTAGGTAACAGCACCCTAACAGTGTTAAACTTCCAGATTTTGATCATTGTTCTGTGGTTACATAAGAGAATATAATTGTTGTTAGCAAATACTTAGTGAAGTATTTATTTATTTAAAAGTTTATTTTGAGAGAGAGAGAAAGAGAAAGAAGAAACACATGCACAAGCAGGGGAGGGGTAGAGAGAGGGAGAGAGAATCCCACAGAACCTGACTCGGGACTCAATCTCACCAACTCATGAGATCACGATCTGAGCCAAAATCAAGAGACAGACACTTAACTGACTGAGACACCCAGGCGCCCCCACACACATTTTTTAATGAAATATCGACAGTATGTTGGAGACAGTGTTCCTTTACCTCTAAATACTTCACTATAGATAGGGGTGCCTGGGTGGCTCAGTCAGTCAAGCGTCTGACTTTTGATTCTGGCTCAGGTCATGAGCTCACAGTTTCATGAGATCGAGTCCAAGTCTGGCTCTGTGCTGACAGTGCAGGATTCTCTCTCCCCTTCTCTCTGCTCCTCCCCCGCTGATGCAGGCACACGCTCTCTCTCTCTCAAAATAAATGTTTTTAAAAATGTGTGTGGGTGATATGAGTACCTTGTAAAGGTGGCAGAGTGGGGGAAGAATAGGAGGTGGAATAAGAGAGAGAAAGACAAAGCGGATGCAGCAAAGTGTAAATAACTGGTGAATCGGAGTTAAGGGTATAGAGAAGCTCCTGCGCTACTCTTTCAACATTTCTCTAAATTTGAAAGTGTATCAAAATTAAAAGGTACCAAAAAACATGGCTTAAAATTTTCAAAGAGATGAAAGCTTAATTTATTACCAACAGATGTTCAACAATGGAATTTCTAAGGGACTGTACTTCAAAAAGCAAATACAGTAATTCCAAAAGGAAGGTCTGTAATGCAAAGCAAAGCAATGATAAGCATATGGATAAATCCAAACAAACACCGGATAAACAAAAACAATACAAATAAATAATGTTTAAGTTGTAGGGGGGAGAAGAGAAAAAAGGCCAAATATGACTTAAAATCCAGAAGCCATAAAGGACTGATCGATTTAACCACATAAAAATGTTAAAAGCTTTGGGGCGCCTGGGTGGCGCAGTCGGTTAAGCGTCCGACTTCAGCCAGGTCACGATCTCGCGGTCCGTGAGTTCGAGCCCCGCGTCAGGCTCTGGGCTGATGGCTCAGAGCCTGGAGCCTGTTTCCGATTCTGTGTCTCCCTCTCTCTCTGCCCCTCCCCCGTTCATGCTCTGTCTCTCTCTGTCCCAAAAATAAATAAAAACGTTGAAAAAAAAAATTAAAAAAAAAAAAATGTTAAAAGCTTTAACATAGCAAAACAAAAAACCACCATGAAAAAGAGTCACTTTGTGAATATTGTTATAGTCCTTACTGTCTAATGTTATTATTTACATGACTCTATCCTCCAGAACTCCTTCCTGGCAAACACTTTGGTTCTGGAGGTGAGAGAGGCCAGCCAGGGAGAGCTGCACAGTGGGGAGGCAGAAAGTGAGGCTGGCAAGGCAGACAGGGGTAGCAGGGGTACTACTGGCATCTGGGTGGGAGGATTCCTCCTTGTGCAGGAGAACCCCATGCACTGCAGGACGTTTACTGAACATTGCCCAGGCCAATTGCTCGCCTTAGTCACTGTAACAACCAAAAAGTGCCCCTGCATATTTCCAAATGCCCACTGAATATGGCAGCCGGGAAGAGGGCCACCGGACTAGACAATGAAGGCTTCTATTCATAAGAAATCTGGATCTCATCATGAGGCAAGGAGAACCACTGAAGGATTTTTAAGCTAGGAAACAACATGATCAGGCCTTCAGGGATTTATACAGATCACTCTGGGGGCGCCTGGGTGGCTCAGTCGATTAAGCGTCCAGCTTCGGCTCAGGTCACGATCTCACAGTCCGTGGGTTCAGGACCCATGTCTGACAGCTCAGAGCCTGGAGCCTGTTTCAAATTCTGTGTCTCCCTCTCTTTCTCTGCCCCCCCCCCCCCCCCCCCAGCCCCGCTCACACTCTGCCTCTCTCAAAAAAAAATAAACAACAAAAAGAATTTAAAAAAAAATCACTCTGGCAGCAGCAAGGAAAAAAGACTGTAGGGGTACCAAATACAAAGAAATTGAGAAACAACAACAATAAACGGTATACGGGAGTGAAGAAGTGGATGACAACACAGTCTTCTTGGTCACGCTTGGGATACCTATGAGATACTCAACTAAAGCTATCCATGCAGAGTTGGGTATACACGTCTAGAAGGAGAGGGTGGGGGAGAGGGAGAGGGGGAGGGGGAGGGGGAGGGGGAGGGGGACGGAGAGGGGGACGGAGAGGGGGACGGAGAGGGGGACGGAGAGGGAGACGGAGAGGGAGACGGAGAGGGAGACGGAGAGGGAGAGGGAGACGGAGACGGAAACGGAGACAGAGACGGAGAGGGAGAGGGAGGAGGAGGGATCTGGATTAGATATAGACTTTTTTTTTCTGCAATGTTTGTAAGAACACTTTAAATCCCAGCCTCCAGCCCTCCTCCCAGCTGACACTAAGAAAAACTTACCTTGCTCTCCCAACTGGTAAAGCAAGTGGTCCAACATTCTCCCCAGTAGAGAAATCAGAAATAGCAGTTTCTTCAGACTGTAGTTCTTCAACATGACTTGTTTCTTCCTTCTCTAAAGGCTTTAGAAATATTTTTTTAATTATTTAGCCAGGTAAAAGAACACTCACCAGTCAGTTCTTTACTATGCTAGAACACAACGTACTGGTTTCTAAACCCTTAAGCACAAATGATTGGGTTATGCCAAGAAGCATAGCTACAAAGCAGTCTGGTACCAATAAATTTTGCCATTACAAGCATTTCCACTGCCCTATAAAAAAATAATGATGTAAGTTGCTACTGACAGCAGAAGCATCTGATGTCATTAGAAAAGGAAGTGCTCGGACACATATAAAAAGATGAATGAAAGACAAAGCACCCCATGGGGAAACCCATGGGAGACTCAATTTCACATTCCCCAAACTCAAAGGTCCACAGCCCTTACTCCTCAAATCTGCTCCTCTTAGGATTAGCAGCTCTCATTTGTGTTACAGGGTTCTGAAATAAATCTATGTTTCTAATATCTACACATTTAAGTAAACAGCTCAGCCTTGCCAATAAAAACAATAAGCACAAGAGTTAACATTTCCTGAGCATTACAATATACCAACTACTGTTCTCAGTTTTCTCTTACTTTTCATAAAAACCCTGAAATAGATACTATTAACAACCCTGTTTTTAGACGGGAAAACTGAGGTAGCAAATGGCTAAATAACTCACCTAAAATAACAGCCAGTGAGTGGCAAAGGCAACCTTTGAATCTAGGCAGTCTGACTTCAAAACTCAGGTTCTTATCCCTGAAGCTCTTTGGGCAGTAAATCCTCTGCCCACTTAACAGGTATCAGATCTGAATATTTCCTCGACTTTGAACTTCTTTTGCCAGACTGCAGACCTCTTTCCCTTCCAGGCCCAGCTCTCCAAATAGTTCCTAGAACTGGTGGTACCCAAAATATTATTTTTTTTTCTAATACTCATCTACTTAAAATTTGTGCCTTAAGCACTACCGATCTTTGCAGAGACAATAGTCTTTTTAATTGTTCCTCATCCAAAAATGCCAGGGTCCCAATGAATTCCAGGAACCTTCTCCCAACTACAAGCTGCATCCCCACTAGTCTCCTAACCCAGATCTCCACATCCCCCTTGGCTCATCCTTATCTTTTCCTAGGTAACTCACCTTCATCTGACCGTCTTTGTTTATTCCACTTTTGCTCTATATACATTTTCCCTTCTCCCCAGAGCAAAAGCCTAAACTCAACCATTTAATTCACCTATAATTATTTTCCAAACATCTGTCTACCATAGATAAGCAGTAATGACACCATTTTATGAATATAACAGACAAATAAGTTACCCCCCTCTTCAAAAGGAGTTTTTGTATGCATTAAAATAAAAAGCTCCCCGTTCATTTGCCATCATGCCCATCCAGACAACATGAGGGTCCTAAAGCAGAGGTGTTCCTTCTAAAAGTACATCCACTTTTTGGGGCAGCTGGGTGGCTCAGTCAGTTAAGTGTCTGACTCATGGTTTCGGCTCAAGTCATGATCTCACGGTTTGTGGGTTTGAGCCCCACGTCAGGCTCTGCACTGACAATGTGGAGCCTGCTTGGGATTCCCTCTCTCCCTCTCTTTCTGCCCCTGCCCCGCTTGTGCACACTCTTTCTCAAAACCTAAAAAAAAATTAAAAAAAAAAAAAAAAAAGTACTTCCACCTTCCCCCATTAGAGTCTGTTCCAATCTGCTTCAGAAAACCATGTAGTCAAAGGAATGGGTTCTGGTCCCAAAGCAACTGTGTAGCATGACAACATTATCACCACTTAATAAAAATTACTACAACTGCTCTGCCAAAATAATTACTGTAACTAAAACACAAAGGTTTAAGGTTGGAATTATAAAGTGATGCAAAAGATAAGAAGTTTTCTCTGTTACATTTAATAAACAAAAATTAAAGTAGAACTTCGTAATACCTACATACACTGTGCTGTTCAGTACAACAGCCACTAGCCACATGTGGCTATTGAGTAATGGCAACACGGCCAGACCAAATGAAGATATAAGTGTAAAATACACACCAGGTTTTGAAGATGCAGTATGGAAAAAACAAACAAACAAACAAACAACTCAGGAAGCCTGGGTGGCTCAGTCGGTTAAGCGTCCAACTTCAGCTCAGGTCATAATCTCACAGTTCATGGGTTCGAGCCCCAAGTCGGGCTCTGTGCTGACAGCTCAGAGCATGAAGCTTGCTTCAGATTCTGTGTCTCCGTCTCTCTCTACCCCTCCCCTGTTTGTGCTCTGTCTCTCTCTCTCTCTCTCTCTGCCCCTCCCCTGCTCATGCTCCGACTCTCTCAAAAATCAATAAACATTAAAAAAAAAAACCTCAAAATATCTCAAAGATTTTTATCTTAACTAGGCATTGAAATATTATTAAATATACAGGAGTAAATAAAAAGCATTATTAAACTTAATTTCAGACAATTCCACACTTCAGTATTTAGCATCAAGAAAGAACTTATGCTCACACAAAAAGCTGTACAAAAATGATTATAGCAGCTCTATCCATGATCACTGAGGACTGAAAACAGCCCAAACGTCCTTCAAAGGTGACTCGGTAAATAAACAGGGGTACAGCCATGGAATATACTCAGCAATTACAAGAAATGAACCAATGATAGACTTACAACTTGGACTAATCTCAAAGGCATACAGAGTGAAAGAAGCCAAACTCAAAAGGTTACAAACTGTATGATTCCATTCATGACAGAAGACAAAACTACACCAAGGGAAAAGAGATCAGCAGTTGCCAGGGGGTAGAGGTTAGAAAAAAGTAGGATTTTAAAGGGTTAGTGCGAGAGTTGTTTAGGGTGATGGAACTATTTTGTGCCCCGATTGTGGTGGTAATTACCAGAATCTATCTGTACATGTGCTAAAACTTACAGAAGTGGACAAAAGAGAAAAAAGGTCAATTTTACAATATATGATAATTTCACTTTTTTTTAGTTTATTTATTTTGAGATAGAACCAGCAGGGAAGGAGCAGAGCGAGAGGGGGACAGAGGCTCTGAGGTCGTCTCTGTGCTAGCAGCACACTGATGCGGGGCTCCAGCCACAAACTGTGGGATCATGACGTGAGCCAAAGTCAGACACTTAAGCAACTGAGCCCCTTAGGTGGCCCTATTTCACTGTTTAAAAATCAGGCTACTACAAAATTTTAAATTACCTATGCAATTCTCATTGTATTTCTAAAAGAGAAATTTAGAAATTCTATTCCTAAAAGAATTAGAATCTGCTTTCACTATTATGCTGATAAAAAAATGGGCACATCTGAGATTATTCCCAATAAACTGAATTTGGCTGTTAGTTATCAACAAGCACAGGGGCTCCTGGCTGGCTCAGTTGATGGAGCATGTGACTCTTGATCTCAGGGTTGTAAGTTTGAGCCCCCCTCGAATTTTTAATCTTATTAAAAATAAATTTATTAAATAAATTTATTAAAAATAAAATTAAAAAAAGAATTAAACAAGCACAAAGCCTAAACACTACTTACCAATTTCTCTACAATGAATATCATATCATTTTCATTTAGAATATTTTTCAAAGGGTTTGGTTGGCCTTTGCCGATCAACTGCCCTTGAACGTCAGTCTGTTAAAAAAAGTTGTCAGGCAATGTTATATATACACACATATATTAGTACAAATAATTTAAACACGTAAAGACCAGTTGTAGACAAGTGACTGAAAAAGAAAATTTGAACAAAACATAATGTTCTAAAGATAAGATTTCATTTATTCTTTGCCAGGTTGTTTTTTCATGCTTAGATAAATCTAACTCTTATGTTCACATCTACAAATGCTTGAAGTCTCACCTAAAGTGCACCCTGCCTTGTCGAGCCTTCTTTTGATTAGGATCACATGGACATTCTTTCCCTCCACTCATAATATATTTACAATCATGTCCCATATAATTAGCACTTTACTAAATATGCTCTTTTCTTCTGATTGTACTATGGAGTTTAGAACTTTTTTTTTTTAACGTTTTATTTATTTTTGAGACAGGGAGAGACAGAGCATGAACAGGGTAGGGTCAGAGAAAGGGAGACACAGAATCCCAAGTAGGCTCCAGGCTCCGAGCTGTCAGTACAGAGCCCAACACGGGGCTCGAACTCACGGACCGCGAGATCATGACCTGAGCTGAAGTTGGCCGCTTAACCAACTGAGCCACCCAGGCGCCCCTGGAGTTTAGAACTTTTATCAATTTATAGGAACTGCTTATTTTTCCATTCCTACTGCAAACATGTTTATTGCAGAAAAATATGAAAAAAGCTAACAGATTTTTTAAAACTCACATATAATTCTACCAGCTAGGATGATCATCACTGTAATTAGCCTGGTTGGCCTATATCTTGCCAGAACTTTTTGCAGACACATAAATTAATCTACTTAAGTAGAAATGTATTCATTTCTAAATTAATTAAATTAAATTTAGAATTAAATTAAATTAAATTAAATACATAAATGTATTTAAATATCTATATAGGCTTTTGCTTAAAAAAATACAACAGACTAAATCATAAGCTTCTTGTCGTGCCACTAAACGTTCTTTGGCTCTACCATCATATAACTAATTCCATTTTCTTCAACATTTGGATAGTTTTAAGTTATATGCTATAATAAACAGCTAATAATCAACATCCTTGAATTCCTCTCTTAGGATAAGTATCCAGAATCACACCGATATTTTCAAATTGCCTTGCAAATATGCCATGCCCACATATTCGCATTCCAATCGCTTACCACAACAGAGTATTTTCACTGTTTACTTTTATCATCTCACAGCAAAAACTTTCATATGCTTATTATTGACAAATATGTCTCATTATTTGAATCTGTTTAATTTCTCAGTATGGATACTGAAAGCATTTAGATACCAAGTTCAAAGAGCAAAGGATGATGTGTTTATTCTAATCTACTAGGTTCTTGAGTTTCAAGTGGATTGAATTCCATTGTGGATTGAATATACCCCAAATGACATGGGGAAGTCCTAACCCTTGGTTCCTCTGAATGTGACCTTCTTTAGAAAGAGGGTCTTTAATGAGGCACCTGGGTGGCTCAGTTGGTTATGCATGCAACTTTGGCTCAGGTCATGATCTCACAGTTCATGGGTTCCAGCCCCATGTAGAGCTCTGTGCTGACAGCTCAGAGCCTGCAGCCTGCTTCGGATTCTGTGTCTCCCTCTCTTCTGTCCCTCCCCAACTCACGCCGCACGCGCGTGTGTGTCTGTGTGTCTCAAAAATAAATAAACATTTAAAAAAAAGTTTCTGCAAATGTAATCAAGTTGAGGATTAATTTGGATTAGGGGGGCCCTAAATCCAATGACTGATGTACTTGTAAGGCGTGAAAGATTTAGACACATAGACACACACAGGAATACTATGTATCAACAGAGGCAGAAATTAGAGTAATGTGTCTAGAAGCCAAGAAACTCCAAGGACTGTTGGAAACCACCAGAAACCAGAAGGAGCCAAGAAAGGATCCTTTCCTGGAGCCTTCAGTAGGAGCATGGCCCTTCTGACACCTCCACTTCAGAGTCCTAGTCTCCAGAACTGCGATAGAATAAATTTCTGTTTTAAGCAAACCAATTTGTGGTTACAGCAGCCCTAGGAAACTACCACACACAAGCAAGAACTCAGATAAGGTGGGATTAATACATTTACCCAGATATACTTAGTTCCTGGGTTTGGTTAATGAAAATTCAAACAGTAAGAAACAACGCTATTTGTATTTTTCTTTCTGGAATTACTTATTTTTGTTCTTTGCCTATTCTTCTGTCATGATTGTCATTTTTCTTATTGATTTTTATGAGTTTTTTATGTATTTCATATATATGAGTAATTAACCTTTATCTTATAGGACTATCTCCAGCTTATTTGTCTTTTAGCATACAATTAATTTTAGTTCACTAATTATTTTATGGATCAAACTTCATGGGGACTTTACCTATGGAACACTTGGCATATATTAGATGCTTAGTAAATCCATGAATATTTATAGCAGCTTTATTTATAACTATCAAAAACTGGAAACAATCCAAGTGTCTATCAACTGGTAAGTGGGTAACTGTCACACACTCAGTGAGGTGGTATTTAACAATAAAAAGGAATGAACTACTGATACACACAAAACAAAGATGAATCTCAAATGCATCCACTCACTGACAGAAACCAGACCCAGAAGACTACACAGTGTATAGGCCTTACAGAGGCTGCCACCCCGGGGCTGACCACACTGCCCAGCCACGGTCAACTCCACCGTGTTCTTCAACATCACCATAGACAACGAGTCCTTGGACCGCATCTCCTTCCAGCTGTTTGCAAAGTTTCAAAAATGGCAGAGAACTTTCATGCTCTGAGCACTGGGGAGAAAGGATTTGGTTATAAAGGTTCCTGCTTTCACAGAATTATTCCAGGATTTACGTGCCAGGGTGGTGACTTCACATGCCATGAGGGCACTAGTGGCAAGTCCATCTATGGGGAGAAATTGATGATGAGAATTTCATCCTGAAACTCAAAGGTCCTGGCATCTTGTCCATGGCAAATGTTGGACCAACACAAATGGTTTCCAACTTTTCATCTGCGCTGGCAAGATGGAGTGGCTGGATGGCAAGCACATGGTCTTTGGCAAAGCGAAAGAGGGAATGAATATTGTGGAAGCCACAGAGCGCTTTGGGTCCAGGAATGGCAAGACCAGCAAGAAGACCACCATTGCTGACCGTGGACGAATCTAATGAATCTCACTTGTGTTTTATGTTAACTACCAGACCATTGTTTTTGTAGCTTGGGAGAGGACCCCCTCACCTCCATCTGCTCGAAATCTCCTATAATCTTTGTGCTCTCCTTGCAGTTCTACGGGCTCCACGTTTTCCTTACTCCCCTCCAAGTCTAGCTGGATTGCAGAGTAAAGTTTATGATCATGAAATAAAAACTAAACAACGCTAAAAAAAAAAAAAAAAAAAAAAAGAATACAAAGTGTATGATCTTATTTTTTTTTTTATTTTTTTTTTTTTTAACCTTTATTTTTGAGACAGAGAGAGACATAGCATGAACAAGGGAGGGGCAGAGAGAGAGGGAGACACAGAATCTGAAACAGGCTCCAGGTTCTGAGCTGTCAGCACAGAGCCCGACGCGGGGCTCAAACCCACGGACCGTGAGATCATGACCTGAGCCGAAGTCGGACGCTTAACCGACCAAGCCACCCAGGCGCCCCGTATGATCTTATTTGTATGACACTCTGGAAAAGGCCAGAGACAAAGGGCTGACAACAAAGGGACATGAGATTTTTGGAGGTGACAGAAATATTCTAGATATTGATTATGTCAGTAGCCATATGACTGAATGCATTTGTAAAAACTCATAGAACTGTACTCTAAAAGGATGGAATTTACTCTAAACTCCCTTCAATGAACCCAACTTTTTTTTTTTTAAGTTTTTTTTTTTTAACGTTTATTTATTTTTGGGACAGAGAGAGACAGAGCATGAAAGGGGGAGGGGCAGAAAGCGAGGGAGACACAGAATCGGAAGCAGGCTCCAGGCTCTGAGCTGTCAGCACAGAGCCCGACGCGGGGCTCGAACTCACGGACCGCGAGATCGTGACCTGAGCTGAAGTCGGACACTTAACCAACTGAGCCACCCAGGCGCCCCGAACCCAACTTTTGAAAACAGAATGTTAGGATTAATGAATTGTGTTTAAAAACCAAATAAACTGTTCATACCTCATAGATAAATGGGTCTTTATGGATTCCTTTCTTTTCTTCATCAAACTCCCTGAAATGCAGAACCACATGTGAAAAATAGAGCTACAGTATTCTGACATTTAAATTCAGAAGTTTGTCATCACTTTATCTCTGCATGACACCAGTGAGAAAAGTAAACACAAACCAGCCTTAATGCATGATTGGGAAGACGGAAAAAAGCAGAAAAAGAGTATAAGTTAGGAACAGAAAAAGGAAATGTGGTAGAGATTAATAGACTACTATTCACAACTCCTTCTCAGAGGCAGCAGGATCAGGTTACCCAGCTCTACTCTCCTATCTTCTGAAACACATATTCAGTTACTATTAAAATGTAATTTACAGCCTGACTTAAGAAGTAAAAAAAAATCACTGGATTCTGATCTGCCACTGAATCAGTGGGTAACCACAGAAAAGTTACTTAAGGTTCCCAGCCCTAGATTTCTATGGCTAAAACAGAAACATCTATTCTCCCTCTCTTTATGAGCTGTCACTAAAAACTTAGTAAATTTCATGTTAAACAATTCCCTATAAAAATGTAAACACAAAACTCTCAGATATCATTTAATAATTATGGTTTCGTTCAAGAAAGTTTTAAAATAGTCATCCCGAAGCATGTTAACTATAAACCATTAAATATACCAAAACGTCTATCAGTCTGATCTATACTCTGAAAGAGAATAAATCTTTGGAGTCCTAAAAGAACCCATCGGAATTGTTTCAGGATACCATTTATTATTTGATCTACTCTTACTGAAATAAAAACAGGAGAACTAGCCCTGTGAATGATTGGCTTTTGCCATTTTGGACGAGATTTTGATTTATTCTTAAAGATATTTTGTCTTTTATGTATCACTGAGAGATGCTATTTGATTATTCAACAATCATGTATATCTTGGCAAGAACTCTTCTTAGATGTCCAGGATATAAAAAAAAAAAAAACATAGTCCCTGGTTCATACTCTTGACTGAAGTCTGAAGAGTAAACCAACAGTTACAACACAGGGTGCTGGGTGCTCCGACAGAGGTGAATGCAGGGTGCTGTGGTAGCACAATGGAAGACATTTTGCTAACACTAGAACTTTATCCTGAAAGCCAAGAGGAACTCACTACAAGATTTTAAATGGGAAACACCTTTCTGACCCTGACATGGAGGGTATAAACTTGGAGGCCAGGAAAACAGCTGCGAATAAGAAGTGACGATGGCCTGAACAGAAGCAATAGAGACAGAGGGCAAAGTGTTCCAAGTGACTGACTAGACAGGATGGGGGTGGAGGGTGGTGGAAAAGAGAAGTGACGATCTTGGATCTGAGGAGCTCTTAATTCATAGGCTTAATTCAAGAATTAATTAATTCAAGAATTCAAGAATTCAGGAGCAAAAAAGTCAGGTTGTGGGGAAAAGATGAATTCAGTTTTGCAAATATGGAGTTTGAGGTTCTCATGGAAACTTCCAGTAGGCAACTGGATACAGAGGCATATTGTGCTTACAAGTAGAAAAAAAGACTAACATCCATGAAATAATTGGGAACTATAAAGGGTCTAAATAAAACAGTATCAATGGGGGACTGGTTAAATAAGCATTACACAGGCACAGAATGAAATATTATACAGCAGTGAAAAACAATGAGCTAGATCTATAGGGTGTCATACTAGAAACCATTCAAGACATTATTAGTTAAAAAAAAAAAAAAAAAGCCTAGAGCTCTTTCTATAATGTTCAAAAAATTGGCAAGCATTACTACTTTTGCAAGAAGAAGAAAAGCGATAAAGATAAATAATGAGGAGCGCCTGGGTGTCCAACTCTTGGTTTCAGCTCAAGTCATGTCAAGTTCGTATCTCAAGGTTTGTGAGATACAGTCCAGCATCAGGCTCTGTGCTGATGGTGCAGAGCCTGCTTGGGATTCTCTCTCCTCCTCTCTCTGCCCTTCACTCGTTCTCTCTCACTCTCAAAATAAATAAATACATAAATAAACTTTTTTTTAAAAAGCCAAATTTTTTTTTTACAGAATAATGAAAAAGTATGGCATTTAGAAAATAGGAGGTTAGATTACATCAGTGGTTCTCAAAGTTGTGGTGTCAGGCCAGCAGCATGTTTCACCCGGGATTTGATAGAAAGGAAAATTCTTTGGCGCCACCCAGATTTACTAAATCAGAAACCCTGGAGGTGGGGCCCAGCCATCTGTGTTTTGACAAATCTCCAGGTGATTCTGAAGCAAGTTCAAGTTTGAGAACTACGGATTCGACTTTAAAGTTGGATGCAGAACTAGATGGACTCTCCTTTTGTACTAGCAATTCACTATAATAAAGTCTCAGAGCACAGTGAAATAACGGTATGTAACAAAAACACACTATTACGTTATTATAACTGTAGCTCGTGTAACGAACCGGAACAAATACATTTCACACCAGAAAGGCTTTAAACCGATGAAGGATGCCAACATCTAGTTTTCCGTATTCTGAGAAGTGCCTCTAACATATCCTAAGTTCCGTGCATTAGAACGAATAAAGGGCCTCTTGAAAAACTTGTCACCTTCCACCTCCATTGATAACGTACACTTGTTATACGAGACTATAGGCAAGCCCCCACAGGGTCAACCCCACACTCGAGCAGATAACCAACCGGCCATTCCCCAACTCCAAGATCCCAGGAAAGCTGCCTTAGTCTGTAACGTAGGCGCCACTGAGAAGCGACAGAGCGCTTATCCTAAAGCAGGGGCAAGAGAATTGGGGAGGAGTCGAAAATGACGCCCAGGGACAAGTGCTGTCCTCGCACCCAAGGCAACAGCAAAGGCTACAACTCACTGCAGGAGACGAGAGTAAAACTCCTCAGCTGCTCGGTTCATTCGGGACCACATCACGCCCCAATTCGACTGCTGATCCGAAACCGCCAAACTGAACTGCGCGCCGGACGCTGACGTCCTGGGTCATGACCCCATCGCCGGGACTACTTTTACACCCCACCCACTCCCGACAGGCCCCGTTTGTCCACCAAATTAATCTTTTGTTTTAGAGCACACCGCAGTTTTTCCTCTACCAACAATCTTCCATTCCTGTAAGAAAAAGTTAAAATAAGTTGCAGCGGCTGAGAGGGGGGAAAAAAAAAAAAAGACACTTCGTCTCGCGAGAGTTGCCACTCCTCTTTATGGATTATTCCGCGGAAAGGAGTCCCTTATTTCTAAGCGATATTGTTGGCTTTGAAAGTGGGTAGATACCATAATTTGATGCATGTGAAAAAATAATACGCTATTTGTTATTTTTATAGAGTGGTAGAGAGATATTTTATGTTTCTGGATTGGTTCCGAGGCGGGGAAGGTTGGCGGACGAGTTGAACGCTACAAATAGAGCGGAAGTGCTAGGCACTTCCTTTTCCTATAGGAGCCACCGGGTTGAGAGGAGCGTGGCCCTCTCCTCTCCCCGCGATGGTGAGTGGAGGTCCTTTCTGGCGAACTCTTTCTTGCGCTCGGGTACCGGCAGAAATGTATTAGGGGTTTAGGACCCAAGAGCTGTAGGGGAGAAAGCGAGGGTAAAGGGGATGAGATCAGAGGCATTATCTGTTTGGGGGTTGGAGCTGGGTAGTGCGGCTAATTTACGGCAGCCATTTTAGAGGCAACGTGGGCGTCCCAGCAATGGGCGACACGGTCGCTCTCAGGTGCGGAGGAATCTTTGGGATTCTAGTTTCCTTGCATCGTAGAAGGCGTGAGTTCTACCGAAAATAGGGAAGCTCTTGGGGCCTAAGACTGAATCGGGGCCATACTCAGTTTTGGGCTTTGTATTTTCAGGTGTTGTTCAGGAAGGAACATTTTCATTTTTGCCGAGGCAGATTTTATTAAAGACCCGCATATCCACATTTTTCTGAATACTCCTAGGTGTTCATCTTAACATGTGCCTCTACAAAAACTTCGTCATCTCCTTAACTTAAAAGTTGCTCTATTTGGTGTTCTCTAAATCTGTGAATTTTTTAGCCAGGTGTAGTTAAGTGGAAAAAAAAAAGACCCTATACTTGTGATGCTTGGATGATAATTTGGACAAAATAGCACTAGAATGTTCGATGGTAGTGTTGTGGACATGGGGAATGGAAGACGAGGCAGTAGTTGGGCTTTAAAGTAATAAGAGAAATTTCAGAGAAGGTGATCTGAAGGAGGGTGAGGAAGCATGCAGATTGTTTTTAAGATGAAGACTTACCTCTGAGGGAGAAGGGGTATGCCCCTGGGTGTAGGTACAGACAGTACCATCTGGAAAAGTGTGGGAGATGAAATCCAACAGATTCTGTAGGCTATCCTCAGAAATTTAGTTTTGCTTTCAGGTGTAAGCCTTTGGAGAAGGTTGAGCAAAAAGAAACATGGCCAGTATTTGTACTGGTAAGTTGTGTGATACGTGTTTGAGATGAAGGGGGCCAAGGGCAGAAATTGGAAGGAGAACTGTAGGAGACAAGATATGCTGACATTTGGGGTTGAAGAGTTTATCTAGATGGTAGTATTAAATAGCATTTTCGAATCTCACAGTATGCCTTGAATCGTTTTTGCCGTGTAAGGCCTGGTTTGAAAGGTTAATGATCAATTTTGTGCTTGAACTTGAGATTCTAAATGTTACAGTGTAAGAATGTTTTGAAATTAATAAACGTAATGTGTTGGTAATAGCCTCTGTTTCAGCTCTGAGTGTTGTCTACCTCCCCAGACTCCAGTCTCCTGTAATTGAGGTTTTAATGGTATTGTTGATGCGTGATCATAGTGCCTTTGGCTTTGTCAATATGAGTATCTTTTCCTTTTTCCCAGGCGTGTGCTCGTCCATTGATATCCGTGTACTCCGAAAAGGGGGAGTCATCTGGCAAAAATGTTACCCTGCCTGCTGTATTCAAGGCTCCCATTCGACCAGATATCGTGAACTTTGTTCACACCAACTTGCGCAAAAACAATAGACAGCCATATGCTGTCAGTGAATTAGCAGGTATGGATTTTTCGAGGATTGATGTTTTAAGACCTGCTTAACAGCAGTGATGAAATAACACTCCATTGGTCCGTGTTTCTGAAGCACATGATTTTCCTGGATGTTCTGATGCTGTTGTTACCATGCATAATAGTCCTATATTAGTATGATTGGGTAGCTAAAACTTGTATTTCTTCCTAATTTCAGGTCATCAAACCAGTGCTGAGTCTTGGGGTACTGGCAGAGCCGTGGCTCGAATTCCCAGAGTTCGAGGTGGTGGAACTCATCGTTCTGGCCAGGGTGCTTTTGGAAATGTATCCTTTGTTCCACTATGTAGATGGGTCAGCTCTTCAGGAATTTATCAAATTGAACCTGGCTTGTACATAGTTGAAAATATTTCAAACATACTGATAGTGTCCAGGTTAAATATTGTTCTAGGCAGACAGGGGCTTGGCATTAGGAAATTTTGCTTGCAATGATGTCGTAATTTGCGTCTTACTCTGTTCTCGGCGACAGTTGCCTGCTGTCAGTAAGCTGGTTCAGAAGGGTGACGAAAATTCTTACTGAGCAAGACATCTTTTTTTTTTTAATTGCCAAAATTTTGAGAAATGAGATTCTTAACTGGGAAAATAGATGTGTCGTGGGGGCCGCATGTTCGCACCAACCAAAACCTGGCGCCGTTGGCACCGCAGAGTGAACACAACACAGAAGCGATATGCCATCTGCTCTGCCCTGGCTGCCTCAGCCTTACCAGCACTGGTCATGTCTAAAGGTTTGTAGATTTTGTTTTACAGGACTGGTACAAAGTACCCTCACCCCCCCCCCCCCAACCATTTCAATCATGCTAATGATCTGTGTCAATTCTGTTCATCCCAGAGAGCCTGACTAGATTTCTCTCTTCTAAATAATAGTTCTGACCACTTAGGTCGATAGTAAGTCATCTGTGAAGACTATGTAACTGGGAAACTAATAGAAATACAGGGATTTCATATATTGGCAAACTTTTCCACTCAGTTCATCACGTTCCCTACTCTAACTGTCAAAATGATGAGATTCCACTTAATTGGTCCGTGTTTCTGAAACACATGATATTTGTGGATATTCTGACTTGGCACATTGTGTTCCATTTTGCTTTTGTGGATTATATGAAATGTTTCTCAATTTTTCAAAAGGTTCGGGGTAACTAGGCTTTTGTTAATTGGCTCTGTCAGGTCATCGTATTGAGGAAGTTCCGGAACTTCCTTTGGTGGTTGAAGATAAAGTTGAAGGCTACAAGAAGACCAAGGAGGCTGTTTTGCTTCTTAAGAAACTTAAAGCCTGGAATGATATCAAAAAGGTAGGTTTAATGAACAAATTTCCCGTTTGGTGGTCCTTCATCAGATTTTAAATTTCAAAAGATGACTGGAGGACAGTGTAACTTGAGGGGCTATGAGAACGAGGACTCTAAAACCTTATAAAACTTAGGTTTGAATCTTGCCTGGCATTTACGGTTGCGTGTGAATGTTGGGCAATTCATCGTGGCTCCTTTCTTTACAGTGGAGACTAATTACTTGAAATCACGTTTGAAGATGAATTACTAAGGTCATATTTTAATGAGAGTAATAAATGTTCTCGCTTTTTAGGTCTATGCCTCTCAACGAATGAGAGCTGGCAAGGGCAAAATGAGAAACCGTCGTCGTATCCAGCGCAGGGGACCCTGCATCATCTATAATGAGGACAATGGTATCATCAAGGCCTTCAGAAACATCCCCGGTAATTGTACTGCTTACGCATGTTTTGCTTGTCCGTACGATGCAAGTTTACTCAGCTTTTACTATGATGAGATTCCACTGTATGGTCCGTGTTTCTGAAACACATGATTTGGTGGAACTTCTGATTCTCAGCTGAATGAGTACGCCAGTGAAAGTTGGAACTGCCTGATTAGTAACATAGATCTCAGGTACCTTACATAGCACAAAAGTAGTACAGGAGATTTGTGTTTTTGTGTTGAGATACAGGCTCCCTAATTTTCTTTTTCCTTTAAAAGGAATTACTTTGCTTAATGTAAGCAAACTGAACATTTTGAAACTTGCTCCTGGTGGGCATGTGGGACGTTTCTGCATCTGGACTGAAAGTGCTTTCCGCAAGTTGGATGATCTGTATGGCACTTGGCGTAAGGCTGCCTCCCTCAAGAGTAACTACAAGTGAGTATTGTTGGCCTTCATGTATCAAACACAGGTGTTGATGCTGCACATACTTATATTTGCTATTGGTTTGCATGTTTTGCGAATAATGAATGTGGTTTTGCCATGCGCCCTCATGTACAGATAGGATATGCCAAAATGGTGAGATACTCTGAGAAGTTGATAGTGTAGTTGAAATTAACTCAGGAGAGCTTCGATTGTCAGTGAGAATTGGGAATTGAGCATCTTATTGTCAGCATTTTTTTTTTCTCAGCCTTCCCATGCATAAGATGCTTAATACAGACCTTAGCAGAATCTTGAAGAGCCCTGAGATCCAGAGAGCCCTCCGAGCACCACGGTAAACTTGTGATACTTCGTCTCATTCCAATCTCTTACTATTCGTTATTTGAGAAACATGAATAATGTGAATGAAGTTCTTAATATTGTAACGTCTATTCTACAGCAAGAAGATTCATCGCAGAGTCCTCAAGAAGAATCCACTGAAAAACCTGAGAATCATGTTGAAGCTGAACCCGTATGCAAAGACAATGCGCCGGAACACCATTCTTCGCCAGGCCAAGAATGTAAGTGATAATTTGGTTTTTGCTGACATGTTAAGTTTTTAGAAAGGTTTGATTCTTAGGTTTTCTTCTTAATTTGTTGCAGCACAAACTCCGGATGGATAAGGCCGCAGCAGCCTTAGAAGCCAAATCCGAGGAGAAGGGTGTTCCAGGCAAGAAGCCTGTGGTAGGGAAGAAAGGAAAGAAGGCTGTCAGTGTTAAGAAGCAGAAAAAACCCTTGGCAGGAAAAAAGCCTGCAGCGACCAAGAAACCAGTAGCTGAGAAGAAGCCTGCAGAGAAGAAACCCACCACGGAAGAAAAGAAACCTGCATAAAACTTAGATTTGTTTATTCCATAAAAGTTAAATCATTTTGGACAGCTAATTATGAATAAAGGCCTAATCAAAGACCGTGAGAAACCTGACTTGTTGGATGTGTTTGTGAATCTTGGTTAGAATTTTATTTTGTTGCCCATAATTCCTGTCTTTTGCTTCCATTGTTTTTTTTTTGGGGGGGGGGTCTGGTATAAAACTGGAGTTTGCATTGTAAATCCATGCAGGTGAATGGAAACAACGCTGCATAAATCTAGTTTGTAGATAACAAGCAGATAGCTAAAAGACTGGTCTCAGATATGAAGCTATTAGGATTTAGCAATCCTTCCTCAAAAAAAAAACTACACCTTCAAAAATAGGTAAAATTCCATAAAGGTTTGGCTTTTACAGTACCACAAGAGGGCAGAATATATATACATTTAGGGGTACTGCGTTAAGAAATTGATGGTTCTTCCAGAGGTTCCTGTTAGAACCTGCTGCGTTAGAGTATAGTTATTGCAGGAGATGCTACCCCCAATAAATTGACCTATGTTATGAAGGTGTCCAAAGCGTTTCTCAGAACTACTTGATACTTGCAGTTTTACTAAGGGATGAACAGAGGAGCACCTGGGTGGCTCAGTTGGTTAAGCGTCTGACTTGCACTCAGGTTATGGTTTTGCGGTTTGTGGGTTCAGACCCTACATCGGGCTCTGTGCTGACAGCTCGGAACCTGGAGCCTGCTTCGGATTCTGTGTCTCTGTGCCCCTCTGCACTTGTGCTTGGTCTCTATCAAAAATAAGTAAAAAAAAACACGCAGGTTCTGCACTGTCAATGCAGAACCTTGTGTGGTGCTCCCAACTCCTGAAGCGTGAGTTCATGGCCAGAGCCAAAGTCCCATCCTTTTTTTTTTTTTTTTTTTTTTTTTTAACGTTTATTTATTTTTGAGACAGAGACAGAGCATGAATGGGGGAGGGTCAGAGAGAGGGAGACAATCTGAAACAGGCTCCAGGCTCTGAGCTGTCAGCACAGGGGCCCGATGCGGGGCTGGAACTCACCGACCGCAAGATCGTGACCTGAGCCGAAGTCGGCGCTCAACCGACTGAGCCACCCAGGCGCCCCCAAAGTCCCATCCTTAAACCCAGAGCATCTGGCTTGTTTCAAGCTGCGGTCATGATCCCAGGGTCGCGGAATGAAGCCCTCTGTTGTGTTCCACGCCGAGCTTGCACCCTGCTTAGCGTTTTAACTCTGCCCCTTTCCTGCTCACATGCTCTGCTCTAAAAAAAAAAAAAAAAAAAAAAAAAACGCAGAGAAGTCTGCGCCAAAGAACGTTGGTTGTTTTCCTACCCTGTTCTGTCCCAGCATGACTTCCCACCTTAAGAGTTAAATTGTCCTATTTTTGTCTCCTGTCGGGATCTTGTTTGCAACAGGTTTGTTTCCATTGGCAACCTACTTAAAAATCCACATCAAGGTGATGGATCTTCCACTTGGCAGATTCAGGGCAATCTAGCCCTTAGCATACAAAGGCACCACGTCCCAACAGAATGATAGCCCTGCTCTATCTTCCTGTTCCAATTTGCACACCCTCCTAGGAACCACTTTCACATGAGGAGGAATCCTTGCCTGCAAAAATAACAGGGCTTGTGCACCTGTGTGCTAGATACTGTGGTTTTGGTCTCTGCCCTCAAATGCGTCTGCAGGTCTTGTGGCGCTAAAATAGCCACTTGCTGCAGCACATTGAAAGTGCGATGCAGGGGGACGCCTGGGTGGCTCAAGTCGGTTGAGCGTCTCTTGGTTTCAACTCCGGTCGTCAACTCAGTTTGTGGGTTCCAGCCCCACACGGAGCCTGCCTGGGGTTCTTTTCTCTCTCTGCCTCTACCTTGCTTGCTCGCTGTCGCTATCTCAGAATAAATAAATATTAATATATATATAATAAAAGGAAAGACAAAAGGGGTCTCTCCTAGGAAAAGCACGCTCCCGCCAAGGAGCCAGCGAGAGTTCAGAGACGGGCCGGAAGCGTCGCTGCCCGCGTGCTGCCAGCCCCGCCCAGCCTGCTGTTTGGTTTCCGGGAACGAGGTCGCTGACGTCATTACCGGGCGCCGGGCCTGTCGGCCGGCGGGAGGAGGCGCCATGCTGAGCCGGCTCCAGGAGCTGCGCAAGGAGGAGGAGACGCTGCTCCGGTTGAAGGCGGCCCTGCACGACCAGCTGAACCGGCTCAAGGTGACCCCGCGACGCCCCTCGAACCGGGCCGCCCCGCGAACCCCAGGCGCGGGCGGCGCCCACTTTGGTTGACAAGTACCCGGGGGGCGGGACTGAGGTTGCAGGCCCACTCCTCTTAGAATCTAGGTCCTGCGGGTCTACGCTGAGGCCCAGAGATCTGTACGTGCGGCAAGACCACCGCCGCACCCGTAAACGCAGGTGGACCGCACACGCGCTGAGGAAGTGAGACCTCCCTAAGGCTCGCCTAGGTTCTCCCTGCCCCCGGACCCCTTCCCCCCGACCCCCTACAGCTGTGCTAGCCACCATTTACTAGTTTCTGTTGACGCTCGAAACAGCGCTGGTATCGTTAAGCTAGAAGAGATGGGTGGATCCGTTGTGCAAAGAAAGAGAGCGAGGCCCGGAGAGAAGAGACTTGTCCCAGAGTTCCCAGTAGCTTTTCTTCTGGCAGCTCTTAGTGACTCCACAGCCTGGACGAGATTTAGGCGCACCAGGGCCATTTCCCACATTTCCCACCAATCCATCCTCGTTAGCCCCAGTGAGATTGATCCTGATAAACGCTGCTTTGCACCCTTCTTCAGGATCTTTACGTCCAGACGAGATGCGGGTTATGAAAGCCTTTTGTGAACTGAAAAGCATTGTACACCTGTGACATTACAATAATACGCTTTTCCTTGGGACGGTTGCTGGCCAGTGCTCATTTATGTTCTCCTATCACTAGTACCTATACAAGTATCCAGTAGGTGGGTGTTGTGTATGAGGATGATGACCTCTAAGCCTAGGTTCCTTTATGCTCCAGGAAACACTTCCACTTCCCATCCTTCCTGCCTTCCCTTTCTCAATCCTGGGTGGAAAGCTACAGGCTAGCGAATCGGCCCCCTGTGGAATCAGAAGACATCTGGCTTTTTTTTTAAATAGCACACTTGTGTTTTCTACCCAGATCTGCTGTACCTAGGGGAATGAAAGTCTTGGCTCAACTGAAAACACCTGTACACCCCAGGGGGCAAGGGGCTGGAGGGTTTTGGGCTCCTTTGCTAAAATATGGGGAAATATTAAGGGCCCCATCTTTTGCTCTAGAGCTGCACAGAGCTGCACTGTTTTCACTTCTCAGTACGCCAGCCTTTGAGCCTTTGACAGCGTGATCCGTAAATTTTACCCAGGTCAGTAGCCCGGTGAAATAGTAAGCAGAGTGTCCTCGACTCCTCTTTTCTAGGTTGAAGAACTAGCCCTCCAATCAATGATTAGTTCTAGAAGAGGGGATGAAGTGCTCCCTTCTCAGCCTGCATCTGAACAGCCACATGATGTAAGTTTAATCAAGTGTGGGCCTGGGGAAAGAATGCAAAGTCCATCCTGCTCTCAGGCTGCTTGGAGGCCAAAAGTTTTTGTAAATTACATGATCAAGCCCAAAGAACTCAGGGAATTAAGTTATTCTGATTTAATACGCTGGCTACTACATATGACTCTTTTAGGCAAGGAACAGCCTGCCTCTCTAGCAGCTAGGTACTCTTTATTATTCATGTGTCGTTATATTGCCTGCAGCATCCTAGTTATCCGTCCCCTCTAGTTACTCCAGTGAGCCGAGGGAGAATTGGAGATCTTTGCAGGCATATGTCAAAACTTCCGCTGCTTTATAAGTAAGCCTGGGATGTGAGAACAAGAGTGTAGCTTTGACTACAAAACATAGTGCTAGGGGCGCCTGGGTGGCTCAGTCGGTTGAGCATCCGACTTCAGCCCGGGTCACGATCTCGCGGTCCGTGAGTTCGAGCCCCGCGTCGGGCTCTGGGCTGATGGCTCAGAGCCTGGAGCCTGGAGCCTGCTTCCGATTTTGTCTCCCTCTCTCTCTGCCCCTCCCCCGTTCATGCTCTGTCTCTCTCTGTCTCAAAAATAAACGTTAAAAAAAAAACAAAAACATAGTGCTAAAAAGTGGGTTCCAGTCCTCATCGTATCCTTCTCTTACCAATGCCCTTAGGTAAGACAGTGCAATGTTCTTCTTTCTAAATACACCGTATTTGAGCATTTTTTTCTCCCAGATGTGTGTCAAACCATGTAAAACCATATGAGAGCAGCACATCTAGGCCAGCATAATTTTTAGGCATGAACCATGTTTGTAAATCAGGTAACATTCTATCAAATACTAGGGGGTTTACTCCCTCCCATTGTGGCAATAGAGGGTAGGAGGATCGGGATAGGAAGTGGCCTTACCTCCTGGTGATTAAATATTGGGGATGAATGTGCGGTTGCAATTTAAAAAAAAATGTAATGTTTAAATTAAACATTAGAGAAAGAGCACAAGTGGGGGAGGGGCAGAGAGAGAGGGAGACACAGCATCCAAAGCAGGCTCCAGGCTCTGAGCTGTCAGCAGAGTCCAGCACAGGGCTCGACCTCACAAACCGCGAGACCATGACCTGTACCAAAGTCGGACACTTACCAGACTGAGCCACCCAGGCGCCCCGAGATTTGATTTTAAAACACATTTCAGAATTTGCTGGTTTGGTGACCATGTCTTTCCTACTAATCCATAATGTCCTTGCCTAAAGCAGATGTTGGTACACGTAGACAATGAAGCATCAATCAACCAAACTGCACTGGAGTTGAGCACAAGGAGCCATGTGCCAGAGGAGGAGGAGGAGGAGGAGGAGGAGGAATCAGATTCTTGAAGGCGGGAAAGAGCCAAGGTTTGTCCTATGAATTAAGTTCCTACATCTCAGGAACTTTGTCTCCTCAAACAAATATTCTTTCAAAGTGGGCCCTCTGGCCCGCTTTAAAAGGAAGCAAGAACTTTAGGATGATGTGTAGTTCTAAACACAGTTCCATCCATAACTGACGTTTCAGTGACCTGGAAAAGCACAGATGTGGTATCTTAGCCTTGAGCATTGTGGGCGGTGCTGCGTCTGTATTCTGGTCAGATTCAGTAATTATGCTCGAAACGGAACGCTTCCTCTCCAGTGCTATTGAGAAAGTCTGGCATTTGCCAAAAGGGCAGAGTTTAAATACAAGCCAGCCTTTCCAGTCAACAATGCCTCTTTTAAGAAAGCCAATTAAAGGCCATCTGCATGCCATTGAACCATTGTGAGCAGCAAGGCCACAGTCTAGGGGAGAAAGATGACAAGTGAGGAGTACAGAGAGCCACTTGGAAACACAGGCTGCTGCCACCTCTCGGGTGACATCACGGCACGCTGCCGACAACATGCTTGGGAGATTAGGCTTTTGTAATAATGACTGTTACAAAATAACAGTTGCTAAAATTTGTATACTGCCCCTTTTTCAGTGAAATACAGTTAAGTCCTGAATTTTATTAAAGTAACTTACCCTGCCCAAGCAATAGAAAAGCCAAACAAAACATACAGAACCTCCTCAAGCAGAACTTCTGCTGTAACTGCTCCAGCAAAGAACATGGATGGGTGTATGTATTAATCAACATTTCATTCCAGTGATTTTCAGCTACTCTTACAGGAAATAGCCAAAAGTTTAAATGAGCGTATTTCTTGGAAAACACAGTGTGAAAATTGTTTTGCAACAAAAGCAACCAAACTTTACGTTTGGAGACTCTAATTTATGAGTGTGGGTTTTCGAGAGCTAGAAAAGTTGGCTCTGAATTCTAGCTCTACCACTAACTGGGCACTTGCCTTATTTAACTCTTTGCATCTCTCAGTTTCCCGCGTGTAAAATGACAGGGTGCGCACCTGCTCCAGCACTCTGGCATGGGGTTATGGGGTGCTCGTGAGGCATCATGTAAAACTCTAGCTACTGTTGGTGTCTCAGCGAGAGGGAGTCTAAGGAAGGAATTGGACATGGGGAACTCAAAACAGCAAGACCGATGCAGGGAACATTATTCTTGAAAACAAGATCATTCCTGGTAAAAACTACTAGGGAAAAACCCTTGGAGTCCCAAAAATGTAACACTTTTGTATAGAATAGAGAATTTAGGACACTCAGAACAGATGTTAGCCTTACAGCGAGAAAAAATGCTGGACCGGCCTAGGCAGTGTACGTAACACGAAGCAGTTTTTTAAACCCTGGCTGTATTCTAAGCTCCTGTCCATCTAGAGTGGAACTACCTACTCGGGAGATTGAACCACGTTGTTTTTAGTTTGAAAACAAAATAGGCCTTGTGTTTTTAAATACGTATTTATTGGTTTTCTGTAACCTGCCCTCTGGAAGAAAACGGGGGAAGAGGTGCTGACCAGGCGTCACCACACGAACCTCAAGTTCTGAAAGTCACTGGTCAAAAAAAGGCATCGGTGGTCAGTTTGTTTTCTGTGACTTCACTGCTACCTCACAGGCAGGACGAAGGCAGCGCAGGCCCATTCCCCTCCAGGAAAGTGGAATGAAGAGAGGAAACCATTGCTCAGTGGAGCCAAACAGCACGGGGCTGGGTGTCCTGGGTAGAGGCTCCCACACCAGCTGGGCACGGCCAAGAGCAGCGTGCTCCCGTGAGCAGGCCGGTTACCCCCTGACCCCACCCTGCCTCCTTTTCCCTGGGTAGAAACGGCAGGAAGAGAGGGGATCTGTTGCTCCCAGGTGCACGGAAGGGTAGTTGGAAGGCTCACACCTAAGTGTTTGATGGCTGAGAAGACTTGGACAAAGTCCAACTTGGAATTACAGGAAGGCCCATTGGTCCAGAGCACTGGACTCGTCCCCAGTGTGGCATTTCTGCCTTGCAGCCTCCTCCTTGTCTTTACCCTTTGCCCTCACAGGAAGGCTTGACGACACCATTTGATTTCTCAAATCCTACCACAAAAGTAGACCTGTTTTTTCATCCTTTTAACTTGATAGTATATTTATTAGAATAAGAGATTAGATTTGTTAAACATCTGGGTTGAAATGGTTAAAAGGATTTTCATACAATTCTTAGGCACTATACACACTGTTGTTTACAATAGCATCGGTACTTGGATTTGGGGAAAGATAAATCTCATACATTTTAATGCCTTGATCCATTTGTAACATTCAAAGTAACCATCATTTTAGAAACACTAATTCAAACTTAAAGAGACACATACCACTAAATATCCCACATAATATATCTTAAAATAAATATAGAAATACAACCAGAAGTCTACAAATCATCACAGTAGACAGACTGGTGAAGCCCCAGCTATCGTGGCAGTGAAGGGCTCTGGCTAGATTTTGACAGAAATTGCTTCATTCTACACCAAAAGCAAAAATATAATAAAATAACAAGATCTATACTTTCTGATGTTCTTTTTCATAGCAGCAAAGCATGCTTCACATGCAGTGCCTGTGAAGGATCTTACAAGGCTCCTACCCCAACAGAAGGAAGGTGCGCCCGGCAAGAATGCAGTACCACCAAGTGTCAAAAGAATCCCAAAACTACAGGCAGCTAGCCAGTCACGGTGGGGGAAGAGCAGTGCAATTTTCAGTAAGAATGACTACCCACAGTCACCAAGGTTTCACTGTAACTGAACGCTGCGCATGTTTGGATCAACATACACAAAAATAGCCCCAAGCACAAAGCCAATCCACTTAGGGAAATAACAGAATAAATGACAGTAATATTAAAAAAGACACAAATAGAATTTTGGCACATGCTGTGTTCTTCATCCTTTGTCGTAGGCGAAATGCACGTCTGAACGGAGACAGGCATGGCAAAGAGGCCTGAAAGCGACAATGGCACACCACTGGGCAGGGGACTCGCTCTTTGCTGCTTCCCAGATACTTAGACGCCGGCCGCGTGGGTCGGTGTACTGGGCTGGTTAAGGCCGATGGTGGAGCAGAGCCAACCTGCAAAATCCACTTCCTCACCATCAGATCTCTTGATAAAGGCATGAACCTGTGTGCGAGGAAACAGAGAGTAAAAGGAAAGTTCAAGAGTCCCGAGTCTAGACTTGGGACCAGTCTTGCAATCCCGGAGCCTGCCTGCCATTGGGCGGCAGTAGGGGGCCAGGAAGGGGGCCGGCTGCCGCCCCGCCCCGAGAGCCCACTTTCTGCCAGGAGGCCTCAGCTGCTCACTTCCCTGGGCCTGCGCTCTTCCACTGCGAACTGGGGGTAGTAGCTCTGCCCTCAGCGCCCCACAGGGTGAAGCAACAAAATAATGAACGGGTGGACTTCGGAGTGTGTGTGATACTGCATGGGCTCTGCAAGCTCAGATGTTCTCCGGTATTACTGCCCCACTCTTCCGAGGGGCTGCGGAGGATACTGAACACAAGGTGAGTCCGTCAGTGGTGGAAAAGGCCCCGTCCCCACGAAGGAGTGGGCTGGCCCGCTCCTTCCCTCGGCTCGTCCTTTACGCTCACGGGTGGACACGGGAGCCTTTTGTTTGGGATCCTGCAGCCCCGGGGTCAATGGGACCATACTGGTCAAGGCAGCGGGGAATGGGCTGTAGGAGGACTGGACGGATGACGGACCGAGAACAAATGAATAAGCGGGTCGTGTACAAATTGGAAATAAATGGACTTACCATGAGTTGTTTCAGATCTGCTCTCTCTGCTGGGTTTTTTATGAGGCTGAAAGAAAGAAAGATAATGTCAGAGAGATTTCCTGGCACTGGCTCCAACTCAAGTTACTTCACGTTTACATGCCCATCCTCCCCACACCCTGTATTCACCTTCCCGTTCTAGCACTGTGGCATGCCTGCAGGTTCATAAGTGCTGAATTAACCTGAGATCAGAAGGCAATGTGCCAATCCCTGTAGGGCAGGTGAGGGGCAGCTTTTACCCAGTGCTGTGGTCAGCCCAGTGACTGAAGTCCTAGCATTCTGGAGGCGTGGGGGAAAGGGCAAAGTTCCGTTCCCCAAGACCAGGTGGGGAGGCCGACAAAACCAGCATATCTTCAGAGAGCGAGGAGCTGACTTACCATTTATTCACAAAATCTTGAAATTCCAGACTGAATACTCCACTGGGCAGCTTTGGAGGAGGCTGTAAATACAGGTTAAGACCTAAGAAATGCCTGGCTTCCTTCTCCAGCCATATTCCCCACAAACCCCCTCTCTCCCAGGCCTCAGGACAGTGCTGCCCTTAACCAACCAAGGGAAGACCAGGGTTAGAAGCCAGTGGCTGCTTGCTGGGCCACCCAGGTGGAACCACTGTCTCAAGCCACAGCTGGAATTGGAGCCAGTGACAAATCAGTTTCTCTCTCTTAGTTTATCCTTCTGTGACGTGAGGAGGACCTCGTTCTCTCTGGACCCCTTCTAGCTGATCCGACTGTAAACCCTGCAGTGTGTCCTGGAACTAGGAGCTGGGGGGGGGGGGGGGGGGGGGGGGCGGCGCGGGGGGGGACGCGGGGGGGGGGGGGGGGGGGGGGGGGGGGGTGTGCTAACCACCAGGCATAACCCAGCCCAGACAGCACCCGTGGAAGACACAGAAGGCTGAATCGTAAAATGTATATACCTTTTCCGCTATACCCCGAAGAAGCAGCAGAGAAAGATTAATATAACATCAGCTGAGAGGGCTGGGTCTGGAAGAATGTTCCCTGCACACTTCAGGAAGGAGGCTGTTTGCGGGCATCGATGCTAGGATACTGGCAACAGCTCTCGTGTTCCCAGGGCACGCAGTGGAGGTCACGCAGGGCGACACAGGACAGGGCTCCTGGAGCACCTGGCTCGTGTGTTCCACGCAGACCCAGGAAATGGGACCCACCCTCCTGTGACCTGTGCCGGGGCGGAGTGTTAGCCTCCCTGTGAGTGGACTCCCACAGTGCCCGGATGTCACTGCCTTGATGTGTAGCCCCGACCAACAGGTGATCAGAGACTGACAATTAAACACACTACCAACAAAGCCTTGCCTCACCCTCTTGCCCTGAAGGACTTACCACGACACCAGGCAAATGAGACTGATCTGGGGGCCAGGGACTAAAAACCCAGCTCTCAGGCCCACCCTGCAGATGGTCGCTGCTGCTGAGGGGGATGAAGGGAACATTCAAAGAAGGGACTGACTGCCTGGCCTCCAGAGTCCCAAGTAGGATGGGGGCCGGGCAAAAGAGGGGCTGTGAGGTGCCCACACCTGACCTAGCGGCCCAGCCTCCTGGGAGGGTAGGGAGGGGAGCTGGGAGGAGTGGGTGGTGAGGAAGTACACTAGGGGGGGAAGGAACTTAGCTACTTTTCATCTCGGAGCCTGAGTTTCCTTACCTGTATGAAGAGGAGGATGAAACCAGCCGGGCCGCCAGAGGCTGGCAGCGGGAACACTAGGAGACCAGACCGGCGGCTGCTGATTTACTCAGGCTCTCTCTTCCCTGCGGTTCCCACCCAGCACCACCCAGCTCAGGTCCCAGCAACAGAGGATGGCTCTCCGCACTACCACAAATGCAAGGCGCTGTGCCTTCCTTGAGTCCGTAAGCAGCCGAGATCACATGCTGCACTTCGTCCCATGTCTCATTGCTTAGCATAAAGCTGTGCAGACAGCAAGGACGGGCAAGTGAACCTCCCTAGGGATTCCATAACTGATGAGGTGAAGCAGGATTTTCCCTGTTTGGCTCGTAATGGACACGGGGACCATTTTGAGCCTTTTGGGGTCTGGTTTTAGAGAGCAGTAAGGAAGTATGAAAAGTTACCCCGCTAGTCTCTTGAAGAGAACAGAGCCATGCCTCTTACCGTGTTCCCCAGCTGAGTGGGGCCTCCAGCTGCCTCCCCAAGCTAACAGACCTCGCCCCTCCTCCACTCCCCACGCCACACCTGAGGCCGGGGGTGCTGGCCTTACCTCTGGAAATCCTGCCGCAGCAAAGCCCCGCTCCTCTGGGAGCGCTCCCCCAGCCCCTCTGTGCCACCGCTCCCCGCCCCCCCAAGCCAGGATTTGATGAATGCTGGGCAGTCTCTCCCTTCCTTGATCCTTTTTTCATTTAGACATACTGGTATAGGTGCGTTACACAAATAATGTGTGTTCTCTGCATTAAAGCCAGCCAGCAGCAATAAGCCAAAAGAAATTTCCACCATCCAGAGAGAACCACCATTTCCTACTGCTTTTCAGATTTTGTATGTACGTATATGCATACAGATTTGTTAAAGAACTGATCACAGTACACATACTACTTTGTAATGTTTTCCACACAATTTACAGGGAATATTTTCCATACCCGTTTCTACATTGTCATTTTTCTACATCTATTGCTTTTAATGGCACTTACAATCGGAAACCCTAATTTGCAGGTATGTGTGGACTTGCCTTGCCTCCCATATTAATAAGCTAATGGTCTTCACGACGAGGGACTTTTGTTTTCCCGTCTGTGGCCCCCCCACCTCGTGCGTAGCACCACCCCACAGTGCACACGTAGCCCACAGTAAGTGCACAAGAAATACGTGGTGAATGAAGGAGTGTAATGGCCACACTGGAGGCTCCTGAATCTGAGAAAGGACGAGAAACTCAGAGCTACCCAAATATGCTCCCTGGGGAAGGGGCACCCGCGGCCTCTAAACCAGCCGCTCAGTTCCAAGAGCGTGATGCCCTACAAGCAGCCCCACTGTGGGAACAACGCACAGGCTTCCCCAATCAACGGAGTCTTTTCTTAATAGAAGCAGATACGAGGTCAAGGAAGCTGCGCGGTACTTACCTCGTTGACTATGTAATCCAACAACTCAAAAATTGCCATGGGAGGTCGGCTGTCCATTCCATATGCTACAGATTTTATAACGAGAAAAAAGAAAACGCTTCTCAGAAAAACAGACAGGAGGTTATTTGCCAGTCTGAGGCTAGGGACCGGGGGCATGGGTCCTGGGGACCAGAACAGGGTGGTGGACAACAAGCAGAGACACGAGCCTCAGATAAGGCCGAGGACAGAGGGGACAGCAAAGGCCACAGAGTCGGCCAGCTGGGTAGGAGTCTGGGCTCTGCCACCTGCAAGGTTTGCGACCTCAGGCAAATCCATGGGCTGCTGAGCTTAGTTTGGAGTTTGGTGAAGGGGAGATGGGTCACTATGTTCGCCCTTCTTCCCTTCCTTGTACTGAGAGAGGAGCAAATGAGGCGATAACTCAGGAGCTTGAGGACTTAACTGTTCATTCTCCCTGAACTTGGGTTTCTTCCTTTTACTAAACTCCAGAGTCCCCAGCCAGCCTCAGGGGCCACAGCCACGAGCCCCTCCCGGGACCCACCATCAGCGACCCCTGCCCTCTGCTTCTCCCTTCACATACACCCTCTTCCATGAGGGCCTCAGGGACAGGCCTTCCTGGTCACAAAGCAATGTCCCGGCAGGAATTACATCAGAAGATGGTGGCTCGGCCAGCACCTTCCCAGCACCAGGTTTACTTCCCAGTATTCGTGATCAGAGAGGCAAGCGGTGCGGCACAGCACTCGGCACCTAGGACTCAGGCGTGGACAATGACATATGTAGTCTCGACAAGTCGGGCACTTGGTGCCTCGGTTTCCTCGCATTTAAGAGAGTATAACAGTGCTCACACATGATTGCTATTAAAATTAGACAATACTGGACAAATCCATGGAGACAGAAAGTAGATGAGTGGTTGCCAGGGGGTGGGGGTGGGGGTGGGAGGAGTTGGGAGTGATTGCTCACGGAGGTGAGGTTTCTTTTTGGGGTGACAGAAATATTCTGCAATTACACAGTGGTGATGATTGCACAACATGGGAGAATATACTAAAAACCACTGAACCGTCCACTTTAAAATGTGCATTTTATGTTATGGGAACTTTATCTCAAAGAAAATCTACCTAAAAACCAGTCAGGATTTTTAAAAATTAGGTAACGCATATAAAAGTACTGAATGCAGTGCCGGGAACACAGTAGGCACTCAACAAAGCGTGGCAAGCTGTCCACGGAAACAATTTAACACCCACCTGGAGACCCCTGCTCTGCTTCTCCCCCCTTCCCCCAGCCTGGCATCCAGAGACAGGCAATCAGTCTTGGGAGAGTGTTCGGAGAATCAGCCCCCCAGAAACCACAGCAGCAAGGGCAGTCCAAGCTGGGGCCACTCACAGCTGAGGGGCCTTCCAGGGGTCCTCGGCCTGGGTGGCGTCTCAGCCGCATCTCCCTCCACTTGGCACCCAAACATCAGCTCCAGCTCCTTGGCATCGGGAGGAGGGATGGGATACCTCCCGACTGCCATCTCAACCAGAGATAGCCCCATGCTCCAGATGTCCGACTGCACGGAGTAATGAGTCCCCTGGAGTCTTTCTGGCTGCAGGAGAAGTGGACACAGTTATGATCACCTGTGAGCTCATCCAGGCCCACACAGAAGAGGGACAGGCGAGTCTCCACGGAGGCTCCAGGGAGATCTCAGGACTCCCTGCCCCTCTGAGGCTTGCCTGCACCACAGGGAGTGGCCTGTCCTGCTCGGTCCGCGTCCCGGTCCTGGCCCCGGCCCTAAATCTGCTGATGCGTTTTGTCTTCTTTGGAACTTCCACTAACTGCTTTCACTTGGTTTCTGACCCGCCCCCAGCTACTGCGTTCAAACCCTCGGTGGTTCCTGTGGCTCTGACCCACGCCTCCTCACTGCCATCTCCCCGTAACCTGCCCTCAGCTAACAGCCCCTGGCCTGGCTGGACCCTGGCTGCCACTTCAGCTGGGGCTCCAGCTTTGCCCAGTCTGGTCGCTGTCTTGCATGTGCAGCACAGCTTGTCCAAAGCCCAGCTGCGGGGTTCGTCTTGTCACCTTCATCTGAAACATGAGGCTTCTGGAACATGGGTCACGAATGAAGTGTGCACAGGGTAGAAAGAACACCGGCCTTGAGGAGCGCCTGGGTGGCTCAGTCAGTTAAGCATCCAGCTTCAGCTGAGGTCACGATCTCGCGGCTCATGGGTTCGAGCCCTGCATCAGGCCCTGTGCCAAGAGCTCAGAGCCTGGAGCCTGCTTGGGCTTCTGTGTCTCCCTCTAGCCCTCTGCCCCTCCCCCACTCACGTCCTGTCTTTCCCTCAAAATAATAAACGTTAAACAAACAAAAACAAAAACAAAACACCAGCCTTGAGAGTCAGGAGAGCTGAGCTCTAAGACCAGCTCCACCACTGACTCACTGACTGTTCCTGAACAACATGGAGCGGGAGAAAAGGCAAAGGATCTGGGGTCAGGAGACTCGAGTTCACGCTCCAACTCTGCAACTTGTAAACTGTGTGATCCTGAGCCTCGGTTCCCTCATCTATAAAGTGGAGCTGATGAACCCGGCGTCAACATCCATAACGACATGGGTTACCAAGAAGGTCAAACCAAACGAAAACGTATGTTCGATGCTGCAAAATGCTACCCAAGTATGGGTTGGGTCGGAAGAGCCAGGAAAAAAATGTACGGTGCTATACAAAGCATTATTTTTATTCAGTGTTAATTGAAATAGCACATATATTTCAAGAACTCTACGAAAAATCTTTATTCTGACAATTATACTTTTTTTTAGACATCATTAATGTCTCCCAAGGGATTTTTTCACTAACTCGAATACTGGACTATTTTGGAACTGACCATGTAACCACAAAGACCCAAACCACTAACCCTGGATCGATAGGTCCCGCAGTGTGTTGACTGATTTCGAACTTTGCGGTTGGCAGTTGACTGGTCCAGAATGCTTGCTAGCTGCTCAGTTCTGAGACTGAGTGAGGACTAACTGGCAAGGAGACCTGGCTTTCAGTCCAGGCTCTGCATCTGGATTTCCTCATCTCTAAAATGGGAGCGGTGTCTTCACTTTCACAGGGCCACCACACAGACGAGAACACAGAAAACACGATGTGCCGGGATGCCCCAGCCTCTGTGCCTGCCCCTCCGATTAACCCATGCCTGCACTCACCGCCCCCTCCGTGCAGATCCCCACTCACCCTAACACTCCTCTATCTGCCCCACGCCAGCACTCACCCAGTGTCACACTCCCCCCTTTCTGAATCGTTCTCTGGAGCACACTAGCCATTTACTCACCAAGCGCTCCCTGGGCACCTACCACATGCCAGGCCCCGAGCCAGACCCTAGGGACAACTGAGACACCTATGGCCCTATTCTTGTCCTCCCGGAGCTCATGGCATCGGGGAGAGAAGAGAACATGGCTGCCACCTCCTTGGGGAGGGACCATGATGCCTCATCCTTCATTCTTTCTCCCCCACCTCTACCACCCAGGACAGGTTCTGGCTCTACAGGGGAAGCCACCCACTTGGCTCCTATCCCTGACCATGCAAGACGTGTGAGAAATGGAACCCACTGCTCATACCGACATGTAGGACCTTGTGCCCACGAAGGAGTTGGCCATGGAGTCGATGAGCTGCCCGCTGACCCCAAAGTCACAGAGCTTGATCTCCCCACGGGAGTTCACTAGGATGTTGGAAGGCTTGACATCTGCAGGGGAGGGAACAAAGAAAAGGAGGGAGTTGACACAGGTAGATCAGGGAGAGGGAGGAGGGTCAGCACTCTATAGACAGACCAGCCCCAACCGTGAGTCCAACGACGGCTGCCATCACTAAACCAGCCCTTGGCTCGCAAACACTGGACACCAAGGTCCCTCATTCCCCCTAGTTCAGGGTTCGAGAAAAGACTGTCAGGAGAGGAAATAACAACCTGTTGTACAAGTAGGACAGAAAGTCAGTGGATTTTCACTCTTTGAGAATCCAGACCTAAACACATGACCCACAGGAAAGACTCCATTATCAGGAATAATCAAGATTTCCAAGTTTGTTGTTTCAATCACCCTTCTTGGCAAGATACAGTATCTGTGGTTGGATCATAAGGCAGGAAGAAAAAAAACAAATAATAAGACCTATCTGCCTGCTGAGGCTCAGACCAAAGACTAGAGATGGGATGGGGACAGGAATTCCTCTGTTTGACCTAGATACCAAGCACACAGCTGTGGCAGGGGTTGGAAGCTGACTTAATCATTTTCAGTGACGTCATTTCCCAAACAGCCTCCACAGCTGCAGCCAGCTGTCAGTCAAGGACAGTCCCTCGCTGCCCTGTGGGGTCCAGTCAGGGCAGTGCCACGGAACCAGCCCCAACCCCTTCCCCGCACTCGGGCCCTACCCACTTCCCACCCAGCTGCCACATCACTACTAGTCCACTGACCCTTCCCTTTGCAGAGGGAGGTAAACTTCCCAATGTTCTTCTTCCGCCACCTTCCCTGATTCAAACAACTGCCCTACAGAGTGGGCAGAGCGGGGTCAAGTGTTCTCACTTACAGGTGGGAAAACGACGCTGGAACTTGGTAAAAGTCCCCAGGCCAGGGTTTTGTGGGCACAACATCAGCAATGAGACCCATCGAGAGCAGTCCATACCCCGGGGCAAAAACATAAACCGGGACAGGCAATCGATCTCTGACGAAGTAACAGAGACACCATATAGAGCACCTGGAGAATTAGAGGAACAAACCAAGTCCCCATAATTCAAACCTATTAGAACTACTATTCCCACTTTATTATTTTTTCCCTCGGTACCCTCAGATGAATGCATTTACGTGCACACCTCGGAGATGTGGCAGCTTTGGCTCTCTGCCTCTGCAATAAAGTGAATATCGCAATGAAGAGAGTCGAATGAATGTTTTGCTTTCCAGGTACATACAAAAGTTATGTTTACATTAGGCTATAGTCTGTTAAATATACAGCATCATGTCTAAAAAAATGATGTACACACCTGAATTTAAAAATACTTTATTGCTAAAAAATGCTAACTGTGGGCACCTGGGTGGCTCAGTCGGTTATTAAGTGTCCAACTCTTGATTGTGGCTCAGGTCACGATCTCGTGGCTTGTGAGTTCGAGCCCCACATCAGGCTCTGCAGTGCAGAACCTGCTTGGGAGTCCCTCTCTTTCTCTGTCTTTCCCCTACTCATGCCCTCTCTCTCAAAATAAAATAAACATCTTTTTTTTTTTTTTAAAACTGCTAACCATTTTAGCTGGTCATAATCACAGATCACCATAACAAATAATGAAAATTTGAGCAATTTAAGAACTACCAAACGTGACCCAGAGATATAAAGTGCACAAATGCTGTTGGAAGATGGCATAGTCTTGCTTGACGCAGGACTGACACAAACTGTCAATATGTAAACAATGCAGCACCTGCAAAGCATAATAAGATGATATATGCCTGTATTTATCCTTAAACAGACTCGAACAGTCTATGTAAGTATCTTTCCAAGGGTAAAGTGAAAAAAAAACTCACCCTCTCGCATCCCAGTAAGTCCTTCCCTTGCCCCCCACCCCCCCGCATTTCCAAGGCTGGGTCAGGTCATAAACTGTGTTCAGCCAGCTCAAGCTTCTCTGTACCCATCACCAGCTCCACCAGGGGAGGGCTGCTGGCTGCCTGCCCCACCACCGTAACCCCCAAGCCAGGACAGTAACTGGCACACAGTAGGTGCTCCTAAATACTCGTGAATGACCGGCTCTGAACTCACCGGGTACATACGCAAACACTCTGAGCCACTGGTGTGTCTTCCCAAGACCTAGCCTTCATCATGGCACAGGACACGAGATCTTTCCAAACCCCTTGTCATGCTCCTTGTGTCTCCTACATACAGACCTCTAGAATGCAGGCATCAGAAGTAGCCTTAGAGGGAGTCTGGTTCCTCCCCTTCAGCTGAAGGCCCAAAACGGTCTAGGAACTTGTCCAAGGTCACACTGCAAAAACTGGGTGAAGCTGGACCCAGAACTCGGACCTTCTCTGACACCTAGCTTGTCCTCTTCCCACCCAGCCCACCGCCATATGACGCAACTCTGTTCTACCCACCCACTTATGTTCGCCGAGCCCTACGCTGTGCCAGGGCCCATGCAGACACCGGGAGACAACGGCGAGAGAACCGATCGAGCTCCTACTGTCATGAAGCTTATGCTGTAGTGTGAGCACAGACAAAACCCGACAAATGCACGATGTCAGGTGGTCTCAAGTGCCATGAAGAAAATAAAAATGATAAAACCAGGTAAGAACACACACCTTGGCGGAGAGGTGGGGGGGTGGGCACCTCTGTGCAGGAATGACCCTTGAGCAATGACCCGGGTGGAGTCACACATCCTCCTGGGGAACGACTTCAAACACAGGGACTAACTTTTCTTCTGTTTCTTGCCCACACCTAGTATTAGGGCAGGCTCCGACAAACACTGCCAGCCAAGGAGCCTCTGGTCCTCACTTACACAGGATTGTGGCCCTCCTCGAACAGAGGACAGATGCCTGACCCCAGAGGTTAGTGTGGGGGTACGGCAGGGACGCTGAGCGGCCAGCCAGAGCTGGGGAGGGCCGCGAGGAAATAGCGCTCCTGGGGGTGCCGTGGGGAGAACGCGCAGGAGGCCCTCCAACACGAGCCTCTCCTCACACTTGCCACTAAATGCCCCAGCCCTTCACCCCGGTACCTGGGCCACCAAGCCAGGGCTCCCTCACCTCCCAAATGTGCCCAAGGCAGGTTAGGCCCCATTTTCAAGCAAAAGGGCGGCCATGACTCAAGAGACCTGTGTTCAAATCCCCGCCCTGCCGCCCACTCCAACAGGAGCCTTGAGCCAGTCCCCCTGCTTCTCTAGCACCGGCCACCTGTCAGCGATGCAGTGATGACAATCAGAGCTCTTGTGACCCTGCCAGGTGGCGACCAGGACCAACCTAATGCAGTGTGGGCATTTACACAGCACGCCACACCACAGGGACAGAGGATTCTTCCACAGGCTGCCCTGCAAGATGAGCAGCCTACGGCACCAGAGCTCTGCTTCCGCCCTCCCCAACAGAGCGCCCCCCCCCCCCCCCCCCCCCCCCCCCGGCCACCCGGGTTTTCCTTCCTCTGCTGGCTTCCTCCCTCGCTCTGCTTCTCTCCAGGCTGCTGAGGAGTGGCTGCACGGCCTCTGTAACCACTTGGATCTGATTTCCATTCACGTGGCAAGCAAGCCTCTTTTCCTCCGAACTTATGTAACACCACTCTCCCTAATCCCTGGCTGTCAGCTCTGGCTTCCCCCACGCCAGGGAACAACACCGGCTGGGAGGCTGCAGAGACCATGGGGGATGGAGTCAGAGGAGCAGAGGGAAACCCTGAGGGGCCACACGCACCGCACACAGCCCCTCCCGGGGACCCGGGAGGTGGGACACGAAGCAGCTTGCAGACCTGCAAATCACTCTCCATCACTCAAGTCCAAAACACGTGGCTGAGCCACCACGCCGGGACGTGCCTCTCCTTGGCAGCCCCGGCCAAATGGGGCTCTCCTCTGGGGGCGAAAGAGGTACGCGTCAGACAAGGCCAGAGAGACGGTTTCCTCCAACTGGCAGCACCCCCTCTTTGGTCTCCACGATTGCTGCCCTCCCTCCTCTGCCCCTGCCCCCAGCATCTGCGTCCTCACTTGGTCCTGCAGAGCAAGCGGTGCTCCTCCGGTGGGACAGCCCCTGCACCGAGCCTCGCAGTCAGGTGCAGGTCTCTCAGCCTGGCTTTCCAAGCCCGCCAATGCTCCCACCTCACCTCTACCCAGCTTTGCGCTGTGACACAGCCCCATGTCCCCCTGCCCAGGCTCGGGCCTGCCACTCTGTGCTGGCCCCTGCACGTGAAACATGCTTCTTTCCCACTCACCCTCACGGCGATTTCGAGGCGCAAGTTCTTCTGGGTCCCCTCCGCCACTTGGGAAACTGCCCTGCTCCTGGGAGGGCTGAAACTGGGGAGATCTCATCGGGCTTCTTCTCACATCCTTCCTAGCAGCAACCTCGACTGCTGTTCAAATCAGGGGCCCAGGGGCGCCTGGGTGGCGCAGTCGGTTAAGCGTCCGACTTCAGCCAGGTCACGATCTCGCCGTCGTGAGTTCGAGCCCCGCGTCAGGCTCTGGGCTGATGGCTCGGAGCCTGGAGCCTGTTTCCGATTCTGTGTCTCCCTCTCTCTCTGCCCCTCCCCCGTTCATGCTCTGTCTCTCTCTGTCCCAAAAATAAATAAAAAACGTTGAAAACAAAAATTTAAAAAAAAAAAAAAGAAAATTACATTTTAAGTAGGCATATAGTGTTGTATGGAAATGGCGTCCCCAACTTTGCAGTCAGGCAGATCTGGGTTTGAATTCTAGCTCTACTACTCACTAGCTAGCTCCAAGCAGGCCTAGAAGCTTCTTAGGAGTTTCTAGTTTATTGAACATTATATGTTCAGTGGGCTTTTAAATGCCACAACATTGGGGCACCTGGGTGGCTCAGTCAGTTAAGTGTCTGACTCTTGATTTCAGCTCAGGCCATGATCTCCCGGTTCGTGAAATTGAGACTCTCTCTCCTCCTCTCTCTGTCCCTCTCCAGTGCTTGTGCTCTCTCTCTCCCTCTTGCTCTGTCTCTCTCAAAATAAACTTAAAAAAAAAAAAAAAAAAAAAAAAAAAACTTTAAATGCCACGACCTTGAGGCTGTTATACACACATGCCCCTACAGTTTCATCCGAACCTGTGGACAGTTCCAAAAGATGGAGAAGAGATTACCCCTAAAGGAAGGAGGAAGATGAGGCTCAGAGATGATGACTCTGATAGGATCAGTCAGGGGGCTGATCAATCAGGGAGCCAATGGCTGAGTTGGACAGAACTTTCTATAAGGTTCTGTGGGCAGCCAGGATGACATAGGGAGGCAGGGGGCTCTGAGGCTACCCAGTGGGTGGCGCTTTCTGGGGACTGAGCGCCTGGCACTGCCACCCAATGACAGCACTGCACACACTTCACAGGCAAGAGACACTTACTTCTAACTATAAACTTTGAAATGTGTGGTTTCCACGTGGAAACAGAAAACCCCACCACGTCAGTTTCTCATGAATCTGGTGCTACCAAGCCGAACACTGTTTCCCATCCTCACACTGAGATGCACCCGCTAGATTACACTGTCACTCTGTGGCGATGCGCATCCAAAGCTGGGCTGTCTCAGGTGATGGTTAATGACATCTTCTCTTTGCTCACTCACCAGACATGCTCTCCTGGGTCCATGGTCCTCCTCGGGAAGTTACCAGTAACTGAGGACAGTGGCAGTCCCAACCCCATGTTTCCCTTAGAAATGAAGCTGTCTCTGTCCCAAAAATAAATAAACGTTAAAAAAAAAATTAAAAAAAAAAAAAAAGGGGGGGGCGCCTGGGTGGCTCAGTCGGTTAAGCGTCCGACTTCGGCTCAGGTCATGATCTCGCGGTCCGTGAGTTCGAGCCCTGCGTCAGGCTCTGGGCTGATGTCTCAGAGCCTGGAGCCTGCTTCCGATTCTGTGTCTTCCTCTCTCTCTGCCCCTCCCCCATTCATGCTCTGTCTCTCTCTGTCCCAAAAATAAATAAACGTTAAAAAAAAATTTTTTTTTTAATTAAAAAAAAAAAAGAAAAAAGAAATGAAGCTGTGCGGGCTCCTGGGAGGCTCAGTTGGTTAAGTGTCTGACTTCAGCTCAGGTCATGATCTCGTGGTTCGTGAGTATAAGCCCTGCATCAGGCTCTCTGCTGTCAGCAGCAGAGCCAGATATGGAAATTCTGTCCCCTCTCTCTCTGCCCCTCCCCTGCTCATGCTGTCTCTCTCTCTCTCTCAAAAATAAACTTAGAAAGAGAGACAGAGACAGAGACAGAGAGAGAGAGAGAGAGAGAGAGAAAGAAAAAGAAAGAAAGAAAGAAAGAAAGAAAGAAAGAAAGAAAGAAAGAAAGAAAGAAAAAGAAAGAAGCAAGCAGGCTGTGTGATGTGAGAGGGAACAGGATACACATCTCCCAGGATCACCGCTCAGCCTGGGCTAACAGGCCTTTCCTAAAGGGAGCCGGTACGGCCTGGAGGCACAAGCTTGGGCCTCACACTCCCTTGTACCACTTGTACCACAGCCGCCTTGGGAAGGGTCACAGCGCAAGCCTTCCGACTCCCTTCCCCTCCCCATCTGGCCGGCACCTGCCCTTTGCTCTCCAGGGGCTGACCAGAATAAACCCTGACCACCTCTCTCCCACCTGCCTCCCCTCCCCCAACTCAGCTACTATCCTGACTCGGACCCCCGTCAGCTCTTACTGGACCAGGGCAACAGCCTCCTAACCGACCTCTCCCCCCTTCCAGCTCCTCTTACCACAGCAGCCAGAGCCCTCGTCCTCAAAGGACAGCTCACCTTACTTCCATGTACAGGAGCCCTCCTTTGCTCCCCGCTGCCTGTGATAACATCCAGCCCCTGAGCAGGACAGTGAAGACCCCCCCCTCCAGGGCCTCAAGCAGTCCTTACCGAACTCCACCACTCGCCATCGGGAACCCAGACCGCCCACCCAAACGACTTGTTCTTTCCTGGAAGGACGTACCTGTGTCTTCCGACTCTGTGCCACGATTCAGGTGTTCGCCTCTACCCGAGACGCCTTTCGTGGTGCTGCCACCTGTGTAACTTCTGCCTGTGCTGCACAGCTCGGCGCAAACACCACCTCCCCCACGATGCTTCCCTGATGGGATTGAGGAAGCACTCTCCCTCCTCCAGTGGCCCATCTGCCTCGCCTGAAGAGCTAAGAGGCACACTCATCTGGAACCATAATCCATCGCCGTGGGTCTAGCAGCTGAGGTAATTCTAGAGAGAACGTGACTCACAGTTCTCACCAAGAGATCAGCATACTGGATTCTAGCTACTAATTAGCCACTCTCTGTTTCTCTCCATCTGTAAGGTGGAACAGTCTGGACAGAGTTCAAAGGAATTGGTTTTTCCCTGTAAATTCACTGCCCCCTTGAGATGATCACCGTTGGTTGGCAGCTGAGACCGGTGGGCAAAGGAAGGAGGGGTGCAGCTGGGCCACCTCCTGGACACCGTGGGCAGCCCACAGATGGAAGCACAGGGGACACTCCCTTGCCACCCAGACAGGGATTGTAGTCAGGACAGAACCCTGCGTGCAGCCTCAGAGGCCACCCTGACTTTCTGCTCAAGGAAGCCTGGCAGGACACCAGAAAAGGCATGGCAGGTAGGCCAGTGCACAGAAGCAGCCACTCAGAAACTCATCAGTTGGGGTGCCTGGGTGGCTCAGTCTGTTAAGCGTCCAACTTCGGCTCAGGTCATGATCTCACAGTTCGTGGGTTCAAGCCCCACGTCGGGCTCTGTGCTGACAGCTCAGAGCCTGGAGCCCGGAGCCTGTTTCAGATTCTGTTTCCCTCTCTCTCTCCATCCCGGCTCACACTCTGTCTCTTTCAAAAATGAATAGACGTTTTAAAAAATAATAATTAAAAAAAAAACTCATCACATCTGAGTCTGCCACAAACAGCTTATAAAACAACAACACAAAAACACACTTGGGCCACTTCCAATCTTGTCTATCGGTGCCAACAGTAAGTCAGACTGAAGAGAGGAAGCCCTCAGGAGCCTAGACCCTGACCGTGGCTGAGGACCCAGTTCCTGTGGTGGCTGTTGCCAGCACACCCCAGAGGTGCTATGGAGACCCCCAGATGTCCCCCAGGACCGAGATCCCAGAACACTTCCAGAATCTAGGCAGAAGCCCTAACTCTCATTCCAACCAACGGCTCCCTGGGCAATAAGGCCGCCCTGGAGCAGACTCCTAGCAGGATGGCCCGCGTACAAGCTACTCGAGCTCCGAAGAGAGCCATCGGCCGCGCGGCCCCTCAGAAATCTAGGCCAGCTTTCCGGTGCACTGCAGGCCTGGACTACCAGTCCAACACCACACATAAACATCAGGCAGGTTACACACCGCCCCAGCTGATGGAAGAGAAAAACGACCCGAGGCATAACTTAAAACTACTCTTGGCATTTATTGATTTCATCGGCCAGCAACTCCAAGGCAGAAATAATTGATGGGCCAAGTTGTACGAACTCCCGATCAATTTAACTTATATAATGTTTCTTCAGGGTCTGGATCAAAATCAGCCCTTGATAACTACAGTGGGTGAAGAAGGATGAGCTGGCAGAGTGCAAATCCCGGCTATAAGCATGTAGCACAGCCGCGTGCTAGGACCCCCCTCCCACCCCGTAACTCAGAGCCTAACCACTTGGTCAGCTCTGGACGCACCAGACCTAGGACCTCCTGTCACAGATCGCCTCAAAACCTTTGTGGTTAATTCCTTTCAGAGCTTCAGGATCAGGGAAAAAAAACCCTCCCCTACCTATGCCACCCACCACGTTTTCATCAAGATCTGAAAGCTGAAAACGTCAGAGCTGGGCCTTGTGCTTAAATTCTAAAGTTCCCTCGGAGGAGGGGCACCTGGCTGGCTCAGTCAGTTGAGCATCCGACTCTTGATTTCAGCTCAGGTCGTGATCCCAGGGTCGTGAGACTGAGCCCTGCCGGGGCTCCTCGCTCGCATGGAACCTGCATAAGGCTTTCTCTTTCTCTCTCTCCCTCTGCCCCTCTCCCCTGCTTGCACTCTCTAAACAAAAACAAAAACAAAAACAAAAACAAACAAAACAAACAACAACAACAACAAAAACTCAGTAGTCAGGAAGCTTTTTCTGCAAAGGGACTACAGAACAAACGTTTTAGGCTTTGAAAGCCATACGGTCTCTTTCACAAGCAACTACTCACCTTTGCCATTATAGCACAAAAGCAGTCACAGAAAACACTTAAATAAGCAAGCCGTGTTCCAACAAAACTTCATTATAGACAGTGAAATCTGAATTTCACACAATTATCACATGTCACAAAATTCTGAAAAACGATTCTTAGCTTGCAAGCCCTACAAAAATAGGCAGGAGACCATATGTAGCCTGTGGGCCACCAGTATGTCCACCCCTGCTTTAATGTTTAATTATGGTTTTGATCTGCTAGCAGTCTTTTGTCTTGCTGACCCAGGGCTTACTCCTGTTTGTAGTGACAAGTAATTTTTTTTCCTAACTTGCAGCTTTCAGCATGTGTTCCGCCTCCCCCCCTTCTAGTAAGAAAACCCCTCTTTTCATCTGGGATATGCTCCTCCCAACTGCAAGTGTTTCTGAGACGGTGTCAACCAGAAAGCCCCATCTATCCTGCCCCGGGGGTGGGCTTATCACCAGGGAGGGTCGATCAGACCATCCTGGAACCGATGATTGGCCCACAAGTGGGCAGGCACTCCAATCAGTGATTCTAGCCTAGAGGAGAACGGGCCGAGTTCTTTCTCTGGAAGATAGCACTAAGGACTGGGGCTAGTGAGGTCCATGCTGCCCCCAGTGAGAAGACTCAGACTGGAAAGGAAGCCCACACCAGGACGAGAAAAACCGAGAGGGAGCAGGCTCCTGACACTGTCATTTCAACCCCGTATTCATCCGAGCTTTCCAACAGGTAACCCACGGCAATACAGTCCCTCTTTGGATTAAGTAATCTCGCACTGGATTTCTGACACAACCAAAGAGTCTGGACGAATGAGATCACATCAAATTCTATTTGCGAGCTGGCAGGACAGCGATTTGTGCATTAAAAAAAAAAAAAAAAAAAAAAAAAAAAAAAAAATGACACTGGCTGTGTCCTGCCATGTATTTAGTCACTTTTCCCCTGTTGGACTCTAAGCTCCCAGAGAACACAATTCATTTCCGAGCCATCTTTATGCCTGTAGTGATTTACTCAGTACCCTGCACTTGGTAGGTATTCTGTGAATATTAATACAGATATTACTTTACTCGGATGGGGGGAGCTACTGCGAGAAGGGCAAATAAACATGGAGGAACATGTGCACGTACCCACCCATGACCATCCACCAGAATGTTACCCAGAGATTCTAGAGAAGACTTCCACCCCCAGGGGGCTCACTGACCTAACACCCACTCCCTGGTCGTTCTTTTTTTTCTTCTTCTCTCTTGTGACGGCACAGTGATTCAGTCTGGTCTAAGTTGCTTCTTTCCAGCGCATCTTCTAACTCAGGCAAAAGGCCTGGAGGGCAAAGCATCCTGTGATGGGAACCGAAACCACCCCCTCAAGCAATAGGGACTGCCCCGAAGCCAGCGTGACAGACCCCACGACAATGACGGACCTGACCTGTACCGCCCACCTACCCGTACCCAGCGGCCTTTGTCCCCCGGTTTCCTTATATAAACCTGCAAGTATTTTCAGCACCTTAGGGACGCTAGTCTGCGGTCTTTCTGGTGTTGGCCTCACTGAAATTCCTCTCGGCTGGCCACATGCACACACAAGGCAGGGTATCTCACTAGGACCAAAGGTCCTTCAACTCACCAGTCGACTCGAAATAAATGAAACACTTTCAAGGGACTACTAAGTGGCTGAAAAAACAGTACCTAAATGGCACCTGAAAACAGCCCGTCTCTCCCCAACTACCATTACTTCACTTCCTCGCACGGAAAAATGTCTAAGCACAGGTGTGCCTGGCTCTAGATCACCGACACATTCCCACACGTGAGGCTAAAAAGGCCTAACTGGCCCGGCAGACGCAACCCCGCGGCTGCTCGCTGTGGACTCCGGGCAGCTGCTTTTCTGCTTCCACCACCCAGGCTCCCAACCAGAGGAGCCCTGGTCTCTGCCCGGCTCAAGTGTGTGGGTTCCACTTTTCAAAAAGTTCTCTGACCTTTCCCAGGATCCTTCTAATGAGGAAGTTTCGAGATGCTTAAACCAAAGCAGATTGGTTTTTCCGTTGCTGGCCATCATAAAAAACTTCTCATCCAGCTGGCTAAGCAGCGTGCACACATGGCCCACCATGTTGGTCAGCACGATTTTAAAGGCTTTGTAGGGGGCGCCTGGGTGGCTCAGTCGGTTGGGCGGCCGACTTCGGCTCAGGTCACGATCTCGCGGTCCGCGAGTTCGAGCCCCGCGTCGGGCTCTGGGCTGACGGCTCGGAGCCTGGAGCCTGCTTCCGATTCCGTGTCTCCCTCTCTCTCTGACCCTCCCCCGTTCATGCTCTGTCTCTCCCTGTCTCAAAAATAAATAAAACGTTAAAAAAAAAAAAATGTTAAAGGCTTTGTAGGCATTATCTCAGTCCTCACAAGCTTGCAGGTAGACTATTTTCTCCATTTCCCTGAGGTTTGGAGAAGTTAAATGACGTGCCCAAGGTTACACATTTTAAGTAGCCCCATCAGAATGCAAACCCTGCGTTTTGTCACGGTGATCGAGTGGAAAAACTGGCCGTAATCCTTTGTAGCTCCTTCCAACGAGGTAAGAGTCCATCCCTCTACTTTCTTAGTCCTGACTTGATCACATGACTCGCTTTCACCAACAGGACATGAACACACCTGATGTACTCACAGGTTTCAATGGTGTTGAGCATTGTGGGTTGCCCCACTCTTATCACTGAAACCCCAAGACCATCATAGGAAGAAGCCAGGGCGTTAGCCTCTCGGAGGATGAGCGAAAACACGACGAGAGGTCCAACCAACCAGCTCACAAACTCAGAGGAAGTAATAAACTGTTGTTTTTAAACTACTAAGTGTTGGGCTGGTTTATTACCCAGCGAAAGCTACCTGAAATAATCTCGAAGTTATCACCAGTAAATCACTATCAACAAGTAGGAACAAATAAAAATGCGAAGCAGAGAAAAAGCCTCTTCATTCTTCCCCGTTTTCCCTCAAGGACATAATGAGAAGTAACCGACTTTAAATTTCATCAGGAAAGAACATATTTAGACCAGAGGAAGAACTTCCTGGCAGCCAGGAAGCCTAAAGACAGAGGCAGGGAGATTCACTGTCTCAGTGTCACCCTCACTCAGGTTTCCAGGAATCCTCCACTCACTGTTCTCGCCCAGCAATCATGTTGTGTAAGAATACCATTCCACAGCCCAGGCCTTACAGGGAATTCTTACAGGACTTCTGGAGAAGACGCCAACAGCAGGAGTCTGAAGAGTAGAGCAGTCAGGCCAGGCTGCCTGCACACACTGCTCATTGGAGCAGAAGTCCTAGTGACTTCCCCTCCTTAGCTGGGCAAGTAATGAACTCTCCAGCACAGATATCTGTCCAGAGAGTCGTCTGGCTCACAAAGCCACTCTTCATGCCAAAGAACAGTAATTGGTGGAGCCGGAAAAGAAATTCCTGAGAAAGTGGGGGCAGTACTGGGCAGAAGGGGAAAAGCAAGTCGGTTATTCCAGGAATGGGCTGAAACTTTCCTGTCTTCGGACCAGACATCAAGTTAGAAGTCTCCATCAAGGACCCAGAGCATGGTACTTGGAAGGCGGTGGGAAGAGAGAAACACAGGACTAGATTAAGGACTGCGTTAAAAGTAGAAGACACGAGTTCTTGGCCCAGTTTCCCTGTTGATTCCTGTGTGTTCTGGCACAGGTTAATCACACATCCACCCATTTAACAACCCTTCAAGGGCAAGCTATCCTCTGCTGTTACGTTAGAGACTGGGGATACGGAGAGGAGGGAGACATGTCCCCTGACTTGAGGAAACGCAGACTAGACAGAGAAAAACAAACTCTGAGCTGCGGTTTCCACAACTGAAAAATGGGCAAGAGACAAGGCTGTTGTCAACAGTAAATGAGAAAAGTCACTAAGGCACATAATACAGCACCTGGTACATAACAGATCCTCAATAAACTCATTATTTATTATAGTGAGAAAGGACACTGCACCAAAGGAATACAGAGAAGGAGCACTTAATCCACTTTGGGAAGAGGCTGGTTCCCGGAACGCTTCTTGAAAGACATGTCTGAGCTAAACGGTAACATTATTACCATGGTAACAATATAACTAAGCTAAACAGTAACGTTATTTATTAATAGCTTACTGACGAAGCCCTTTTAATTCTCACAAGCATATGAAATAAGTGTGTAATTTGCAATTACTGCTCTTTGGCATGAAGGATCCTCATTTTACAGATGAATAAATAACTCAAGAGTTTACATATCCTGTATGTAAAAGACTTAAGATTTGAACTTGAAGTGGCAGATCCCCAAGCCTTGGTGCTATACTTAAAAAGTTGAGCAGACTTAGTCTAGAAAAGATAGGAGTGTGAGGGACGGGGCGGGCTAGGGAAGTAAGGTTCCCAGGAAAGGCAAGTAATAATATGAGCAACGGTGAGAACACACAAGGTACAGCTCGAAAAAGGAATGAAATGTCACTGGCTCTCAAGTTCTTCACAAACTACACGAAGGCATAAGGGAGGCAATTAGCCTTTGTCAGGCCCTTCTTTACGCAAACCCTGTTGCAAGTTGCTTTCCGTATGTCATTTCCTTAATCCTCACGATAACCTAGGAGTGGGCAGGAGGATTCAATTTTATAGATGATACGATGGCTTTACGCCACCAGAGCTCTTTACAACACAAATGGCCCCTCCGAGTGAGATTGAGAGGTCATTCGCAGCCCTCGAACCCAGCCCCATGCTCAAAACATGTTCGTTTCTCCTCTCCTTTCAGTTACTCCTATTTCCTAGAAATTAATATACAAACAAAAATATTCTATCCTGGAACTCAGAGGTCTTAAAAAAAAAGAATAAGGTCCACATACCGCCGGAAAAGCGTTCCCCACACAAGTCATACCACACCTCCTTATTGATATGTTTCTTAATGGCCATTAGAAAAAGGACATGGTAGCTAGTGCAGTTAGAAAGTAGAAGGCTTTCTACAGTTTTCCATTTGAAGATTAGAGTTTGACGCATATACACCTGTGAACCCACCACCAAAATCAAGATTTACTATTGTGATTACTCCAGAAAGTTCCCTCGTATTCCTTTGAAGGCAATCCCCACTCCAGCCCCCATAACCCTCAGGCAACCACTAACCTAATTACAACGTTACTGTGGACTAATTACGTCTGTTGTAGATACTCATATAAATGGAATCATACAGTATATATTCTATTGTGTAGAGCTTATTTTTACTCAGCATGGTGTTTTTGAGATTCATCCAAACTGTTATCAACCGTTTGTTCGTTTTTATTGTTGAGCTGCATTCCGTTGTTTGAATATATCAAAATTTGTTTATTTCAATCGTCTGGTGATGAGTATTTTGGCTGTTTCTAGTATGGGACTATTGTAAATGAAGATGGCATGAACATTTGTTCACAAGTCTTCGTGTGGACAAACGTATTCATTTCTCTTAATATGGAGAAGTAGGGTTGATGGATTGATTGTATGGTTTAATTTTAAAAGAAACCACCAAACTCTCTTTCAAAGTGGTTGTCCCTTTTCCTGGCTGCTTTTAAGAAACTTGCTTTATCACTAGTTTTCAGCAACATCACTGTTTTTGTTTGCTTTGGGTTGTTTTTTTTTTTTTTACAGCGTTATTGGTATATAATTTTCATACAATAAACCCCAACACTTAAAGTGAATCATTTGATGAATCTATATATGTGATCGTCACCACAATTAAGATTATAAATATATCACCCCCACAAGTCTCCTTGTGCTCCTTTGTAATTCTTCCCTTCCTCCCCTTCCCTCACTCCCCAGGCAACCACAGATTTGCATTTCATCACTGCAGATCAGTTTGCAATTTCTAGAATTATATAAATGGAATCACACAGTATGTGCTCTTTTTTTGTCTGTTTTACTTTTTCACGTATCAATGGTTTCTTCTTTTTATTGCTGAGTAATATCCTAGCGTATGGATGTACCACAATTTGTTTATCCATTCAACTACTGATGGACGTTTGGGTTATTTCTAGTTTTGGGCTTATACAAATAAAACTGCTCTGAACATTCATGGGCTTGAACGGACATATGCCTTCATTTCTTCAGGGAAAATCCTAAGAGTGAAATGGCTGCATGCAGAGGAGGCACATGCTTAGTATTTTAGGAAACGGATAAGCTGCTTTTCAACATGCTTTGCACCATTTCACATTTCGGCCTGCAATGTCTGCGAGTTCCAGTTGCTGTGCATCCACAGTAACACATGGGCAGACTCTGCAGACGTTCCAGACATTCCAGTGGGTGTGGAAGCAGAGCTCACTGTGATCTGAATTTACATCTCCCTCATGACTAATGATATTCAATTATCTTTTCATGTGCTTATAAGCCACTCATCTATCTTCATTAGTAAAGTGTCCGTTCAAATGTTTACCCGTTTTTTCCAACCGGGTGATGTTTTTATTTTCACACTGTGAGAGGTCCTTATGTATTTTAGACAATGTCACTTGACAGACAAAGGTTTTGTCAATATCTTCTCTTCATGTGGCTTGACTTTTCATTTTTGTCAGTATCTTTTGAACAGCAAATGTTTTCATTTAGATGAACTTCAATTTCTTGACTTTTCCTTTACAGTCTGTGCCTTTTGTGACCTACTTAAAAACTCATGTTCAAACAGAGGTCACTAAGATGGTTTGTTCTCTTTCGAAAGTCTTATAGTTTTAACTCATACGGTTAGATCTAAGATCCACTGAGAGTTCATCTTTGTTTACGGTGCGAGGTAACAGAGGGGGTTCATTTTTGTGCAAACGGATATACAGCTGTTCCAGAGTCATTTGTCGACAAGATTATCCTTCCACTACTGAACTACCTTGGAATCTTTGTCGAAACCCAACTGACTACATGTACGTGTCTATTTCTGAATTCGTCCTTCTGTTCTATTTGACCTGCTTAGCTTCACACCAATAGAACACTATTGATTATCACAGCTTTATAATAAATCTGGAAATCAGGTAGTCTAAGTGCCCCAACTTTGTTGTTGTTCTTCAGAGCTGTTTTGGCTATTCTAGGTCCTCTGCATTTCCACACACATTTCAGACACAATTGGTCAATTCTACAAATAGGTTACTGAGATTTTTCAATGGGATGGCCTTCTATCTACACATCAATTAAAGCAAAACTGATGCCTTACCAATCCTGACAGTGGGGGTGGTTGCGTAACAATATGAACGTATTTACTGCCGGAAGTGTATGCTTAAAAATCATTAAGACAGTAAATTTTATGTTACGTATATTTTACAGTTTTTTTAAAAGCAATTCCAATCTCGGGATTTTTCACCTAATCTACCATTGCTCCTAAGCCGGCGGGCTGATTCCACCAGCCCACCCCGCTCCTCCTCAGCCCTCCCCCTCCTTGAACTTGACACCCTTAACACACTGCAACGCGATCCACAGCACTGTGCCTTCCATTCTTCTGTCCTCTGGCTTCTTCATCTTTTTCTTTTTCCTAACAAGCTTTATTGAGGTATAATTTATATGTAATTTATATGCGAAGTGGTGCAAGTGGTCACAGCCACTGTAGCCGAAGGTTTGACGTTGGATAAATCCAGCCATCTACCACCTCAAGATAGAACGTTTCCAACCACCCCCCAAAAGTACCCTCATGCTTTTGATGTTCATTTCTCCCTGGACTTTCTGTCACTATAGATCCGTTGTTGTTTTCTCCATAATTTTATATAAACGGAAACAGTTTGTACTGTTGTGTATCAGGCTTCTTTCATGCAGCATAAATGTTATTTTGAGATTTAGCATCAGAAGCCTGTTCCTTTTCACCGGTGAATAGTATACTGTTACAGGAATATACTGTAATTTCTCTCTTTGCTGATTGAAGAACATTTTGGTTTTTTCTACCATGTATACAGCTGCTTTCAACATGTGTATAGGAATCTGTATGGACATACGTGTTTCATTTATCTTGGATACATATCTAAGAGTGTATTATCATACAGTAAGTGTGTATGTACCTTTCTTTAAAAAAAAAAATCAGTTTCTTTTATAGTCAAGCTCACATCCAGTCAGTCATGGCTTTGGGTCTATGCACTGTCTAGTCCAGTGGGAGGATGGTGACACTGGCGATTGGGTAACTAAGCTCCCATTGGGGCTCCGGCCTGGGCTTACTGGGTGACCATGGCTGTCACAGCCTCAGCTAACAGGTGTAACCTGTAACAGGCCAGGCCAAAACAAGAGGGAGAACTTGCTGCCCTAGCCATCAAACTCACTAGTCAAAGACCTGGTGCGCCTGACTGGCTCAGTTAGTACAGTATGGGACTCTTGATCTCAGGGTCACGAGTTCAAGCCCCACCTTAGATGTAAAGATTACTTCAAAAATAACTAATAGTCGGGGCGCCTGGGTGGCTCAGTCGGTTGGGCGACCGACTTGGGCTCAGGTCATGATCTCGCAGTCCGTGAGTTCGAGCCCCGCATTGGGCTCTGTGCTGACAGCTCAGAGCCTGGAGCCTGTTTCGGATTCTGTGTCTCCCTCTCTCTCTGCCCCTCCCCCGTTCATGCTCTGTCTCTCTCTGTCTCAAAAATAAATAAACGTTAAAAAAAAAATTAAAAATAAATAAATAATAGTCAAAGACTTGTTAATAAAAATTAAAAATACTATTCAATGGCTTTTACACCAAAACAAAACACAAAAGAGGATGCAACAACTTTTGATTTCAGCTCAAATTCAAAGCATACTAACTAGCAAGTAATTTCTTACCTCTGTGCATAATCTTGTGCTTCTCCCTCAGGTATGTCAGACCTTTTATTACCTGGAGGAAAGACAATGTAACAAGATGGGAAACTGAAGTGGGGGTGGTTAAAATACAGTCGGCCTCTCTCTTTTAAAATGATATAGAAAATATTTCAACTAACATCGCAAAATTGCCCTCTTCCCTTATTTTTTATTTGATTTCCAACCTGTCATATCAAGAAAGCATCTTTTTACATGATATATAGTTATTTTTAAGCAATGTTGATTATTGCAAGTTTATACAACTTTACAAACCCCTGTGCTTGGGGCTCCTGGATGGTTCAGTCGGTTGAGCATCTGACTCTTGATTTTGGCTCAGGTCATGATCTCACGGTTCATGAGATTGAGCCCGTGTCAGACTCTGTGCTGACAGTGCACACAGACTGCTTGGGATTCTCTCTCTCTCTCTCTCTCTCTCTCTCTGCCCCTGTCCCTCTCGCTCACGTGCATGCTCTCAAAGTAAATAAACTTACGAAGGAAGGAAGGAAGGAAGGAAGGAAGAGAAAGAAACAAAGAAAGAAGAAAAAGGAAAAGAAAAAGAGGAAAGAAAAAGAGAAAAGAAAAAGAAAAAAGAAAACTTGTGCTTGGATTCGTTTTTTTTTCTAAAGCTACAAATATAAAAAGAGGACTTCTCCTGCCACAAATGGGAATTCTTTTGGATATCCCATCTATTTCTCCAGATACAGATTTTAAGATAAAGGAAGTCGCTTTTCTAGTTCTGGAGACAGAGACAGAGAGAGAGAGTATGTTGTATCTAGGATTTAGACAGAGAAAATTCTAGTGAGAAAACCCCACTTTCCTTACAAACTTCCCTTAGCTAACTTACTATCTTCCTCCCTTGTCCATTTCCTGCCAACTCATTAACTTATCAATGAGGGAATTTGGAAGAAAAATTATACAATATACTCACAGCAATGCTAACTTTTCCTAAAATTTGTTCAGGAATTCTTCCAGCTTTCTTCAGGACTTGATCCAAGGAACCCCCATCCTAAGAACAAGAACACCAACCCATTTAGTGACAGTGTTTTTAACTATTCTTTCAAGTGTTAAACTTCAGCAGGAAAGTGAATGCCACATGTGGCAAATCCTCCTGGAAGGGTACCCTTTGGTTTGTTCCAGACCTCAAAGACAGAAATGTACAGCATTGTGGGAGCTATCAAATAACTAGAAACTCAAATCGTGAATAATCATCAAACAAAGGACTAATTCAGGGATAAAAAAAAAAAAAGACGTGCACTGGGGCACTTGGCTGGCTCAGTCAGTGGAATATGTGATTCCTGATCTCAGGGTTGTGAGTTCAAGCCCCATACTGGGTGTAGAGATTACTTAAAAATAAAATCTTAAAAAGGTTTGCACTGAACTGACAGAACAATGTATGGTTGGGACCAGAGGCTCTAGAGGCAAACTGTCTAAATTCACCAACTGTGTTGCTTCCTATCAGGAGAACTCTGACCAGGTTACTCACAACTTGTAAAACGGGGATGATATCTTAAAGCTATTAAAATAATTATAGGGCTATTAGAAGTATTAAACAAGCTGGTACATATAAAGGTCTCAGAACAACATCTAGCCCACAGTAAGTGCTCAATAAATGTTAGCCATTTGATCATCAGCGTATGTCACGACTTGTATTGGAGATTATCCTAAAAACTCACAGCTAATCGAAAGAAAAACGTCATAGAAAGCAACAATTCCTTCCACAAATCCTACCAAGTGCCGTGAACAGTGTTAGGTTCTATGGAAGATAAAGATACAAACAAAGAACTACTTCTTGTCCTTGTTAAATGTACAAACTAGTAGGGTGAATATACAGACTCTGAATATAACGAAACAGGATACAGGTTTAAGAAAACGTTACACATGCAGAAGAGAGAAGAAATTCTGACTTCACTTAAAAGATGGCATTTGAGTTTATGTCTTACTCAAAGAAGGAGTATGACTTCTATACCTGGAAAGGGGGAGGTACACGGCAGAAAGGGAGAATGCAACACACGACACAGGTGGGATATGAAGCCAGCCTCTGTGGGGCTCACACACCACGGCCTTCTCATTCGTGGATTCTACACTGTAACCTGAGATCGTGAAGAAAAGCTTCACTCAAGGAACCCTGACGTAGGGAGGCACGGCTACATTCATAGGCCATGGCTTCCAGCTGCCAATTATCAGTCGCAATTTAAAATCATCCTCAGAAGTAGAGACAATTCATGCAAATTCGGACTGATTTTTAGAGTAACTCGTCTACACTGAGCAGTTACCAGTATCATCTATCATTTATTAACCACCTCTGTGAAAGGTTTAGGGATATGTGAGAAACTAGGGATAGAAAAAACTAGACACAGGAAGAAACACATACACACACACACACACACACACTCACACTCACACTCTGCCTGGGGAGACAAAACACTCAACAGGGCAAGGCACCTTAAATTCTCCTCTGAAACGAGGCAGGAACCGAACAGTTGAATGAGGAGAAGAGACATCACTACAGGTGCTCGGAGGAGGAAGCAATTCCTAGACAAAGTGGCAAAGGAGGGACATGGAAACCACCCCTCAGAAGCGGACGAGACATGGCCAAGCAGAAAGACATCCCTGTAAGCTTCCTGCCTCCAAAGTCACCCAGCCGCGATGACATATCCGGGAGCATAAGGTCACAGAACAAGGCACAACACGATTAAAAAGAAGGACAGAACATAATCCCACTCTTATAGACATAAAAAAATGTTTGTGTAACTCACACAAAACCAGAACATCCAAAGTGTCATCAATAGCTATTTCTAGTCTATGTAGGAAGACAATCAGGGATTTTGGTTGCATGATAGTTTCTTCTCCGGGCTTTTCTAGGGTTTATAAATTTTCTACAATGAACAAATGTTTTGCCCTTTTACATTACTGAATTCCTTTAAGAGAGTGGAGAATTAAAATCTACAATCAATTCAGAGCACTTACTGAGCATCCATTTTGTGCAAAGGCACTGTAAGATAGATACAACACTGCTTTCTTTTGAGACAGTGAGAAACTAAGATTCATTCAGGGGTACAGACTCCTCAGGAAGTGTCTACTAAAATAATGCTAAAAAAAAATAGATTATCCACTGAAAGGTTCTAAGCTTACGCAAAGGAGCGTTGGACTAATCACTTTCTGTCACAGTCAACTCTGGATCACAGATGTTGAGGGAAAAGAAAGCAGGTCAGGTGTGAATTCTCAGGTGCACCTGAATACCCCCAAACATGTTTGTCTTCTATTAACGGTGGGCGGGTCAGTTGACCCAGAAGCACGATGGAAGATCCTAAATTTCAACCTAAAATTTCCTATGTGCCATACTTTCCACCCAGACAGGAGGAATCACTGACCTAGAACCCAACAGAACTCCCCCTGGGAACACATTTATTTTTCCAAGAGTCCTTGGAAGAGCCCTGCCCGAGCTGTGACCCAGGCTGAGGTGTGAGTCACCCTGTGAGCCTGGCTGCCTTCACGATGCTGCAGATCCCTGGTGGCCGAGTCAGGACATCAGAGCCCAGGTAACCACACCCAAGTCTCCCAGAAACATAATAGCACCTCTCAGTTTCCTTCGCCAATGGGAAGAGGAACTCCAGCGCACAAAGTTTCCAAGCCATTTCTCTTTTGCTTCCAGTTGAATGTGGTTTCAGATCCTTTGTTTGATCGGCTGCCTGATTATCAGGGAGGAGGACTATGCACTGAAAACTAGGTAACAAAGCAACTCTGTCAAAATCTGATTCAAATGAGGTAGAAATGCTAACCCCGTGGTTCTCAGGTTCCACAGCCTAGGACAGCGGGCAGCCCAGCTCACACTTTTCCCTGGGGTTGTGGTACATATTCCTGTTAAAAAGGAAAAAAACTCGGCTCTCTTTCCTTTCACCTCCTTCAGAGCTATAAGCAGAGTTACAGTGTGAACAATGGGATTAGCAAGATTCAAGAAGCAGGAACCACCGTCAGAATTACCCAGGGCTGCCTCCAACTCACCTTACAACCTTTTAATTCCACTTCACTGTTGCCAAGAACTTGCCTTCCCTGACTAAAGCTGCTGAAATTGTGCTTATTTTTAGAAGGCAATTATTAACTAAGTCAATGGCGCTTTTGTGAAGGTTTTCTATAGAAGAGACAAATGCTTTATGGGGGAGGGGGGGGGATCAAAAGCTTTTCCTCCTGCATGAGAACCACCACCCCTGAGTCCTCAGTTCTCTGGGTGCTCAGCTACCACCTGAGCAGGAATCTACCTCCCCAAAGGCAAGAGCATTCCTGTTCTGACCGGGGGGCATCCATTTACTCCTTGAGTCTCAAAAATTCAGACTGGGCAGCACAAGCACAGTTTACTTCTACAAAGTCAGCCCCTGGCTGAGTGCTTTAGAAGATGGGGCCCAATGGATGCCAGTGACACAAATTCACTTTAAAATGCGTCTAAGAAATGATGTGAGCGATGGACAGACAGATGGGCAACATGTGGTAAAGCAAACATAGCAGAACAGTAATTGCAGAATCTAGGTGGGGGGTTTACAGTGTACATTATACAGTTCCTTCACCTTGCTTTGTGTTTGAAACTGTCATGATAAAAAGCTGGGGGAAATGTTAATGACCTAGAACACACAAGGACTGTGACATACACAGAAACAAAGAACCTCTGAAGTTGGGATGTGGTTAATGAACAGAGCTCTACGTGACACCTTTGAGAGGTGGAAGCTGAGACAAAGCAGAAATACCCAAAGAGAAGTAGCCACCAGCAGTCAGAATTTTCCTGTCAGAGGCGGCCAGGATGGGAGCTCTCCTGCAGAAAGGCCTACTCCGGGACCAAGAAGGGGTGAGAGGGTCTAGGGTTAGACCAGAGAGCTACTCTGGAGCATGGCTGCCTGGATTTCAGGCCACAACAGCTTCACTACAGGGTTCCATCTCTGGTAGCTCTGAGCCTCTCCACTAAAATTAACAGACTGTTCCAGCTGCTCTCTGGGCCTATGGATATCTAGGAACAGAAGACTCTATTGTGGACTCCAAGGTCTAACTCTCTCCCACTGGGTCCCAGGCCTGTCCATGCCCTCCGCCATCTTGGCCTCCTTCATTTGGCCGCTCAACACCTATCACCTAATAGATGCCAAACACCGTGCTTGGCCTTCAAAAGGTTTTGACCCTCCCACCTTCTGAAAGCCAGTTTTCTAGGCTCAGGCCCCTCCCTGGGTAACTCCAGAGATATCTTCTGCTTCAGAGACTTATGAGGGAGGATCCTACCCTACCCACAGAGCCAAATCCACTGGAGGAACGCTGACCTGCAGATACTGAAACTGGGCCAAGAGAACGGGAAGCCAACCCTTGTCATGTCCTGAGTCATCTTGTCCTCTTGGAGGGAAGGGTTGGGTGGCAAGGACAGACCAAGAGGTACAAAGGTTGTGATCAGTATCTATGAATCCAAAGTGGATGAAGGATTTCACAATGAGCAAGCCTCACCACAGATCAATTTAAGACAAATTAAAAAAAAAAAAAAAACTGAACTGCACATAGCAAGAGGTGAAATAAGGCTAATAAAACAGGTTCCAGCAAGTTGTGAATAAATGAAAAGGCCACTGCCTATCCATGTTTGGGGCCTAATCCTAACGTCTGAAGCAAGCACCATGGAGTTCAATCATGCTCATCCTACAGACAGCACCCTGGTTCCTCTAACAAAGGGAGAATTCCGAGTTGCACGAAACTTGGAGGTAACTCAGGAAAGAATCTGATTGTGCCGAAGACCGCAGGCGTGAGACGACACACGCTTGGTGCTCAGAAGCCCTTCCATCCACACTGACAACTCACTTACGAAGGCCCAAGAACACAGCCATCCAGCGTATAAACAGCTCTGGGGAACAGAGAGACTACTCTCAATGTCTCCGTTCCCCCAGCCGCTCATGTGGCACCCTGCACATAACAGGCACAAAAGTAAGAGTTGGTGAAGCTGGACCCATGTTGATGAACTAATGTAAACCCTGACTGGCTACAAGTGCCAAAAACCACAGAAACACAGGATGTTAGGGTAGGGAGGGGTCCCCAGAGAAGATCTGGTCCAAACACTGCTCTGCAGAGAAAACCCTGAGAGAGTATCAAATTTAAAGACAACAGACCTAGTTAGAGACACTGGTTAGAATTTAGCTTTGTGGGAATGCAAGCTGGTGCAGCCACTCCGGAAAACAGTATGCAGGTTCCTCAAAAAACTAAAAATAGAACTACCCTACGACCCAGCAATGGCACTCCTAGGCATTTCTCCACGGGATACAGGTGTGCTGTTTCAAAGGGACACGTGCACCCCCATGTTTATAGCAGCACTATCAACAATAGCCAAAGTATGGAAAGAGCCCAAATGTCCATCAATGGATGAATGGATAAAGAAGATGTGGTATATATATATATACGATGGAGTATTACTCGGCAATCAAAAAGAATGAAATCTTGCCATTTGCAACTACGCGGATGGAACTGGAGGGTATTATGCTAAGTGAAATTAGTCTGTCAGAGAAAGACAAAAATCATATGGCTTCACTCCTATGAGGACTTTAACAGACAAAACAGATGAACATAAGGGAAGGGAAACAAAAATAGTATAAAAACAGGGAGGGGGACAAAACGTAAGAGACTCGTTAATATGGAGAACAAACTGAGGGTTGCTGGAGGGGTTGTCGGGGGGTGGGGGGGGGGAGATGGTCAGAATCTAGCTCTGACACTTACTGGTTATATAACCTAAGCTAATTACTAAGCCTCTAGAGGCCTTGTTCCCTCGCCCACCTCAGGGAGGGTGGTCAACATTGCATCACATGACAGGGCTGATGTGATTAACAAATTACATAACATGGCAAGGACTCACCAAGCGGTAGAAAATGGGAAAGCTAGTTACTACCATGTCTACCCATGCTGCACTCACCTCCCATTATTTTGGCAACACCTAAGAGAAAAAAGGCCTTTCCGGTCACTGGTTTATCACCATTGCCTCCACCCTCCACCCTCTTCTGGTTTTCAAGGAACCTCCATTGCCAATTACACATCTTCATCCAAAACTCTGGGCTAGAGCTAGAAAACCAACCATCATCAGCACAAAAAGCCCAAGAAACCCAAAGCTTAAGGAACACCCTCCCCTCCCCTGGCCTGCACCCCACCAAAGGGAGGCTAAGACCCAAAGGGAAAATATCAGTACCCCAGGTCTGGGTGAGGACCAAACCAGAAATGCTCATGTGCTTCGCACAGAGGCTGCTTCCCTCCCACTCAAGCAAGAGGAACGAGAGCTTTCTTGGGAACCTTCAGGAGCGCAGGAGACGTTCCAGGTTCTATGTTCCATATGGCACCACAAAAGTTGGGCAGACGCCGGCCACCATACGTATGGCACTTCCTGACGATTAACATGAACAGAAGTTCAACATAATGGGGCGCCAGCAACGGACAAACCTCCTGGGGAGGGTTCTCCTGGAGTTCATGAAGACCATGCCTGGGGGCTCTCTCCAGAGGTCAGAGCAGAGCCAGGGTCTGGAAGGAAGTGGAGAAGCTGAGGGACACTCTGCCAGACCGAGGGCTCAAAGTTCGGCAGCCCTAAGCTCGCCGACTCAGTCATGTCAGCCCTCATCCCTGAGGTGTCAGCGACAGTGAGAATAAGGCAACGTCTACCATTCGCACGAGGTCGGTGTGCCGGAAGGCTTACTCTGCTATTTTCACCAATCCTCACCACAACGAGGGAGGTCCGAGGTCCATATGGTAATGGCCATTTTGCAAATGAGGAAAGGGAGAATGAGAAAGATAAAGAAACCTGCCCAAGGTCCTGACGAGAAGGTGACATCTGTAAACAAATCATTATTGAGCGCCTGCTGGGTGCCAGGGCTATTCTGGGCTTTGGAGACACAGTGGCAAACAAGACAGTGTCTACTCGGATTTTTGTGGAGAAGGGAGATATGAATAAACATCTCAGATTCCAAAGTCCCCTGGTGCCTAATGGGGACAGGAAAAAATAGCCATCACGAAGCCAGCCTGTCTCTCTGAAATTCTGGGCATCAAGAATGCAAACAGAGCCCCAATCACTATCCAGTGGATTCAACAAAGTACAGGCACTGGGGCCCAACACCTTGGTTTAAATTCTGCCAATTCCACTTACTAGCTGCATGACCTTGGTCAAGTTATTAACTTCTCTGAGCCTCAGTTTCCTCATTTGTAAAATGCAGATGATCTACCCATCCAATAAGGCTGTTGCAAAAATGCAATAAAATATTAATATGCGTAGGGTAGTCCAGGCTATAAAACCCGATAAATATTAGTTTACTAGTATGAGTATTGCTAGATTATTGTTGTAGATGCTGTTACTACTGTAAGTCACCAGAAAGAGAAGGGACTCCAGGCAGCTAATGGTACCAAGATTGGCAGCTCACATCCACACAATTAGCCCCTAAATTCCCTCTCACTTGCCTTCTCTGATGTGCATCGAGTGACATTACTTCTCTGCACACCCAAAGAACCCCTCCAGACTGTCCTTAAAGCAGATTATAGACTCTGAGGACAGGGATGTTTCAGCTTCAAAGCCCAGATGCCCAAGACGGTGATGTGGATCCAGGGAGGAAAAGGGAGGCAGCTGGTCCCAAACCAAAGACAAGACCAGAGCCATCCAGCCATCCAGCTCCTAGGCTGTTGCTGCAGAGGCTGATGGGTTACCACATACCATGTGCTCCATACAGATACTGATCTCGCCGTCGCTGTAGAACGCGCCATAGAAGCCCACGATGTATGGGGAGTTGCACTCATGTAGAACCTGCAGCTCCCTTATGATCTGGTTCCGGATTGCAGGTTTGATCTCCAGGTGAATTAGCTGGGGAAAGAAAAGTGGGAGGAAGAGATGTTTTAAAAACATACGGATGGATGAATGAAAGCCTTCTTAAATGCTTAAGCTCTTACAGGTGGGAGGAGAGGACACAGGCATGTTTTAACAAGTCTCTGCCCGACCAAAGCACTCAGTGCCAACCTGCCATGGCAGGTAATGGTACGGGAGGAGCCATAATGAGGGGAAGACGGCTGTGCCTCCGCTCCTAGAAGCCAAGAGTGAGGAAGGGGGGGCTCACCCCTCCCAAGCACAAAGCTGAAAGGAGCATTTCCTCTAAAAGGAGCCGGGAAGCCGAGAGAGGAAGACAAAGCAGCCTGAGGAGCCGGCTGGCACTCGGAGGCTGTAGAAGTGGAGGGGTAGGAAGGACTGAGAGTGCGGACCCAAGCTGCCCGGAGAGCTTCCCTTGACTTCAGGAGCCTGATGTGGTTGAGATTTGGCCAGGGCCTCAGGTGCCACCCATGTCCCTCTCATGTTGCCCCTTGTTTCCTCAGGGCAGACAGGGACAGACACAACAAACATAGGAAATGGTTGCTGAATGAGATGAAGCTTCTAGAAAGGGCCGCCGACAAGGAGTGAGTGTCCGAGGACATGGAAACCAGGGGTTAGCAGCATGGGCTGGCGTGACCGGTGAAAGCTAGACAAGAGGCGGGCCGTGAAGACGGGCGCTGTTTGAAAAGATGGAAGGAGCAGCCTGAGCAAAAATACGTGGACGGAAGTAAGCGTGGTGTGCCGGAGAACACAGAAGGGCCGAGCCTCGCTGGAGCAGGGGCTGTGTGCAGAAAGGGGAGTCCAGCTCGGACACTGCCTGCCACGGAGGGGAGCGGAGATGCTCCCTGCAGGACGGTGAGGGGGAAGCAGCGGCAGGGCCGGGGCCAGGCAAACAACTTGAAAGCAGGGTCTGGTGCATCGCCGGGGCTGCCTAAATGCAAGCAGCTTCTGCTGCACCAGATAATGGCAAACAGGCACCCTTGCATTCTTTCCAAAGCACGCAGAAAGCTCGCAAAGGTCACTTGCTGTTATTTTCCAGTCTGGGGATGGGGATAAATACCCTAACACACCATCAGTGTGTTTATCCTATAATCTGATAGATGACAGGAGCTCAAAATTCAAACAGCACAACAAGGTACTGAGTGAAAAATCCATCTTCCTTCCACCCTTGTCCCCAGACCCCCGACCTTCCAAGAGAGAATGCAATCACCTATTCACCAAGTGAATTCACCTAATCACCAACCTGATTCAGTACTTTTTTCTTTCTTTTTATTTTTTGAGTGGCCTCACCTTTCTGGCCATGACCAGGCCAGACGGCTTATGGGAGACCTTGAACACCACACCACCGTTGCCGGCGCCCAGCTCACTGATCTTCTCAAAGTCGTCATCCTTCAATTCCCCGACCTTCTGCTTCTGGGTAAGAAAGGCCTCCAGGCGCTTCCGTTGCTGCTCATCGAGCTCCAGCTCCTCCAGCTTCTTCTGCAAGGCCTCCAGGTTGGTCCTGTCCCAAAGAGGGAACATGAGTCAGAACCGGCATCAGAGAGGCCCCCCAGAGGAGCACCTGTGCTATGGCGAGCACTAGCTCTGGGGCCGGACTGGAGAACGAATGGAGGGACTCCACGGGAGGGTTCCAGGTGCTGCGGCCCTGCTCCCTTCACTATGCCACCAGCCACCACTCCCTGTCACTACTCCTCACCGACACCTTTCACCTCTCAAGGCCTCTGTTTCCTCATTTGTAAAACGAGGCCTCGCTCACTATGCTGCAAGTCTACAGAAGGAACCGAAGAATCTGCTAATATCCAAAACGAGCCACCTTCATTTGCTTTAAAATCCCAGTTCCGGGGCGCCTGGGAGGCTCAGCTGATTGAGCGTCTGACTTTGGCTCAGGTCATGATCTCACATTTGGTGGGTTCGAGCCCTGCCTCGGGTTCTGTGCTGACAGCTGAGAGCCCAGAGCCTGCTTTGGATTCTGTCTCCCTCTCTCTCTGCCCATCCCCTGCTCGTGCTCAGTCTCTCAAAAATCAATAAATATTAAAAAAAAAAAAAAAAAAAAAATGAAAACCCCAATTCCCAAAGCCCCACTAGGGTTGGATTATTAAGTTAGCACCACATACAAAATAAAATCTATTTCCTAAAAGCACTAAACTGAAATCAAACCAAACTATCACAACAGACTCTATATGGTAACAGCAAAAACCCTCCTCTCTAATGTGATCAGGTCCGGAACCAGGTTAATCAAAACAAAGCAAAGAATCATAAAAATACCTACCTAAAATTTTTATTTTTGCATATAATATACATATAAAGGTGCATTTATTCACCCATCTTCTAATGTAGGCGGGGCAAGGCCCTCTCTTTGAGTAAGAGTCCGCTAGTAAGAGCCCGGTGGCATCTTGCTCACATGAACCAGCAAACAATACAGTCGATCACTTCCAATTCCTGAGTCCTCAGAGTAAAAATGTAGCCACTTACTGAGTAATATCAAAATAAAATTGTAAGAGTTTTATGATTTCCCTCAATTTTAATGCTCATCTAATTTGACAGTAATGTGTTTTAGTGAGTTGGACTTATTTAGTCTTCCATGGCTTGTAATTAGTGTTCAAAGCCGGGGGGGGGGGGGGGGTTCCACTTCATTTGCAGTCATATTTCACCAGTTTATCTGATACTGAAGTATGTTACTTAATTGCAATGCCAGCCACAACCGAACAAACGATGCTGGGAACAGATGCTGGGAACACTCTGGTTCTGGGTAAGCACATAATTCAGCCAGTGGGTGCCGAGGCGAGTGGGCAAGGCAGAGAGCAGCCTGCTTAGCTGTGCATTCAGCAGGCTGGTGGGCAGTATGGGTTGTTTTACAGAGAACGAAAAAACATTCATTATTCCTGGGGGGGGTTTATAAAAACAGGGTGGTAAAGAGAGCATCCACGGTGGTTCATTTGATTAGTCCCAGTCTAAACAAACAACATGGCGACAAGACAGGGCATCATTACACATCAGAAGGTTGGTGCCCAACCCCCAACATACACACCGTTTCTGAGCTTCAAGGGCAGGAGTAAGCATCATCTTCTACTCTTCGCTCACCCTCTGTTCCAACTCTCAAGAAGGCAGGGAGGTTGAGACCTACTGCCTCCCCAGTCTATGGAAAGATCCAATACTGCCTTACAAGTAACTGTACATGGGGCCACAGAGCACACAAGGCTGATTTCACCAAGTTTCCTCCCTGGGCAGCTCTCAGGGAAGAATGGATGGTGCCATGGACTGAACTGCATCTCCCTAAAATTCCTGCTGAAGCACTAACCCCCAATGTAATCCTGTTTAGAGACAGGACATTTAGGAGGTAATTAAGGTTAAGTAAGGTCATATGGGTGGAGTCCTAATCAGATAGGACTGGTGACCAGAAGAAGAGAGGTGACCTCCTTGCCTCCGTGCACACGCCAAGGAAAGGCCGTGTGAGGACACCAAGAGAAGATGGCTGTCCGCAAGTCCGGAAGAGGGACCTCGCCAGAGCCCGACCGTGCTGGCACCCTCACCTTGGTCTTCCAGCCTCCAGAACCATGAAAAAATAAATTTCTGTTGTTTAAGCCAACCAGTCTATGACATTTTGTTATGCAGCCCAAACAGACTAAAACAGCTGACAATTTTCTCATCCTGCTTAAAGGCTCAACTAAGCTGCCCCGTCTGTCGGGGTAGGGACCCAGAACAAGCATGGCTGCAAGGGCACGGTGCCACCTTCAGGTTTCCTTTCTCTGAGGTCTGTCCACAGAGGAACCCATCAAAGACAACATTTAGAGACACATGTCAAACACAGACAGACCGTCACAGCTAAAACTTCGATGAGGTTACAGCTGCCTGTAGGGCTCAGGAGTCAGGCTGGAAATGCAGCCTCCAAAGGCTTCTGTGAGGCAGGAACGCTGAGCAGGATGAGGAAGAGGGAAGGACCGAATGGAAGGAAACCACTCTCGTCACAACACTGCCCGTACTCTGTTTTGCACTTGCTAATACATTTCAGCCACAACCCTACAATTACAACAGATAGCAAACTCAAGCACAGGCAGGTGAAGTGATTTGTCCAAGGTCACACAGCTAGTGAGCAAGGACTGAAACCTGGGCAGAGAGAATCTCTAATCTTATGCTGCACTACCTCTTCAAAAAGTTCAACACCTGCAAGGGAGGGCACTTGCAGACGTGGGTAGGGTCCCAGTGTGGGACATGTGCCATACCAGCGCTCGCTCATACATGAAGACAGTATACCTATGCAAAGAGTCCTTCACGCCAGATGCAATCCTCCCCGCACATCAAGCTGAACACTGCCTTGCAAGTAACAGTGGCCACAAGAAACCCCATCCATCTGGCAAAGAAAAAGAGGAAATGTTGACTCTGCTCATTTTCCTGACTCTCTGTAGAATTAAGTAATTCTCCCACCTTCAGGAAGAAAAACTAAATCTTGGCTTCCTCCTTCTTCGACCTTCTATGCTCTCCTGCCTAACCACCTACCCTACCAGCTAAGGAACTGGCTCCTGATTCATGCTTTCAGAAGGCTATGCCACACCAAAGGCTGTGCGCTGTGGTGGCAAGACTTTCCTGATGACTTGGGGGGGGGGGGGGGGGGGGGAGGGAATGGTGTTGCCAAGCTACCAAGCCATTAGTAATCAGCAATCCCGGACTCTTATCCCCTAGTAGTCAACAACTAGCTGTGTGACCATGGACCCGTCATTTAACTTTGACACATCTCAAGTTTTCTCGTCTGTAAAATGGAGTAATAACTCCATGCTTCCTTAACCAGGGGAGAATCGAAACAGAAAACGAATGGGAAGGAACAATGGAATTTTCACACACTTGTAAACTAATGTTAGGCAAGTGCCGGTAGGCTGGAAGACGAGGAGCCACCGCCAAGGCAGCCACCGTGGAATCCAGAAATGACTGCCTTTCCTTTAACAACTCTTAAAGCCCTTGAAAAGTTTTTTTAAAGAACTGTTGCCGAGGGGCGCCTGGGTGGCTCAGTCGGTTAAGCGGCCGACTTCGGCTCAGGTCATGATCTCACGGTCCGTGAGTTCGAGCCCTGCGTCAGGCTCTGTGTTGACAGCTCAGAGCCTGGAGCCTGTTTCAGATTCTGTGTCTCCCTCTCTCTCTGCCCCTGCCCCATTCATGCTCTGTCTCTCTGTCTCAAAAATAAATAAACGTTAAAAAAAAAAAAAAATTATGGGGCGCCTGGGTGGCTCAATCGGTTGAGCCTCTGACTTCAGCTCAGGGCACGATCTCGCGGTCCGTGAGTTCGAGCCCCGCGTCGGGCTCTGGGCTGATGGCTCAGAGCCTGAAGCCTGCTTCCGATTCTGTGTCTCCCTCTCCCTCTGCCCCTGCCCCGTTCATGCTCTGTCTCTCTCTGTCTCAAAAATATATAAAACGTTAAAAAAAATTTTTTTTAAAAATTAAAAAAAAAAAAAAAAAAAAAAAAAGAACTGTTGCCGAGGATGAAAGACCAAGGATTTTATCTGAAGGTGAAAGGAAAATCCTGGCATCAAAATGGCTTTCAGTACTCATTAAAAAGAAATCCATCAATAATGTAACATTCTTTAGTATTGCTTCCTCCTGCAAAGGGACTCAATGGTGTTCAACAAGGCTCATTTCTGCCCCGCCCCACCCCAAGGCAAAATGCTTCAAGCAAAGGAAATAGGAAGAGAGGGGCCACAAATCTCCAAATCTCAGAGGGCAAGACCTGTCTCCTTCACAATCTTTGGTTTTAACTGAAATCAGCAAATTGAGAACTACAGATTGAGAAAGGAACCTGGAGCCCAGAACAAGAACTATCTGACACACACGGGACCAGCAGTGACATCTGACCCCCATCACCCTGTTGACCACAGCAGAGAGAAAATGACACACGGTCACGTGCATTCCACACCACGGCTGTCTTACAGTAAACACAAGTCTGTCGAGATACAAGATTATAGGTTTGAAATGGGAATGCAGAGAAGAGCAAGGAATGTGGAAAAAAACAAGGGCTGTCATTTGTGCTCTGAAAACTCCAGGGAGGCACAATGCAGTGGGTGGAGAGGGATGATCCTATGGGCCGGAACATCTCCTTCTCTCTCATCCCACCCATCTGCTGCGCCTAACTGCACCGCCACAACTGGAATCTTGCATTTGTGGCTCAGTGGTTTAAATCAGGAAGCAGGACAATGTAGCACAAGGAGGGAAAGGTAAAGACCTCCTGATCCAACCCATTTCAAAGGTGAGTAAACGGAGGCCCAGGTCTCTCAGCTCCTAGAACAGAGCTTCGTTCAAGGCCTCACGCTGCCTTCCCCGACCCTGATGGTCACTGAAATGGGAAGGGGGAAGGAGGTGACGTCTAGACAAAGGAATGGGATCTTCAAATGGCCACACACCAAACAGAAATGAGCCAAGTAGCACACAAATGCTGGCCTGTCACCAACCTGAGCCTTGCTCTAGCCCTGGGTGGCAGGCCCTGCCTTGGCCAGGAAGGAGCACGGAGAGAAGAGCAGAGGGTGACCATCAATCACTGAGCTGGAGGAAAGAAAGGGTCCCGGTACCAGCAGGCGGGTGTCCTCAGAGAGCCCAGGGCGTTGGGAAGTTCTCTGTCCCCTGTGGCATCTGGCAGATAGGAACACTACCGGGGCAGGGAAAGAATAGGGAAGACAGGAGACCTAAGCTGAGGGGGAACAGCACCAAGAGACAAACACTGCAATCCCTCAATTCTCACCCTATATCACTCCCATCTATGAGGTCTTGGGCAAGCTACCACCCTTCTGGTCCTCAGTTTCCACACCCATTAAAAAAAAGGGGGGGGGGGCAGTGTGGTTGTCTGGTTATCTCTGAGATCCAAGCCTGGGCACGTGACAGCCAGCTGAGGAAGTACAAAGACTGAGGGTGCGTTCAGGTTGAAAAGCTGAGGATCTTCAAAAGAAGGGAGATGGGAGGGAAAAAAGAGAACTGGTCTTAGGTTCTCTATACAGTCAAACTCTGGACAGCGGGGATGTGGGGGTTACAAAGAGCAGAAGAGAGGAAGAAAGAAGAATGGGCCTGACAGAGGAAGGCAGAGGGGCCAAAGGCACAGCTAACCACTTTCCAGACTCCAGCCTCGGCCAGCCCATCTGTGGTAGGGAGTGCAGTTTAGGCCAGCCCCAAACAACAAGGTGGAGAAGAGGCTCTATACCCTTACACCTCAACCCTGCAGGCCATGCTGGGAAGGGCTGCTCAACTAACTAGGCAATAAAACTCTAGGTCATAAAAAAAAATGTGTTCTTCTGCATCTAGGTAAAACAAAAACAAAAACAAAAAAACGGGGCAAAACTCGTCTATGCAGTTATAAAGGAGAAAAGTGAACACCCTTTGGAGTGGGGAGCAGTAACTAAGAGACACGTGATGACTAATTTTAGGTGGCAGGGTAACAGGGTGGCAGGGCCACAGTGCTAAGGTATGTGGTCAAACTTGATTTGGAATGTTTCTACTAAAGTGGGGTTTTGGGGGCGGGGGGAGTTGGAAATTGGTGAACTTTGAGTAAACTGGTGAACTTTGAGTAAAGCAGCAGATTACTCTCCATAATGTGAATGGGCCTCACTCAGTCAGTTTAAGGCCTTAAGAACAAAGACTGACCTCCCCAGAGAAGGAATTCTGTCAGCAGGCTGCCTCTGGACTCCCAACTTCAAGTCTTCCACGACCTCCAGCCTAGGCTTCCACAATCACATAAGCCAATCCCTTCACAAGTTCCGGTCAGGTCAGTGTCTGTCTGTCTCGTCTCTCTCTCAATGCCCATCTCTTCCTCTGTCTATATACGTGTATCTTAGATACTGTGATCAGATTTCTTTTTATCCTTTTCCTCCTTGCATCTCAGTTTAAATGTCTTTCTTTTTTTTTCCAGTGTGGATAATTTCTTTCAACATATCTTCAGGGTCACTGATTCTTTCCTCAGTTCCCTCTGGTCTGCTGATACACCTGTTGACCTTTGATATCGTGTTTTTAAATTTTTCTAGCATTTCCACTCGATTCCATTTTTAATTTCCATCTCTTCTGAAACTCCTCATTTGTTCTTGCAGGTTGTCCATAAATGATGGTTATTTTAAAGCTCCGATTCACCGGAGTCTAGTTCTGTTATCGGCCTTATCTCTTGCAGGTTGTTTTTTCTCTCGTGATTCTTTGTGCATTTTAATATTGCATTGAGTGGTGCATCGTAATAGAAGACTAAGGACTGAGGTAAATTGTCTTTATGCTTAGAAATGGGTGTATTCTTCGGTCATGCTGTATTAGTCAGGAATGGAGCTAGGTTTGGGTTTTCTTGTGAATGCTGGTAATTTCAGTGCACCACAGGCTGCAAGTTTCGCGAGCAATGGGTTTTGTCTTGTGCTGAGAGTGGAGCCTGAGCTGCAGAGGTTTTTTTTTTCCCCTTCAGTGTTCCCACGCCTCCCTCAGCTTTGAACCGTCCCATGATGCCTGGCCACAGAGTGGGGTCCTTCTCCATGCCCTTGCTCCTCCCCTAGGGGTGGACTGCTATCACTCGTACATAATAGTCCCACGGGATCTCTATGACCACCTTTGATTTACCATCACATCACTGGCTGAAGGTACCCTTAACTGTGTATTCCTCCTGCTGCTTTCCTAAGGGCCTTCTAGGTGTCAAAATGCATGCATCCCCAGAGAAGGCCTGGGAAGATAAAACAGTCAGTATAGTCTTAAAGGAAAAAGCAGTCCACACGTACTGCTGGACACGAAGTAACGACGCGAAGTAACGACCAGGGCCTCAAACTGTACATGGCACAAGCCAGACACTGTGCCTGTGGTAGCCATAGGAAGGTTCTCTCTTGTCCTGGTCTTGAACAGGCCCTGTGAACGTGGACTTCCCCTCCTCTCCATGGCAACCAAAACTCTGCCTTGCATCTGTGGCAGTTCTTGGGCAGGGGAAAGTTTCCTATTCCTCCTCCGGCTTAGACCTCTGCTTCATGTTGGTGTTGAACCCAGCTTTGGGCTTAGATTCTTAGGCAGCTGTGGGAAGACACGCTTCAGTACAGCCATTCTCTCGCCCGGTTCGTAATGTGCTTCACTGAATTTAGCACAAGTATTTTTTTCCCTTTTCCTTGAGGCTGGCTGCTAATGTAAATCAATTCTTGGCCACCTACTCTTCTCTGCTTGCTGACAGATGTATAGGTGAGCAAAGCCTCACAGTCGTTGCTCTTGAAAGCAGCCCCCAGACCCAGGGCCAGTGACACAGGCAGGAAATCAGCGGCTTCTGGGTCAGCACAAGGCTGGTCTTTCATAAAGGGACATAAAACTACCAGAAAGAAAAACAAACAAACAAACCACGCATGTGGCTGCCATATAATATACTTATTAAGCATAATAAGCGCGAGGGCTTTGGGAGTCAGACATGGGTTCAACTCTGAAAGTTACTTGGTCTGTGAACTATTCACTCACTTCCCCTCAATTTTTCTCATAGGTAAAATAGGCAAGTTAAACTACGCGGTCTTTAAAGTCCTTTTCAATGCTAGAAGTCTCTAATCCTAACATCAGTTTCGTCCTGTAGTATTCCAAGGACTGAACTCTGCAGCTAAGTCCCAGGGCCAGGCATCTCCACAAACACTGGCCATTTTCCCATTCTGCTTTTTAAATTTTTTTTTAACGTTTCTTTATTTTTGAGAGAGAGAGAGAGAGAGAGAGTGTGTGAGTTGAGTCGGTGGGGAGGGGGGTTGCAGAGAGAGGGAGACAGATAATCTGAAGCAGGCCCCAGCCTGTGAGCTGTCAGCACAGAGCCTGATGTGGGACTCAAACTCATGAACCGTGAGATCATGACCTGAGCCGAAGTTGAAGGCTTAACCAACTGAGCCACCCAGGTGCCCCTCACTGCCTTTTTTTTAAGTTTATTTATTTATTTTGAGAGAGAAAGAGAAAGAAAGAGAGCGCATGCCAGAGGGGGAGAGACAGAATCCCAAGCAGGCTCTGTGCCATAGGCGCTGAATCCACATGGGGCTCGATCTCACAAACCATGAGATCATGACCTGAGCTGAAATCAAGAGTCGGACACTTAACCAACTGAGCCACCCAGTCGTCCCATCACTGCTTTCTCCTTTGAGACTATACTGCTCTATCTTCCCAGGCCTTTTCTGAGAATACATGCATTTTGACACCAGAAGGCCCTAAGTGTGGCAGCAAGAGGCATACAGACAGCTAAGGGCTCTTTAAGCCAATTATGTGATGCTAAATAAAAGGCTGTTGTGGATGGGGTGCCTAACTGGCTCAGTCAACAGAGCAGGCAACTCCTGATCTCAGGGTTGTGAGTTCAAGCACCACAGTGAGTGTAGAGCTTACTTAGAAAAAAATAAAAATAAAAAATGGGGTTTCTGGGTGGCTCAGCCGGTTAACCGTCCGACTTCAGCTCGGGTCACAATCTCACGATTCATGGGTTGGAGCCCCACGTCGGGCTCTGTGCTGACAGCTCAGAGCCTGAAGGCTGCTTCGGATTCTGTGTCTCCCTCTCTCTCTGCCCCTCCCTCACTCCCCCCTACCTCCCTCTCTCTCAAAAATAAACATTAAAAAAATTATAAAAAAAAAAAAAAAGGTTGTAGTGGAGATTACATAAGCGTGTAATGCAAAAAAATGTTGGAATCATCTGAAGGGCTTAACAAGTAGTTAATACTGTTATGCTGTCGGCAGCTAATTACTGGTTAGCAAGGGTAACATTTGATTTGATAGTGCTCACTACTGATTTACTAAGGACCCGTAGTATGACAGGCATTCTGAGCAATGTAGAGGAGCCCCTTTGGTCTCCTAACAACCCCATGATGTGATCACCACTGCCAGCCCCATTCTGATGAAACTCCTGCATCCGTATGTTTTCATGCAATAAATCAATAGCCTGGCAAAAATGTACAATGTAGTTAAATACCGCCTTTGTGGCCTTTCACTGGTTTCGCGGCCACTCCCAACAAAGACTGTGGGGCAAAAACTGTCTTGCAGTTCCCCTGATTTTCTCAGACACTGACAGCTCCGTAGTTCAGGAGATGCCGGCCTAACCACACTGAGTTTTGTAGGGGCGGGAGACCAGAGATGGGCTAGAATGATACGTAAGATTTAGATAGCAAAAAAAGGAGAAAGGGCATTCTAACATGGTCTACTCTGTAGAAAATGATATAGAATAGGGATTAAAAATATTATAAGCAAACAATGTTAGAGGAATAGAACTTAAAACGAGAGTCAGGACAAGTGTTTCTCTTCAACGTCACCTTAAATCAAGTGGCTTCCAGGCCAATCAACAAATGTTTCTCAAAGTCAAGAAAACAGGTTTAAATAATTTTTAAAAAAAGATAAATATGGGAGCCTGGCTGGCTCAGTCAATAGATCATGTGACTCTTGATCGTGGCATAAGTTCGGGCCCCAAAACGGATAGGAAGCCTACTTAAAAAAAAAAATCACATATTCCTATCCTTAAAAAACAAAAACATAAGCAAAATAATAATAACAACAACAACAGGCAATACCCCCCTGCCCCTGGAATCAAACAGGCTTCCGAAATTATACAAACTGCCTTCCCCTGGCATGTTTCTGTAGAGAGTCACGCTGAAAAACACACGCAGGCACACACCCACACAGAGGAACCTCTGGAGTGGCAGGACCACCCACTCAGGCAGACTCTTCTTAAATATTGAACAACATCCTGGATCGGAGAGGGGGTGTCATATTGTTGCTTGAAACAACTGACAGACTATGCTTTCTTCTGCTCCAGTGGACAAAATTTGTTTCATATTAGCCATATATGAATTAATTCCTAAAGGATCAGTCTTCCAGAGAAGTACCAAAAAAATAAAAAAAAAAAAAGAGAGAGAGAGAAAGTGATGAAATCTGGAGGCAGATGGGAAAGAAAAAAGAGAAAATGAAGGACAGAAAGGAGTATCACCTTTACCTGAGGGGGAAAGAGGTACGTAAGAACTGTCTGATAAAGAATGAAATGTAAATGTAGTTGAGATGAGCTTCTTAAATGCTGGCCATGTTATACCCACTAACTTAGTCCTCACAACAACATTAAAAACTAGGTATTTTGTTCCCATGTTACAGAAATGGAGATGGAGGCCAGGAGCAATTAAGACTAGGGCTGGAACTCCAAAACTTACCTTCTCTCCATACCACAAGCCAAAGATCTCATGTCCTTCCAACAAATCGCCCACCCGATCAACCCTAACACAGGTGTGTACCCTTTAGTGACCGATTCCTTTGAAGCAAAGAACTGTGCTGTACTAAAAGGTCCCGGGAAAGACAACAAATCTACCCAACGAGGAATTCCTTTCAGAGGGAACATCCAAGGCCGATATATTTTGAATGGGACAGGAAGGGAAGAGAAAGGACACGGCCCAGGTGAAGCACACTGGTAGAAGCAGTAAAAATTTGGGTGGCCATAAGAGACCCAGGGGCCTACTGAGGGAGGCAGGGTGGAGAGGAGGCAGCAGAGAGTACTGAAAGCGAGAAAATACCATAGACAACCCAAGTGGAACATCCAATAAGTGTGTGGTCACCCTCAGAAAAATCAAAGGGAGCCCTGGGCCTGGTGGTGGCCACACAATGGGTGTGTTCCTGAAAGGACAAGTTGGTTGATCGTGACCTTGTAAAGACGATGTATCTGACCCCAGATTTTGAGACGCTGATATAGAGAAAGACCTTTTAGAAACTGCCTGTGTAGTAATGGCCAATGTTGCTCTGGGAATCAGCAGTGTGAGTTGTTCTTGAACGAGAGAAAAGGTACAGGACCCGATGCGGCCATCATCCTAGACCTCATAACCCAGAGCCATGAGGAAACTCGAGTCCCCAAGGCAAAAAAGGAAGAGAGCCAATGCTCAGAAGCACAGCTAAGGCAGGAAGATAAATTCAGAAGAAACAGCATTCAAAATGCATCTCCAATTCTAGTCCACATGGAGAAATCATCAATTCTCCGAACCTGTTCTTTCCTTAAGCACATGAACAACATGTCTATTACAGCTTGGCCCCTCTCTTTGATCCAAGTACACACTAGAGGGGTCAGCAAACCTCACCTCTTGGCATACATCATCTCCGAGAAAAATGATACTCCCCACATCACCATCTGGCAATGCTCAGGGAACCCTGCAGGACCATGACTAGAAGTCCATACAAGTGCTCACCTTGTAGAAAACTACTAGTTAGGTCCTCAAATTAATAGCAGTTGGCCTGGTAGGGTCAAAATGTACCTGGCAGAAGTAAAATCACAGACCAGAGGGAAAACTTAATTAAAACCAAAACCGACAGTGCTTGTTTCTGTCTTCTGAAAGGAGGGACGGGGGCGGGGGGTTGGTTAAGTGTTTGTGTTAACAAACCCCCTTCACAGCAAGGGCTACCAGAGGACCAGAAGGCTTGCCGACAGTTTAAAAGGGCCTGATCCTCAGCCATGGCATAGGCAGGAGCAGATCTGAACAGCACATAGGGGTGGAGCTGGAGAAATGATTTAGGCTGCAGAATAAGCTGGGAGAAGCCTGTTTGAAGAGTGTCTGTAAAGTAGCAAAGGAGGAAAGAAGGCACCGGGGCAAAGATCATTTAAAACCAAAGATATCTAACGCCATAAGATTTTAAGCTGTCTTTATTGCTATAATGTAACACACCCTCCCTACCCCAGACCTTCAGTCCAATCTGCATTGCACGAAAATAGCTTTTTGTATGTTTCATTCTTGTTGTTTGGTGAAAATCAGGAAAAAAGGGGCCGAATTCCAAGCTGATTCAACACAGAGCAAGAAAAAGAGAAAAAAAAACACAGAAAGGGAAACATGGGTCCTACAGAAGCACAAGTGACCATGAGAATGGAAACCTGCAGGACCACTTCAATCTAGAGGAGGGCAGGGGACAGGGAAGTTGGGTAGACATCTGGCTGATACCCATTTACGCCCACAGCTGTGAAAATGCAATGCAGATTATTCATAGAGCACCCACTGTGTGACAGGCACAATCTGTGCTAAAGGCTAAGAAGGTGCAGATGAGGAAGACTGGGTCCCTGCCCTCACCAGGCTTCGTGTGTGTGTGTGTGTGTGTGTGTGTGTGTGTGTGTAAGAAAGAGACAAGGAGACAAAAATGTAGAGATGAAAGAAAGAAAGAGACAGGTATCACAGTGCAAGCCAAACACAGGGAAGGATACTAACAAGCAGAGCAGTGAGTAAGGTAAGGGAGATGGTAACGCTGAGGTGGGCACAGGGGGCTATGAGAACAGAGATAAAACTTCCAATTCCAAGATTAGGAAAGGAAAGAAAACATAATGCCCAGGTTCAGTCCTGAAGGATAACTCAATTTGCAGTAGGGGAAAGAGCACCCCAGGCTTGGGCATCAGCATGAATAAAAAAGGCACTGAAAGTTACAAGCAGTTCCAAGGGGCCAGAAGGTAGGTGCATCCAGGAGAGCGCACAGAGGCCGGAAGGTAAGCTGGAGCTAGACCATGAAGGACACAGCACACCATGCTAAAGAATTAGGTTTGAGGAAGGGGTATTAGGGAAATGTTGGTCACAGGGTACAAACTTGCAGTAGAAGATGAATAGCCTGGAGACCTAATGCACAGTACGGAGATTAGAGTCAACAATACTGTATCATATAGGACAAAGCTGCTAAGAGATTAGATCTTAAATGTTCCCACCACAAAAAAGAAATGATAATTAGGTGACACCCTAGAGATGTTAGCTAAAGCTATGGTGGTAATCATAGTGCAATACATAAACGTATCAAATCAGCACACTTATACGTCAATTATACCTCAAGAGAAAAATTTTAAATCTTAAGTTAAAAAAAAAAAAAAGATGGTCCCAGCACACCAGTCTGGAACGCCTCAGGACGTTTAGGGTTCAGCAAAGAGCCATCTGACATCTTAGTTTCCAAAAAATGTCACAAGATTTTAATTTTTAATTTAAAAAATAAATTAAAAATGCCATAAGAATGCTTTCTTATATTTAAATACCTAAAATACATGCAAAATAATCACAATTTAAGTATGTGGTTCTGCGATCAAATCACCCAAAATGTGCATATGCAAAATAGATATATGAATAAGTGCAAAAATTCTAGTTTGGAACCTTCACAGAAATGGAATCACGAGCTACACACCTTAGGAGATATACTAGCTTCCTTGAGACAAAGAAGATATAAAAATCTGAAGTCTAAAAGCTGCTGAGCTCAGCTTTCCAAATCCTTGGAAGCCCACAGGGGACTTCTCTTCCAGATAATTAAACTCTCATTACCCTGGTCCAAAGACTGGCTCAAAAAAGGGCTTTGACAGTATTTCTCACACACCAACCCATAGTCCTGGATTCAATTCCCAAGCCCAACACTCATTTGCATTATTGCTATCTATTTACATACAGAAGTGATGGCTGCTTTTCCAGCGATGCTTGAGGCTCACCTATTTCAATTACCAAATCCCAGAGAGCTCTTTGTATTTGCAAAATTGCATCATCAATAATTTGCCTCCAATGTATAAACCATGCTTCTAACAGAAGGCACCAAGAGTATGGAAACAACCCTGAACTTGGAAGTCAGAAAATTTGGAGCCCTCTGTCAACCCTGCCGGTAACTGGCGATGTAACTTTGAACCTCGAAATGGAAGCACACTCTTGTCCTGTATCACAAGAAGCTGTTATGAGCACCTGGACAAACAATGGGTAAGAATGTGTTCTGAAACAGATAAATAAGTAAACACATCAAAGAGGCTTTTCTAAAACAAAAAACTTTTTTCTAAATTATTCTTGGTTAGGGGCACCTGGCTGTCTCAGATGGTGGAACATACGACTCTTGATCACAGGGTTGTAAGTTTGAGCCCCACAGTGGGTGTAGCTTATTTAAAAGTAAAAACAAAAACAAAGAATTAACTACTTAGTTAATTCTTGGTCAGAAGAGTGTGATTGTGGTTGACACTTTACACTAATTGTGAATCCTCAAAGAGCATTCAATAATACACCAAAGATCAATATTAGAAAATAAAACCTACTAGGACAACACTCCAGTGCATACTAAATTTGAGATACTGTGGGGCAAAAAAAAAAAAAAAAAAAAAAACAAGAAAACTGCAAAACCAGTATCATTAAGCATTCTTTGGACCCTGGTCACTTTGGGTTAAAAACTCTGCAGGCTCTGTCTGGCATTCAAAGAGAAGCATGTTCTTACAGCAGAAGATAAAAAGATACGTCCACCAAGCTCTTCCTCTTCACTTCTCCCCACCCACTTCCTTTTCTTCCAAAGGAGAACGCGCTCATTTACCCACCGGCTTGCCACATCCTGCCTCGGAAGCTACTTCCTAGGAGCTGCTCTGGCTATTCTGAGAGGAGCTTTAACTCCTTCAGGCCCCCAAACCACTAGTATATTTATGACCTCCCCACCCACCACAGTCATTTCCAGTCTAGTAACTAGAATCCATTTGATCGTATAATACACCGGCATCCTTCGTGCCATGCACTGCATTAAGTTAGCATTTGGCCTATAATGGAGTCCAGTAAGAGCCACATCTCTTGGTCCCACTTGGGGGCTCCAACTAGTCCAGCTTTGCTTCATCACCCAAAAAGGACAAAAAGAAGAAATGATTCAAGACGAGCGATCAAGAAACTCCGTGCACATAATATTGCCCTTGATATCAGTGAAAACCCAATGAAGCAAATCTCCTGTCCCACACGGGCTCTGTAAGCTAACACCAACATTCATTCATTCCACATTTACAGACCGCTGACTGCATGCCAGGCCTGGCTAGAAATGGAGCATGGAGACAGAACTATTAAATCTCCAGAAGCTCATAGTGTAGATCATGAAACCACAGAAAATATATGAAGATCACACGCACGCACACACACACACAAAGTGCTTTGCTTCCCAAACAGTTCATGGACAGCCTTGCCAAAACTTTCCTGAGGGAGACCAGGCAAAATTTCAAGGACAAGACAATATCGGACTTCAGCCTTAAAGGAGAGGGTGAACTCCCAAATGCTGGCAATAAACTTGACAGAGAAACCCCAAAGGAAACGTACAAAGCCATGCGTAACATTTTACTGACTGCCAACTGAGTTAGGTGTTATCCTACCACCTTACATTTAACTCTCACAACAACCCTACAAGTTAGGTAGTATTATCACCCCCATACTTAACTTACTAATGAGGAAGCCAGGGATAACAGACGTTACGAATCCCAACTGATGTTAAGTGTTTAGGGGTGAAGGACTCCAACCTCAGCTGTCTGCCTCTAGGGATCACTCCTCCAACACAGAGCAAGACTGCCCAGTAAGGGCCAGAACAGAATTCGTAACTGTGGGGAAGCTGGTCATAGAAGAAGAGAACAGGGCATAATGAGCTCCTCTTTTCCCCTTGCCCTTTACAGTCAAGAAAGAAGAGGAAGATACACAGTTTTTTAAGCCAAGAAATCAACGCTAATGACCTACTACATGAAGACCCTGTACAGAGAAAAATTATCTCCTGCTGTGCTACAACTGGCTTCCTGCTACATACATCACCCTAGTACAGGCTGAACGGACCCCGCTGGCTGGCCAGCCTATGTGTCTCTCCTAAAAGTGCCCCCATAGACAAGAGTATGCACACCCCAGACAGGGGGGGACCACAGAACAGTCCATGGCACACCAGTTGCTGAGCTCCCGAGACTCCCCAAGTCCATCAGCAGGAGAACATAGAACACTGAAGCTTCCATGACAAATGACAAGTGTTTTTTCAAGCTCCAGGCTTGCATCTTTAATACATTTTAATAATCTTCAGCAGTTTTGGGATTCTATGTCTTATCTGCCATTTTGGAAACCAAAATATGGTGATTTTTGGAGCCAAAGGGCCAAAAGGTATACTGTTAAGAGAGAATTTAACAATATTGTTTTTTCTCTCTCTACATACTCTTATCACCCGTGCTTTTCATTTTCTTCCTAAAAGTTAAATCCTATCAGTCAAACCCACACAGGGTTACCCCTAGGCTGCAGTTAACTATACAGAAATCTGCCAAGACTTTAATGGCCCTTGCCAAAGATATGGCAAGAGAGGCTGTGAGGGTTAACAGGAAATGAATTCACTCTATGCTGAGGGCATTTAACAGTAAAGTGGTCACCTGTATTCAATTTAAACTGAACATATAGACTCTCCCCTGGCTATAAAACAGAATCAAAGGTTGTGCACTGGGGTGGGGCAGAAAACAAGAGCCCTGCACTAGAGACAAATCGAGGGTCCTGGATCTGGATTCAGGCTGTCACTCACTAGCCATAAGCCACCTGGCCTCTCTGGACCCCAATCCCTTCATCATCATCATCCGTGAGGCTGAACTATAAAGGTCTTTTCCATCTCTAACATTTAAGGATAGACAAGTGGGTGTCTATCCTCAGGGGACAAAGAATGCAAGGTGTTGGGGATGAAAAGGACGATTAATATAGAGTAAGGCTATCCGGGTTCAGAAATAGCCTGGCTTAGTGCTGCATTCACCTTATCAGCCTAGATTTATTAGGGGGGTGGGAGGGCCTGGTGGGCTGGAATCACAGCCACCTACAGTGAAATTAAACTCTGTTTCTGTTCCCAAATGAGTTCTGCTGAAGTGTGATTTATCCAGGGAGTGTTAAACAACTCACCGGCAGTATGAAACTGTGTTACCGAAATTGTATTACTGCACAAACTTAACTTTTCCCCAAATGTGATTTGCAGAGAGGATGCAGAGCTGAGAAGCCTGTGTCTACGACCATCTGTCCTATCCCAGTCCCTGGAGAGGCGTGGGGGGAGAGTGTGAAAAGCCACAGGTGCATGTATATTCAGCCACCAATGTCATGTGTCCATCAAGGAGCCCAACATTTGTTGGGGATAAGTGTTCAGCTCCGCCAGCAAGGGAGGCTCACGGATCCATCCAGCCCCAAACATTCCCTGAGCCCTTCTCTACACCAGGCATGGGGCTGAAGGAACATCACAGAACAGGGTAGACGTTGGGGTGTCTGGGTGGCTCAGTCAGTTAAGCCTCTGATTCTTGATTTTGGCTCAGGTCATAATCTCACGGTTTGAGTTCGAGCCCCACCATCAGGCTCTGTGCTGAAAGTGTGGAACCTACTTGGGATTCTCTGTCTTCCTCCCTCTCTCTCTCTCTCAAAAATAATAAACTTAAAAAAAATAATAAAGCATTAGGAAAGATGTCACCAACAGCATATGCTTCCCAAATGTTTCTCCTCTGAGCAAGGAAGCGGACATTGGCTAAAAAGGCAGTACAGAGGACTATAAGCATTCTTAGGTGCTGGTGTGACATAGACAAGACCCTTAACCAAGATCAGTTTCCTATCTCTTGAGTAAAGATAACACACAACCCACATGCCTCATGTGGTTGAATAAGGAAACAAACAGATCTAAAAACAATGAGGAGTAGGGGCACCTGGCTGGCTCAGTAGAGCATACGACTCTTGATCCTGGGGTCATGAATTAAGCCCCACGCTGGACACAGAGATTACTTTAAAAAAAAAAAAAAAAAAAAAAAAAAAAAAAAAAAACAATGAAGAGTATACAAAGCCTCACAGAACAAATGCTATGATTACCACCAACACTGTGACCCTCTTGTGTCAAAATATTAAACTGAAAATAATCAAAATAAGTCAAAGTCGGACTCTGCAGGGATTAGCGGAGCCTTGACCTTTGGAGAGGTGTATCTTCTGCCCTCTTCCTTTACTGCCATGTCAGGGCTTAGTCATTCAGCAAAATTTCACCAAACCAGATGCTAAGAAATACGCTATACGCTGGAGATAAAGATGAAAAGACCCAGTCCCAGGTTTCCCCAATTTCAGTCCAACTGGACAGGAGTACACAAACAACCAAAGCATGATGGGCCAGGCAGAGGGCCCTGGAAGGTGGAAAGACGACCACTGCTTAGAGTGGGGTGGAGGCCAGGTCTGTGATAGATTTACACAAAAGGCAACCTGCAAATTGAGCTTTAACACAAGATTAGGATTCCAACATGGATTGAAAGGTAGAGAAGGGAATCCCCAGAAGACAGTCTGAGTGAGCAAAGGCCAGGACCCATTGGGGAAGACATCTGGATGAACCATGAAAAAGTGAAACCCAAACGTCACCTAGAGCAGAACCCCCCCTGCAAACATCTGGCTTGAAGAACAAAGTGTTACCTTCCCTTTAGGTCAGGGCCTACCCCTCCCTATTACTACACACACACACACACACACACACACACACACACGAGCACATTCGGCCCAGAAAATCCTCTTTAAACTCTTGGGAGAAGAAAGCCAACTTCCAGGGTGGTACCTGTCATATAGATGGTGGTCCTTGGAGAAGCTGGGAGGAGTCTGCACTGGGATGTACTGAGTGGCAGCTGCTTCCTACGCACCTTTTGCAGCTTCCTGTTTCACTGAAAATACTTCCTGCACATCCCCCAAATTGCAAATATGCCAGCATTGCCTCTATTCTATCTGCCTAGATAAAGAATAGCTGAAGAATCCCATTATGGGAAGTGTTTCGGGAGGTGAGAACTTTCTCTCCTTCTCACCTGATAGAGAATAAGGCACCCTGGCAGGGAATCTAGCCCTAGCCCTTATCAGGAGTCTTGTTAATCATAAAAAGCAGTTTACACACAAAGTGTCTATGAATCCTTTCTGCTGGGTGGGTGTTACTATGCCCATTTTACAGATGTGCAAACAGACTCAAGAATGTGAAAGAAGTTGCACAAGATCATTCAAAGGAGTAACAGGCGGGGTCAGGATTCAAATCCACATATGTCGGCTCCAACAAAACCTTTCCCCCGTATCACATGTTCTCCAGGCCATGCTTACTCAAAAGTCACATTTGGGGCTCATGGGTGACTCAGTCAATTAAGTGTCCAACTTCGGCCCAGGTCATGAACTCGCAGTTCGTGAGTTCGAGCCCTGTGTCGGGCTCGGTGCTGATAGCTCAGAGCCTGGAGCCTATTTGGGATTCTGTTGTCTCCCTCTGTCTCTGCCCCTCCCCCACTCACACACTGTCTCTGTCTCTCTCTTTCTCTCTAAAATAAACATGAGGGGCGCCTGGGTGGCTCAGTCGGTTAAGCATCTGACTTCGGCTCAGGTCATGATCTCACGGTCCATGAGTTCGAGCCCCACGTCGGGCTCTGTGCTGACCGCTCAGAGCCTGGAGCCTGTTTCGAATTCTGTGTCTCCCTCTCTCTCTGACCCTCCCCCGTTCATGCTCTGTCTCTGTCTCAAAAATAAATAAACGTTAAAAAAAAATTATAAAATAAACATGAAAAAAAAATTTTTTTAAGTCACATTCACAGCAGAACCTACTGTGTGACAACCTTTTAACCCTTCTTTGCAGTCCTGGATTCTTTATCTGCCAAAAGGGAGATTGCAACAAATTCCTTTCAATAATAAAATGGCATCTACTTAATACCTACCGTGAGTTTGCAAGTGTGCCCAAGTGGTAACCTATACGATTATACGGAGCTCATTATATAAACCCTGAAAGGTAGGAAGGCAATACCATCACCCCGCTTTGCAGAGAAGCAGGCACAGGGTGGTCACATGGTGAGTTAACAGCTGTACCAGGGAAGGAGCTGAGATCTCACACTTTCCCTCTACACAAGGCAGTTATTCAAAAGCACTGCAGCCTGAGGATTCTGAAGCCTGCAGCCTTTCAGACCCCTCTGGAAGAAGGGTTAATTTCTGGATTCAAATGAAACACTTGTAGAGGCAGAAACAATTACTTAAAACCTGATTGGGAAGCTGGGCTCTTCGCTGTGCTGTTAGAATCCAAAACTCCCAGAGTGAAACAGTATGTCCTCCTCAGACCACCCTGCCTCTGGGCCTGTTGACTCCAAAACCCTCATATAAACCCATCCCCAACCTTTTGGAAATTAGACCCAACTCAATAAAACAATACAAGGAGTCGACTGGGTGCTCTGCCCACACCCTCCCCCAACACCACCACCACCACCACACCACCTCAGGCAGTTAAAGAAAGACCAGAGATCAGGGCTCCCGGGGACCCCTTCCAGCTGTCTCCACCATCTTCAACGTCCTGTCCACCTTTGCCTTTGCCCTCTCAGAAAAGACAGGCACTTTTCTGGGTACGCTGCCATCATTTCAACTTCTGTTTTTAATCTCTGACCATACTCATGCATGTGACTTTTCCATTTCTTTAGGGGAAAAAAACCAAACTTATTTGTTTCCAAAAGATAACTTTCTAAACCAATGACTATGTCATACTGAAATCAAATATCGCATTTAGGCTTCCTAAAAATATTACCCCGGTACAATGCCTCCTTTTTGCTCCCACGTGCCCACCCTCCAAACACACACACATGCACTTTAGACTGTCATTTAGACACTGGAGTATATAATTTAAATGTCTTTAATAACATCCACTAAAAGGACATTTGCACATGATTCTTCACTTTACTTCAAAGCAATGATCCAAACTGGAGCTTTTAGTGAAGTGCAGGACCAAATAGGTTAATACATGGGCAGCAAGTGCCAATAATAAAATTCAGACAAGAATTTAAAATGTATTAGATTCACCCATAACGTTGGCATCTTTGTCAATTTTTAGCACAAGTCCATTTCATCCATCCCTCAGCTCAGTGCTGCTATATATTAGGTATATAATATATATCAGTTAAATGAACGTTAACACATTTGAATCTTAACACCCAAGTTTGAAACCTATTGTAATTTGAGTCATAATCTAAACTATCTGACCCTAACACAAAAGCCATTCGAATCAACAGCAAATAACAAGCAGCTGCTTCTATTCAAAGTATACATACCTCTGTCATTTGAACTGTTTTGAAGTTGGCCTTGATTGGAAGACAAATGGCTAGCAGCTGCAAGTTCAATTACAAAGTGGTAGGAAGGCAGACAACCAACCAGGGGGAATCAAAGTGCTGTTTCATACATCAAGCATGGAATTCCTTTCCAACAAAGGTCTCTCGTTTTCTTACGGGCAACCAATCCGAACATGCCCTTTGAACTTGGGACGACACAGGGCTGCACTCTGGGAGAAGAATCTAGTTTACAAGGCCAGGCAAGGCTAGGAGAGTAGAACAGGCACCCATTTCCAGTCTGTTAATTGTTCGTTTTTTTTTCATGTTCGTTTATTTTTGAGAAAGAGAACATGAGCAGGAGAGAGGAAGGGAGGGGGACAGAGGATCTGAAGCCAGCTCCACACTGACAGCGGCGGGCCAGAGGCAGGGCTCGAACTCATGAACCCCGAGACTACGACCTGAGCCAAAGTCTGATGCTCAACCCAGTGAGCCAGCCAGGCACCCCTGTTAATTGTTTTCAAAGAAGAGTGTGGACCAGGGGAAAGCCACCAGGCAACCAGTCCAAAGGACTGGATTAACCAGACCTAGGACACTGAACAGGTTACTTCCTTCCTTTGTCCCTCATTTTCTCCTTCACAAAGGGGCAAAAATAAATTAATACAAGGGTAAAATTGGATGACCTCTAGGCACTAAGAGAATTTTCTGCAATGATGGAAATGTTTTCATCTGTGCTCTCCGATACAGCAGCCATTAGTCACATGCAGCCTCAGGCCCTTGAAGTGTGGCTTGTGCAGCTTACGAGCTAATTTTTATTTTTAAACTTTACTGAATTTTGGTAAATTGAAATTTAAATAGTTATATGTGGCTAGTGGCTACAGTTCTGCAGAGTGAAACTCTAAAAAGGCCCCTAGATGGGCGGCGCCTGGCTGGCTCAGTCAGTAGAGCATGCAACTCGATCTCAGAGTTTTGAGTTCAAGCCCCACGTTGGGCAGAGAACTTACTTTAGAAAAATTTTTTTCATAGACCTCTAGCATTTTACATAATCTTTGAACAGCTGTGTGGGGAAAAACATGGATGTCAGAGGAGGTCAGACCTGGGTTCTACACTTAATCCCACCACTTGCTAGCTGTGCAACCTTCTGCAAATTACTTCATTTCCCTGAACTTCATTCTCCTTATTTGGACAACAGAATATTAGGACCTTTCTTGCAGAATTTTAGTGCAAATTCAAGATAATGCACGTAAATAGAACAGAGAGGCTCTCAACAAATTTCCCAGTTATCGTGTCCTTCAGGGATACAATTTCACAGGTCTTCTGACTTCACCTGTCCCGTCCTGATCAAGGGCCGGGACTTAATTATTACCCCACGCATCAACAGCCGTGCTCCTACAGATGCAGCCCCTGTCTGTCGAGAATGCAACCTGCTCCGGAATTGATTCGGGTCCTCAGCTGTGGGCGAGCCAGGAAGCCAAGTCCTCTGTGCCTCCGGAACTGCTGACTTCCTCTTACCCTGTGTCCCCTCCACCTCACACGAGCATTCAGGAATTCACAAAACTCGTCCCCATGATCGCATACCAAGCTGACACTCTGTCCAGTGCCACCCGAACACCTGTTGGTGGTTTCTGGTACTTCCCTCCTGAACTCTCCCCTTGACTTCCCCTAATATTTTATGGCTTCTTTATTTGGAAATGCTTGCAGATAACCTTTCATTTTGTAATTGCTCAGTGATTCAGAATATGCAGAAATAGAAATGCAACAAGCTACACTTATGGCTAACCCAGCATTAGTTTAGTTACCAAAATAAAACAAGGCAAAAGAGACTATGTTTTAGAAGGAATGTTCCAATAAAACAATAAAAACTGTTGCAGTCCCTATCTAGATTTAAGATTTTAAGTAATTTCTACACCCAAAGTGGGACTCGAGCCTACAACCTCAAGATCGAGAGTCACATGCTCTACCGACTGAGCCAGCCAGGCACCCAGTCTCTAAAAATTAATATAATGTGTTAAAAGCCTGTTCCAAGTGTTCCACTGGTCCATCCTCTGGTAAATGGAACCTGTCCACAGCTCCAGTGACCAAGTCTTAAAGTGGACGTAAATGAATGGCTAAGAGAAGTAGGATAACTTTTCTTCTTCTTTTAACTTTATTTATTTTGAGAGAGAGTGAGCGAGCACAAGCGGAAGATGCACAGAGCGAGAGGGCGAGAGAGAATCCCAAGCAGGCTCCGCACTCAGCACAGAGCCCAACACAGGGTTAGAACTCTTCAATCGCGAGATCATGACCTGAGCCAAAATCGAGAATCAGGTGCTTAATCAACTGAGCCACCCAGGGGGCCCTAAATTTTCTATTAATAATAATTACTGGAATGTTAAGCTGCTGTCTTCTTCCTGTTGGGGGCTGGGGGGGGGGGGGAAGAAGCTGAAATACAGACTGACATTCTGGTAGGATTTCACTCTGGATTTGAGTAAGCCATTAGACAAAAGGTTTCCAGTTAGCTTGGAATTCCTGCTAACTTCTGAGCGCCTCCCCCCAACCCCACCCCTGCCCCGACAGGCCCAACAGTCTTGAAGGACTGTTTACTCAAGGACAGTCTGAAATCAAATGGGGCAAATGACTTTGGACTCTCAAATGTGGTGAAGGTCTAGTTTTTTAAAACTAACCTGGAAATGGAAGTTAAAACTCAATGAAGGAATACAATTAACCTGGATCCAGACAAACCTATAAGTACATTATAACCAGCTAGTCCAGTCTTCTTCCACCTTCCCATACTTCTATACTTAACCTGAATCTGGAACCCATGTAGATCGTTCACTCAACTCACTGTTCGACTTTGTCTGAAAAGTAAATGCATTTAAGAGCATTCAAGACACTGAACCTTTCGTGGTAACAGTTAAACTCAAAATAGGTCAATTCCAGAAAGGCATTCATTTCAAGGGGACTTTTGTCTGTGGTTATTTTGAAAACCACTGCTTTTAAAACTGACATTATGAAGCTTAAAAATAGGCCCTCCTACTAAGGATCCTGGACTAAAATACCCTTTCCTCTCCTCATTTCCTTATTCCCTTTTCACTCAAACACCTAAGAGAGTGGTGATATAGAGGGCCGCCTGTTCAAGAACTTCAGATTACTTGAAAAAAATGCAGATTATTAGTTTAAAAAAATTTATTTAAGATACTGGATAAAGTCACCAAAATTTGGTGCTGGATAAACCTAGAAAATTTTCCAACCAAGTATCCCAAATGAAAACATGTAATATATACACCATAAGAAAATCTAAGCCTGAAAACCACCTCCTCCACTCCAGCTGTGTGAACTCCCAGCAAGTTCCTTCTCCCCTCTGGGTCTGGTTTCATCTCCCAAATGCAGGGAGGAGGCTAGAGGATATGCAAGGTCCCATCCACCCCCGAACAGGCTCTGCGTCTATAAAGCTAGGCAGCTGCTTCCTATTTTCATGGCTCCTTGGAAAGAGCAGAAATGTTCCTTGCCCAGAAGGTCCTTGGGAAGCGTCATTATAGTTAATGGTATTCCCCTGGGACATAAGAACTGCTTTTGAGAGCGATGAAAGATGGATATAAAATACAGCGGTGTTCAGAGGAAAAAATAAGTTATGTTTTGAAGATGACACTAGTAAATCCAGAAATGCATTTATATTCAATCCAAAAGTCACTAGATATAGGGGGCACCTAGGTGGCTCAGTCGCTTAAGCAGCCGACTTCAGCTCAGGTCATGATTTCACAGTCTGTGAGTTCAAGTCCCGTATTGGGCTCTGTGCTGACAGCTCAGAGCCTGGAGCCTGTCTCAGATTCTGTGTCTCCCGCTCTCTATGCCCGTCCTCTGCTTGCTTGCACACACTCTCTCAAAAAAATGAATGAACAGTAAAAAAAAAATTTTTAAGTTACTAGATATAATTGAATTTAACAAAGCCGCAGGATATAAACAATTCATACAACTCAAACCATGGTCAAGATGGCAAATACAAATTTAAAAATGTTCAACCATAACGGCAACAAAATGTTAACTCTTTGAAATATTAACTCAGGACACAACAGAATTATTCAGAAGGAACTAACACCACAATAGAAGAAAGAGGAGACATTAATAAATGGAGAGGTACACCATGAAAGTTTCTCAAGTTTTCATTAAGGATGCCTGGCTAGCTCAGTCAGTAGAGCATGTGCCTCTTGATCTCAAGGTTGTGAGTTCAAGCCACACACTGGGCATAGAGATTACTTAAAAATCTTTTTAAAAAATCTTAAGTTTCCATTAACCCTACCAAATTAAAAAAAAAAAAAAAAAAAAAAAAAGACTATCAAAACTACATAAGAGTTACCAGGAAATTTTAGAAATACACCGAAATACCATAAAGACCAAATAAAAGTAAACGAGAAAATACAACAGATAGGTAGATAAACTTAACAAACTCTAGTAGGATACTGGAACTCAACAATTAGGCCCATTCCTCCAATCAAACACATTAATAAATCCCAGATGGGACAGAATTAGCCATATAAAAGAGAAAAAAGGCTGTAAGAAAAAGAAGCCACACGTTCCTGCGAAGTTGTGACGAGATATGTCCAAATACTAAAAGAAAGTAGGCTATCCCATACAAAAGACATGTTTCCAAAGACAAAAAAAAAACAAAAATGTTTTCTGAACGCAACATAAAAGGAAAACATCCCAGTGGGACAATGTAGTAGCCACATAACTGATAAAACTTTAAAATACAAAAAGCACACTGACCCCAACAAACCACAAGACAAGTAACTGTGCAGAGGTTAATGGAAGACATGAATGAACAAATAAAATACAAAGCAACATAATAACTATTTAGATGAATCTATCAAGAAATCACCAGAGAAGAAAAGTTTGCATGCAGCCTTTCAAAATGTCTAGCTGGTGCCACCAAAGCGGCCCCCCTACCTCTCCAGCTTCATCTCCCACGACCCGCGCCTATGCACCCAGCACGCTCAACTCCTTGCCGGCTCCTCCAGGCATCCCAGGCTTTCCCACTTATGTGGAGCGGCTCTTCCTGCCATGCCCTCCCCCCCCCCCCCCATTCCCATGGAAATCCTAGCCATCCTTCAAGACCCAGCTCAAATGTCATCTCTTCCGTGAAGGCTCTCCTAATCTCCCCCACTGGATGTGCCATCTTCCTCTTCTCAGTGAGCTCTGACAGTACTTTCTTTGTACATCAGGGCACTTTTCTTACTCTGCAACCATTTGTGTCCTTCCTCTTGGGCCCCTGCTACCTCTCCCTCTCCTCCTAGGAGATTTTCGAATCCCTGGAGGCAAAGGCAATCTTACTCAACTACCTACAGCTTCGAGGACAGTGAGTTACATTAAGCATTCAATAAAGACAGCTTAAATGGAATTGATGAAATACAGAAAATAATCCCATTTCAAAAATACGGCCCCCCTAGCATCTAAGATAAAGCAGACTGACCTTCAAAGGAGCCCTTTAGTGCCTATTAAACTATCAAAAATCACTAAATTTTACAAAACAACAACAGCAACAAAAAAACCTTCCTGAGGTTTAAGAAAGTTGAAATATAATTGGTTGCATCTTTTTTTGGAACATATTCTCTAAACACGTAACAGCAGTAACATGGTTCGTCGCCTCTGATTTGGTGTGAAAATTAATCTAAAAGCAGAATAAATTGGTTCAAAACACAAGACCATCAGTACCTAATAAAAATCTGGAAGCCACCTAAATAATCAATGAAAGTATCATTTATAAAGCCAGACCCAATCAAATTCTACCCTTCGGCCAAAAAATGACAAGCAGGAGAATTATGTCTATGTGTAAAACCGAGGGGGGTGGAGAGGACACATCCACTGATCACAACCATGTAAATAATCGAATCACCAAAAAGCTACACTAGAAAACTTAATGTCTGTAGTTCCCTTTTTCAAAAGGTGTTTACATTCAAAAATTTTTTTAAAGTTCTACTAAAACAGGCAAATATTCAAAAAAAAAGGAGGGTTGGGGGGGAAGAGGCCACACCACCCTTGTCCACTTTTTCTTAACCCCTGTGTAACCTCTTCTTAACCTGACTCCCCTGCTGACATCAAAGCAGGATGCCCCTGGGAGCTACAATGAGAAATTCGAGGCAGGATCAACATTTTCCACAGTCTGCCCTGCACCAGGATCCAGAGAACGAACACCTGCTATTTCAAAACAAAACACCATTCATCCTCGGAGGAGTTAACTTAGCAAACAGGTACAGGAGCCTCCAAACGAATGGCTCGCATGGGATTTCAGGTAACAGAACCAGGGCACAGGACATGAAGTGAAGACACAAGAGGCAGTAAGACAATAACATGATGTTCCAAAACCAGCAGCTTCTGGAAGGAAACAACATAGACAAAATCGGGACCTTCAGCTTTCTTTTCAGGCTCAACCTTCCTTTCTGCCCAGCCTGTGGGTTCTCTGGGTTTGTTTTCTCAACATGTCAGAAACATTCACCACGGCTTAACCTGTGCTTCCTGGGGAGGCTGTGGAAATACTACCAACTCATACATACAAAGGAAAGCTAGCAAGATGGTTTTTTGTTGTTGTTGATTTCTTTGTTTAAACATTATTTTGGTTTTGTCCAATCTACCAATGATTTGCTGTATCAACAGTGTTACAGACCCAGGGGTCTAAAAAGGTATGGTCCCTAATCAAGTTGAAGGAAAAGAGACATAGAAAAAACAGTTAGTGAATAAGAAAACATTATGGTTTTAAAATGATATTGCATTTAACGCGATGTTTATTACACAATATAGACCAGAAGTACAAAAGAGGAAAGAGAAAATGTGAATTAACATTAAAAAGGGCATTAAGACTCAGGATGAATTTTGCTCTTTGGGTACTTTTAAATTATGTATTAGGAATTTTTCGAAACATACAGAAAGATGGAAAGAATAAAAGGGAAACTCATAAACTAACCAACTAACCAACTGAGAACATTTTGCCTCATTTGCCTCATCTACTATGTGTGCATGTGTATCTTTTTTCCTGAACCCTTTTTTTTTTAATGTTTATTTATTTATTTTTGAGAGAGACAGAGAGCACAAGTGAGGGAGGGGCAGAAAAACAGAGAGAGAGAGAAAGAGATACAGAATCCAAAGCAGGCTCCAGGCTCTGAGCTGTCAACCCAGAGCCCTACGCAAGGCTCAAACCCACGAATCGTGAGATCATGACCTGAGCTGACATCAGACTCTTAACCGACTGATCCACTCAGGCACCCCTTTCCTGAATCATTTCAAGTAAGTTTCATGCATCACCTATGAATAACAACTTTCTCCTACATAATCATAATACATCTAAAAAATTAATAATTCTCTATTCAAATTTCCCAGATTGTCCCAAGAATACATTTTATAGCTATTTCATTTTTGAAGCAGTATCCACCCAAGGTTCACGCATTACATTTGGTTAGCATGTCCCCTTAAGTCCGTTATTCTAAAACCACACCACTCCCCCCCTCCCTGACTTTTGCCTGTGACACTGACTTTCTAAAGAAACTGGGTCAGTTGTCAGAGAATGTTCCACATCCTGGATTTGTCTGATTGTTTCCTCCTGGTGTCATTTAACTTGTTCCTCTGTCCCTGCATTTACTGTAAACAGGAAGTTGGGTTTCAGGCTTGATTAGATACAGGTTTGGCTCAGATTTAAAAAAAAAATTTTTAATGTTTATTTTTGAGAGACAGAGACAGAGCACAAATGGGGGAGGGGCAGCAAGCGAGGGAGACACAGAATCCGGAGCAGGCTCTAGGCTCTGAGCCATCAGCACAGGGCTCGATGCAGGACTCGAACCCACAAACTGAGAGATCATGACCTGAGGCAAAGTTGGACGTTCAACCGACTGGGCCACCCAGGCGCCCTGTGGTTTGGCTTAGATTTTAAGACAGGCAGCATATAAAATGTCCAAATCAACATGATTTATCAACATTTGTAATCTGGTATTAAGAGCAAAAGAGAACAGCTTTTTGAGGAGGAAGAAATCAAAGTGGCATCATTAACAACACTTCCCCTTTGAACAGCATGCGAAGTGCTTTCACATGCGTAGTGCTTTCACATGCGTTATTTCAAATGATGCTCACCTGCTCTCCTTCCCTCACAGGTTTGTTATATTATCATCCTCGCTTTACTCATAAGGAAAACGGAAACTCAGGGAAGTTAAATGACATGGCCGAGATCAACAATTAAGAAGTGATATAACTAAGTCTCGAAGCCAAGTCCTAAAGTAGCATGGAGTTACTCAGAAAACACTATGTGGGAGATGAGATTTATGCCAGGTCTTGAAAGATGGGCAGGATTCATTCATTCCAGACAGTCTGCTATATGCCAGGGAAACAGCGGTACACAAGAAAGTCACGGTCCCTGCCCTCACAGAAGCTAAAGCGTGGTGACACAGAGAAAAAAAAATAAAATAAAATCATGTAGGAAAGCGGAGGAAGGCATTCCAGACAAAGGAAACCATGCGAGGAAGAACAGACAGAGGTAGGAAGCAGTATGCTGGAGCAAAGGGAGGCCAGTAAAGGGGTCAGTGTGGATCACAACAGGTGCAACTGGGAAAGAGAAAAATCAAACCAGATGGGTAAGGCAAGGCCAACAGCTACTCTACTAAAGTATCCTCTGCCTTTCTTGCAAAGATGCAGAAGTGAAAGTAAGAATATTCTTTTTTTTAATAGATTTTTTTAATGTTTACTTATTTTTGAGAGAGAGACAGAGTACAAGCAGGGGAGGGATAGAGAGAGAGGGAGACATGAATCTGAAGCAGCAGGCTCCAAGCTCCGAGCTGTCGGCACAGAAACCGACGCGGAGCTCGAACCCGCAGACCATGAGATCACGACCTGAGCCGAAGTCAGACGTCTAACTGACTGAGCCACCCAGGTGCCCCGAAAGGAGAATATTCTAAATGTTCATGACCAAACAAGGGCCCCACATATCTCCTGGCCATGGGTGAAGTCAACTTTATGAACCTTTTTGCCCTTTCTGTATCTGCTGCAACAACAGCAGAGGGCGTTCTTCCCAAGAACACAGGCTTTGGCTGGGCTTACCCTTCACCTGAAGTTCTCAAACGACAGCACCAGTTATCAGTTATTGCGGCCTAAGAGCGGTAGACACATCCAAGTTCACAACTACAAAATGAGTCCCAGAAAAGGCCCTAAGAGACCCCCGAAAAGCACATCAGCCTGTCTTCGCCCCACCCTCAAGGGCCTTCACATTCTAAAGGACGTGTGTCCCTTACAAACCTGGCAGAAGTGCTGATGCCATGAGTTATGCCCTGAATGCAACAATAAGTAATAATTAAGTACGTCTGAGTGTTTTAGAGTTACGGTGAAAGAGTTCAAAGGCCAAAATCTGTGGATGCCACCAAGGCCAAGCAATGCAGCCTCCTGTTTGCTCAGCACCTCATGGCCTTCAAAGCACTATTACACGTGTGACCTTGTGTAATCTTCACGACACTCCCTCAAGGGAGGTAGGCATGCTCTGTGTCATCACCAGGTCGCTACTGAACACCGGACGACGTTCTCCTCACTGGGCAAGGAACACAGCCAAGCCCCCACCTTCGTGAAGCTTACGTATTAGCGAGGCAGGGGAGCGCAAAAACACTTGACACAGGGTGATGTTAGTCGGAAGTGCTCTGAAGAAAAACCGGGCAACATAACGGGGTAGAGAAGGACAGGGAGTGCTGTATTACAGACAGAGCGATCACGGATGACCTCTGTGAAGAGACATTTGTACAGAGATCTGAAGGAAATGAGAAGAAGCGTCCAGTGCACATTTTGGGGAGAAGAGCATCCCAGGTTAGATGGAATGGCAAATGCAAAAGCTCTGACCTGACACTATGCCCAACCCGCTGTGGGACAGCACAGAGAACAGTGGGCTGGAGCGCACGAGTAGAGGGGGCAGTGGAAGAAAACCAAGGACCTGACTGGGTGGGGCCTTTGTAGGCCATTAAGGTAAAGATTCTGTAAGCCATTATCATCTCCACTGGACAGGTAAGGAAACTAAAAGTCAGGGAGTACAGGAGCACCGGGGTGACTTGGTCAGTTAAGAGTCATCTCTTGATTTCGGCTCAGGTCATGATCCCACAGTTCGGTTCGTGAGTTTGAGTCCCTCATCTGGCTCTGTACCAAGCCTGCTTGGGATTCTCTCCTCTCTCTGCCCCTCCCCTACACGTGCTCGCACGCGCTCTCTCTCTCTCAAAATAAATAAATAGACTTAAAAAAAAAAAAGTCACTGGGAATGCAAGCTGGTGCAGCCACTCTGGAAAACACTATGGAGGTTCCTCAAAAAATTAAAATAGAACTACCCTATGACCCAAGAATTGCACTATTATTTATCCAAGGAATACAGGTGTGCTGTTTCGAAGGGACACATGCACCCCCATGTTTATAGCAGCACTATCCACAATAGCCAAAGTATGGAAAGAGCCCAAATGTCCATCGATGGATGAATGGATAAAGAAGATGTGGTATATATACACAATGGAGTATTACTCGGCAATCAAAAAGAATGAAATCTTGCCATTTGCAACTACGTGGATGGAACTGGAGGGTATTATGCTAAATGAAGTTAGTCAGAGAGGGACAAAAATCATATGACTTGACTCATATGAGGACTTTGAGACAAAACAGATGAACATAAGGGAAGGCAAACAATAATATAAAAACAGGGAGGGGGACAAAACAGAAGAGACTCATAAATATGGAGAATAAACCGAGGGTTACGGGAAGGGTTGTGGGAGGGGGGATGGGATAAATGAGGGGCACTGAGGAATCTACTCCTGAAATCACTGTTGCACTATATTCTAACTAATTTGGATGTAAATTTAAAAAAATTAAAAAATAAAAAATAAAAAAAAGTCGGGAAGTACAAAGGACTCGTGTGAAATCAAGGTTTGCGTGAAAATGTGAGGTTTGGGGGAAATGCCCCGTGCCGCGATTTCTTCTCGGGGCTCAGTGTTCTCGTCATGAATGAAAAGTGTTCTTTAAGAAACAAAGAAAGAGATTAAGGATGTGCCTCATCATGGAAGGAGACCCAACGTACCCCGAGCAATGCCATTTCTGAGTACATTCCACAGGAAACCCTCACGAGAGTCCAAAAGAAGACGTGCACAAGGATGGTCGTGACCGCGCTGTTTGATGCAGCCGGAGGTTGAAAACAAAGTTGTCTACATCTAGAGGAATCAACAGAGGAGGGGAAGTAAAATGTGGTATGTGCACAGGAACGGTCAATAGTATCACGTAGCATCATGAATAGAGGTCAGAAACACGGTATCTGGTTAAAAAAAAGTAAAGACAAACCGGAACAAAAGTTGGGGGTGGTCACTCTGTTCAAATATTCCTGGTTCTCCTCCTTCCCAGAAGCCCCCCTTCCTTTGAAGGCCAGCGTGGCCATGTGACTTGCTTTGGCCAAGGAAATGGAAGAAGTGACATGTGTCACTTCTGGACAAAAACTTTAGGAGACAACGTGGTTTACAAAATGCCCTTCTCATGTGAACGTATTTCAGAGACGGTGCCTCTATAAGCCTGGATCCCTAATGGAAGCCAGTGAACAGAGACTCCCACTGACCTGCAAGTGTGTTAAACTGTAAGATTTTTTGGTTGTGTGTTAGCTCGGCGTAACCTAATCTATCCCAACTGAGGCACATTTACAGCACAATAGTAATTTTTATAAAATCTGAATATACTTAGAGTAAACAACATGATGATTTGATACACATAGACAAATGATGATTACAGTCAAGCTAATTAACAAATATATTCCTTATACAGTTACCATTTTTTGTGCGCAGGACAGCACTTGAAATCTACTATCCTAGCAAATTTCCGGTATTCAATACAGTATTATTAACTATAGTCACCATGCTGTACACTAGATCTTTAGACTTATTCATACTACGTTAACTGCAACTTTTTCCCCTTCTTTTTTTTTTTTTTTTTTTTTTTTTTTTTTTGAGAGAGAGAGAGAAAGAGTGTGAGTACACGAGCCAAGGAAAGACAGAGACAATCTCTAACGTGAGGCTCCATCCCAAGACCCTGGGCTCATGACCCCAGCCCAAATCAAGCGTCAAGTCGGATGCTCAACTGACAGCCACCCAGGCGCCCCTTAACTGCAACGTCGTACCCTCTGACCAACACCCCCACCTCCCCATCCCTGATCTCTCTGCTCTGCTTCTATTTTTTTTTAGATCCACACGTAAGTGAGATCATGCAGCAATTTTTTTTTCTGTGTCCGGCTTATTTCATTTAAATTTTTTTTTTTTTTTACATTTATTTATTTTTTGAGAGACACAGAGAGACAGAGCACAAGTTGGGGGGGGGGCAGAGAGAGAGAGACACAGATTCCGAAGCAGGCTCCAGGCTCCGAGCTGTCAGTACAGAGCCAGACGCGGGGCTCGAACTCACAAACCGTGAGATCATGACCTGAGCCGAAGTCGGATGCCCAGCCGACTGAGCCACCCAGGTGCCCCGGCTTACTTCATTTAATATAACATCTTCCAGGTACATCCACGTTGTCACAAATTGTAGGATCTCCTTTTTTTAAGGCTGAATAACAACACAGTCACATTCAGCACTCTACGCACAGAAACACACAAAACAACGCCATCTACCTCCCAAAGGTACACATACCCAACAAAACATGGAACTATAAGACCATGCATTCAATACCGTAGAGTGGGTGAGTGGGTGCCTGTGAAAGAAAAGGAAATGGAGAGGGGGAAATGACTGCAAAGGGGAAGACAAAAGAAAAAAAACGGAAAAGTATAAAAAGGTTTGCTAAATACATTGTACAAATATTAGAAATTTAAGTCACCCACTGATTTACTCAAACATTTTGGCACTTCATATGTGCCAGCTACCGTATTCCATGTACTACTTACAGAGCAATGAATCAGGAAAAGGCTGCCCTAACCTTATAGTTTATGGTGTACAGAAGAGAGGGATCTTTCAAACATCCTAGTAAAAAAAAGTTAGAGACAGTGAACAAATGTCATTTAAAGAAAAAAAAAAATCAGGTGATGGGCACTAGCGGGCTCAGTCAGTGGAGTATGCAACTCTTATTCTCGAGGTCCGGCGTGAGTTCGAGGCCCACACTGGGCATGGAGGCTACTTAAAAAAAAAAAGAAGAAGGAGGAGAAGGAGGAGGAGAAGGAGAAGGAGAAGGAGAAGGAGAAGGAGAAGGAGAAGGAGGAGGAGGAGGAGGAGGAGGAGGAGGAGGAGGAGGAGAAAGAAAAGAAAAGAAAAGAAAAGAAAAGAAAAGAAAAGAAAAGAAAAAAAAGACAGGCACTCTTTTAAGTGCCCTGTCTTAAAAAAAAAAAATCTGGCGAACATGGGAAAGTGACCTCCTTTAGAGATTAGGTGGTCTGTGAACACCTCTGAGGAAATGACACTGAGGCAGAGATGATGATTGCTTCCTTCCTAGCATGGGCAGAGGAAGCGATGATTCATTCTAGGCAAAGGGAGCAGCATGTGCAAGGGCCTGGAGGGAACACAGACCATCCCAAGGAGGAAGTGAAAGAAGACTAGCAGAATGGAAGAAAGGAGCGGCAGGAAATGTGGTCGAAGAGATGGGGGTGGGGGGCCCCAGTGGGCAAATCACTTGGTCTCACAGCCCGATAGGAGTCTGGATTTCATTCTAACTGCAATGGAACCAGGAAACCATTTTAAACGGGAATAATATGATCTTATTTCCAATTCATTTCATGCTAACACTTAGCTCCCTTGCAATATGCTCAGACATTTCTGCAAAACTCGCAAAAGAGGTATTTGTGCCCTCTTTTTCTTCAAGGACCCCCACAACTTGCATAAACTTCAGGTCCCATGTAACCCAGCTCTGTCTGAATGCTTTAAGTGCTAAGTTAGAGGTAAAGCCCAAAGTGCCAAGCAACCACAGAGGAGAAGCAACCTTGCCAGTTACCAAGAGATCCTTAATGTCACTGGACAGGACCGCGTTCCGAACTGTGCCCCGGTCTAATCACAGAAATCACGAGAACAGCAGCCTTGCTTGAGAAATACTCTTAAAGGTGAAAGCTGAAGGTGCGTACAGCTTTCCTCCCATTCGTGCCAGCAAGTGTAGGGCAACAGTCCCTGTTTGTCTCAGGCAGCCTACACAGAGATGCCTCCTATTGTAACACAGCAATGAGTCATGGAGGTACATGCAGATGATACAAAAACCTAAGCGATCGCTGGGAGAGCCCTTTATCCAGAAGCAAAGGCACCTTAACATACATACCCACCACCACAAACGGAAATTACCTTCTAGTTTCCTTCAGCTTTCTCAACATTACCCAGTAAGGAAGACACCAGCAGCAGCTAACATTTATGGAAGGTTTACTATGTATTATTAGCTCCCTGGATCTTCACAAAGACCATAGGTGGGTTCTATCAATTAGCTCCATTTTCTGCAGGTGAGAAAACTAAAACTAAGCCTTCGGGAGACTGAGAGACCAGCCCCAGGTCACAAAACCACAGAATAACAGGGCCAAGGCTTCAACCTTAGCCTGACCCCAGAGTCCAACCTCTTAACCGCTGCTGAGAATCTCCCAGTCCCACCAAATTTTTCTGCCACCAACTCCAGGGTAGTTTATTCTTTTCCTCCTTGTATTTTCTTTTAATGAGATTCCTCCGCTTGGCAAAAATACAGTTGTGGTGTCACAATTAACAACAGAATGACAACAGGTACTTCCACTCAGTACCCACCTCCAAATCAAATAGGAGCAGGATGGAGTACTTCCACTCAGTACCCACCTCCAAATCAATAGGAGCCACTGTGGTCAAAACTTGCCCTGCCCTGTGCTGGGGCACTTTCAGTTTGTTTTAAGGGGATAAAATCCTGTGCATAAGTCTGAATAAATGCCTACAAAGAATCTGACCTCTACAAGTCAATATTATGCAAAATAGACACTTCAGGTTTTTTTGGTTTTTTTTTTTTGAGAAAGCACCAGCAGGGGAGGGGCATACGTGGAGGCGGGGGGGGGGGGCAGGGAGAGAGAGGGAGACAGAATATCTTAAGCAGGCTCCATGCTCAGTGCGGAGGCCAGGGCGGGGCTCCATCCCATGACCCTGGGATCATGACCTGAGCTAAAATCAAGAGTAGGATGCTTAACCGACTAAGCCACCCAGGCGCCCCAACATTACAGTAATGTACTGAAGGGGGTCTGCTGGGAGCAGGTCTGAGGAACCTGGCTCAGTTCACATGACAGGTCCACCACTGGCCTTGTGATCATGAAAGAGATGGACAGAGCCACGAACCCAGAAGGTCCCCAGGCTATTAAAATCTAAAGAGAGAAAGGAAGGTTATAGAAATCACCAAAGGGCAGAAGGCTCAGGCCTACTCCACCATTTCATCAGCTAGCTTCCATGCCATCTCCAGTGTGCAAATAAAAGATTAAGAACCAAATATTTTCCGGTTAATTCTCCAGCTAGTCCGATCTCTCTCCCTCAGTCTTGTCCCTCACTCAGGACGCAACACGAGTTGTGGCAATTCAGAAACACCCAATGGCACAACCTCATCATTGTTTAATGAGATAAAGCGCTGGCTTGCGAACATACTGGAACCCGCAGGATGGAGCACCTTGTGTATGGTTTTCCTGGCTTTGAGTTCCTGTCTCAGGTCAGGAGTTTAGGGCTCATGGTAAAGTACGGAAAGCTAGAAGAGACACTAGTGGGGAGCATTTCTGAATGAATGAATGAATGAATGAATGAATGAAGCAGTTGAAGAAGAAGAAAACAGCACCCTTGGAGACAAAATAGTTTCCAGGAAGAAGGCCAAGGACCCTCAGCCCCTGAAGTCGGCCAGGGGAAAGCCACGGGGATATTGGTGTACCCACGCCCCTGCCAGCCAGCGAGCAGCCGCAACGAGGCACTCCAGGCCCACAGGTGTCACGCACAAAGGTGAGGACACTGCTCACCAGTCCCAACTCCACACTTCATACCCTAAGCCGGCCTCAAAGACACAGAAGCGATCTTAATTCTTTCCAGGACATCTACTCCCTTCTCCCCTGTACAGACTAGGATCTGGGGAAAACAGCCGGGGAGGGGTGGGAGAGCAGGCAGTTTTCATCTTGGGGGGGGGGGAGTGAATGGCCAGGGATCAAGGATGACTGCAAGGCTCGACAGAGGAGGAAAATCGGGACACCTTGGGTCCACCGACTGGTCTGAGTCAGGAGCACAATCTCTGCTTAGTCACCGATACCTCGGCAGCCAGGAGTTCCGCGCCCCTGCCAGCCCGAGACGTACGTGACGAACCCGAGCTGAGCCCCGCGCGCCGCGCACACCCGACTCGGCTCCTATACCCCAGCAGGGGCCTCCGCAGCCAGGCCCGGCGCTCGCCGCCCACCCCAGACTTACTCCGCCGAGCTGGTCCCGTTAACCGCGGAGCCGTCGGGGGCCGGGTTCAGCTGGATGGGCGTCGGCTTCTTCTTGGGCATTCTGGACCCGGGAAGGCGCTTCTAACTCCGAGGGGAGGGCGGCCCCTCTCTTGCTTCCTCCCTCTGAGCTGCCCCACGCCCGCCGCGCAGGGCCAAGTCGGGGCCACGGGCCCGGGGGCAGCCTTCGGGGGGCGCGCCCCGCGTGGTCCCTTCAGCGCCGAGGGGCCGCTGGCGGTCTCTGGGGACCCCCGCCCCACTCGCCCGGGGCTCGGCTTGGCGCGCAAGGAATCGAAGGACTTCCCAGGCGGCGCAGCTCGGCTGCGCGGGATTCCCTCCCTCTTTTCCTCAGTCAACCGGTCCCTAGGGTTCGATAGACACCGCCAAAGCCCTGCTCCAGCTTCAGCCTGGAAAGTACAGCCGCCGCCGGCGCCCTCCCCGCCGCTCCGCGCAGCCGTCCCAGGGAGGGAATGGAGGGCGGAGGAGGGGCGGGGAAGGGGGAAGCCTCGCCCCTCCACCCGGACTGCTGCGTTTCCCACACACCCACTCGGCTCCGCCCCTATTGCCGCGCCGACAGCCAATGGAAGCACGCCTCGGCGGCAGATGACGCGGAAATACGTCACGGGGGCGCGGCACGCTGCCCTGGGGGCGGAGTCCGGCTCTGGCTCCACAGCGCCCTCTGCTGCCCCGCGGCACTTAGGTAGAACCACCGGGAAAGGAGGTCGTGGGTCCCGGCTCCTGCAGCGAACAGCCAGGTGGGCTTCACCAGGCCCTGTTCGAGGCGGTCTCCTCGACTGGAGCGCCCCCCTGGGGCCGGGTCACATTGAAGGAGTTGAAATAATAACATGAATATGGAAAAAGATATCTTCTCATTTCTACAGGAGAGAAAGCGTGGGGGAATAGAAAACTTGCCAGGAGACTCCTTGCGTCAAACAAACTGACAGATACATAGATTTATATAAAATTGTAATACGCACTACTCAACTACTTATGAGGGTGCAGAGAGGTGGGTACTCAATACTGATGAGATTGTAATAGGGGCAACGGTTTTTGGAGCAGATTGGTAGTTTTTTGAAGTCTTGAACGCCCCTCCCTTTAAAAAAATCCTTGGGGCGCCTGGGTGGCTTGGTTGGTTAAGCGTCTGACTTCAGCTCAGGTCATGATCTCACAGACCGTGAGTTCGAGCCCTGCGTCAGGCTCTGGGCTGATGGCTCAGAGCCTGGAGCCTGCTTCCGATTCTGTGTCTCCCTCTCTCTCTGCCCCTCCCCCGATCATGCTCTGTCTCTCTCTGTCTCAAAAATAAACGTAAAAAAAAAAAAATTAAAAAAAAAATCCTTTAGGGGCACCTGGGTGGCTCAGTCGGTTAAGCATCTGACTTCAGCCCAGGTCATGATCTCCCCGTCTGTCAGTTCCAGTCCTGCCTAGGACTCTGTGCTGGCAGCTCAGAGCCTGGAGCCTGCTTCATACTCTGTCTCTCTCTCTCTCTCTCTCTCTCTCTCTCTCTCTGTCCCTCCATCGCTTGCACACTCTCCCTCTCTCTTTCTCTCTCTCTCTCAAAAATAAACATTAAAAAAAATTTTAATCCTTTAAATCAATTAAATCCTGTAAACCAGTTCTATGAAACTTAATAAAGGAGACACAATACCTTTTTTTTTTTTTTAGGAGGCAAAATACCTATTCTTAAAAATGTGGATTCAGGGAGGCAGAGAGTGGGGAAAAAATAAAAATAAATAAATAATCAAAATGTAAATTCAGTCCTTCTCTTCCCCCTTCACCCTTCCTATTCCACCCTAAAGGAATTTGGTGTGCAGAACAAAGTAAACGTCCGCACCCAGTGCCCCAAGAGAAGCGTGTCAGCCACCCAGCTGTCTGCAGTAAGGTTTCCTTTCATTTTGTAGCCCTTGATAGTGTTTGAGTTTTTATTATGGCTATAACTTAATTAAGAATATTTAAATTTTTTTTTATTTTTTAATGTTTTTATTTTTGAGAGAGAGACAGAGACAGTGAGCAGAGGAGAGAGAGAGACAGAGAGAGACAGAATCCGAAGCAGGCTCCAGGCTCTGAGCTTTCAGCACAGAGCCCAACGCGGGGCTCGAACCCATGAACTGTGAGACCATGACCTGAGCCAAAATCCAACGCTCAACTGACTGAGCCACCCAGGCGCCCCGAACATTTAAAATTTTTTAACATTAAAATGAGAACGTAAACTAGTGCAGACACTTTGGGAAATAGTCTGGCAGTTCCCTCAAACACTTAAATACAATTACCATATGACCCAGAAATTCCACCCCTAACTATATACTCAAGAGAAATGAAAAATGTATATCCATGCAAAAACATACACACAGATGCTTATGGAAGCATTATTCATAACAGCCGAAGAGCGGAAGCAACCCAGATGTCGATGAACTCATGAATGGATAAACAAAATGTCACATACCCATACAATGGAATAGTACTCAGCCATGAAGAAGAATGAAGTGCCGATCCATGCTACAGCATGAATGACTTCGAAAACACTATGCTAAGTGAAAGAAGTCAGTCATGAAAGACTACATATTGTATGATCCCATTTATATGAAATGTCCAGAATAGGTAAATCTATAGAGACAATAAGTAGATTAGTGTTTGTTTAGGGCTTGGTGGGGCAGGTGAACTGGGGACTGCAGAATGATAAAGACGTAAGGCTTCTTTCTGAGGTGATGACAATGTCCTAAAACTGACAGTGGTGATGGTTACACATCTCTGTGAATTTATTTAAACCATTGAATTGTACACTTTTTTAATTTTAGAGTTGGGGGAGAGGGACAGAAGGAGAGAGAGAGAGACAGATAGAATTTTAAGCAGGCTCCACATTCAGCACAGAGCCCAACACAGGGCTCAATCTCATGATTCTGAGATCATGACGTGAGAGGAAATCAAGAGTCAGAAGCTCAACTGACTGAACCACCCTGGTGCCCCCCGAGTTGTACACTTTAATTTTGTTTTTGTTTGTTTGTTTCCTTGCTTTTAAGTAGCCTCCATGCTCATGGAGCCCAATGTGGGGCTTGAACTCATGACCCTGAGATCAAGAGTCACATATTCTACCAACTGAGCCAGCCAGGTGCTCCTAGGCAAAGATTTCTTAAATAAGGCACAAAAAAAACAATCATAAAGGGAAAATATGATAAATTGGACTCTGTTAGAGTTAATTACTTTTGGCCTTCAAGAAGGATTAAAAGAGAAAAGACAATTATACTGCCTATGTACAATGCAACACAAATTTGGGGCACCTGGGTGGCTCAGTCAGTTAAGGGTCTGACTCCTGATTTTGGCTCAGGTCATGATCTCACAGTTTGTGGAATTCACTTCCTCGTCGGACTCTGTGCTAACAGCATGGGGACTGCTTGGGATTCTCTCTCTCCCTCTCTCTTTGCCCCTCCCCTGTTCTCTCTCTCTTTCTCTCTCTCTCAAGACAAATAAATTAGCTTAAAAAAAAAAGAAAGTATTTACAGGAATGTTCATAACAACACTATTTGTAACAGTTATCACGGAACAACCCAAATGTTCATCAGCCATAAATAAATAAATTGTGGTAAATTCCTACAATGAAATGTTCTATAGTTTGGTGAAAATTGACTACAATTACTTGCAACAATATGAATGATCTCAAAAATACCCTGTTGAGTAGAAGAAGCTAGACATAAAATGTAATACTAATACATATATATATGGGCAAACCTAATCTATGGTGTTAGAAGCTGAGACAGTGATTATCCCTGAGGAGTGGAATAATATGCTGGTAAGTTAAAGGGGGCTTTTTAGGTGCTAGTAATGTTTGCTTTCTTGATCCAGGTATAGGTTGTACAGGTGTATTCCATTTATGATTTATGTACTTTTCTGGATGTATGTTACCCTTCAATAAAACAATTACAAGAGAAAAGAAAAAGAAATTCACTCAACATGAGTGCCTGGGTGGCTCAGTCGGTTGAGCCTCCAACTTTGGCTCAGGTCATGATCTCACAGTCTGTGAGTTTGAGCCCCGCGTCGGGCTCTGTGCTGACGGCTCAGAGCCTGGAGCCTGCTTCAGATTCTGTGTCTCCCTCTCTCTCTGACCCTCCCCTGTTCATGCTCTGTCTCTCTCTGTCTCAAAAATAAATAAACATTAAAAAAAATTTTTTTTTAAAGAAATTCCCTCAACATTATGAATCATCTGGGAAATGCAAATCAAAACTACAATGCGATATTGTTAGAAGGCTATCATCAAAAAGAAAAGTGATAACAAGTGTTGGCAGGGTGTGGAGAAAAGGGAACCCTTGTTCACTGTTGGTGGGAATGCAAATTGATATAGCCAGAATGGAAAACAGTATGAAGGTTCCTAAAAAATAGATATATACAGGGGCGCCTGGGTGGCGCAGTCGGTTGAGCGTCCGACTTCAGCCAGGTCACGATCTCGTGGTCCGTGAGTTCGAGCCCCGCGTCAGGCTCTGGGCTGATGGCTCGGAGCCTGGAGCCTGTTTCCGATTCTGTGTCTCCCTCTCTCTCTGCCCCTCCCCCGTTCATGCTCTGTCTCTCTCTGTCCCAAAAATAAATAAACAACGTTGAAAAAAAAATAGATACATACATACATACATACGTACATACATAAAAATAACATTACCATACAGTCCAGCTTCTGGGTATTTATTCAAAGGAATTGAGATCAGGATCTCAAGGAGATATCTGCACTCCCATGTTCACTGCAGTATTATTCACAATAGCCAAGATATGGAAATAACCTAAGTGTTTGTCAGTGGATGAATGGATAAAGAAGATGTGGTATTTTTACACAACGGAATATTATTCAGCTACAAAAAGAAAGAAATCCTGATATTTACAACAACATGGAAGGACTGTGAGGGCATTATGCTAAGTGAGAGATGATACCTCTTAAGTGGAATCTTAAGCCAAACTCAGGGAAAAAGAGAGTGAAAAGGTGGTTACTAGAGACTGGGGTGGGGGTGGGGGTGAAATGGGGACATACTGGTGAAAGGTATAAACTACCAGTTATAAGAATAACAAGTTCTGGGGGCGCCTGGGTGGCTTGGTCGGTTAAGCGTCCGACTTCGGCTCAGGTCATGATCTCACGGTCCGTGAGTTTGAGCCCCGTGTCGGGCTCTGTGCTGACAGCTCAGAGCCTGGAGCCCGTTTCAGATTCTGTGTCTCCCTCTCTCTCTGCCCCTCCCCTGTTCATGCTCTGTCTCTCTCTGTCTCAAAAATAAATAAACGTTAAAAAAAAAAAAAAAAAAGAATAACGAGTTCTGGGGATATAATGTAGAGCATGGTGATTATAGCTAATAATACTGTATTATATACTTGAATGTTGCTAAGACAGTAAATCTTAAATATTCTCTAACAGAAAAGAAATGGTAATTATGTGACAGAATGAAGGTGTTATATAATGTTATGGTGGTAATCATTTTGCAATATATAAATGTATCAACTCGACAGTTGTACACCTTAAATTATACAATATTCCGTGTCAATTATATATCAATAAAGCTGGGATTAAAAGAAGAAATCATAAGAAAACATTTTTTCTTAGAAAATGGGTCAGACTGACCAAAATGTGTTTTTATTTGTTCTGTTTTGCTTTTTAGATTGAAAGAGTAATAAGGGCTTTCTCACACTAAAATACTATGTCCCCTGAGCATTTTGTTTTTTGTTTCAAATTGTGTGGGTTTTTATTTTTTCATTTTAATTTCTTTTAGTTTATTTTTATTTCTTTTGAAAGAGCGGTAGAGCAGGCGGGGGAGGGACAGGGAGCAAGGGAGACAGAGAATCCCAAGCAGGCTCTGCACCATCAGCATAGAGCCCAATGCGGGGCTTGAACTCACAAACGGTGAGATCATGACCTCAGCTGAAGACAAGAGCCAGACACTTAACTGACTGAGCCACCCAGGCGCCCCTCAAATTGTGTGGGTTTAAAAAGGTACAACTAAAAACATTTTTTAAAGAAAAAACTATATAACTAATTACAGTTCAGTATGTGGGGAAAAAAGCTAAGAAAGTATAAAAAGGAAATTAAAAACCATTGATGATACACTACCCAATGATAGCTTCTGTTTACATTATGGGGGCTTGTATTTATCTTAGCCATACTCACATTAGGTTGATATTATAGGATCAATGAACTTTATCAATTTATGAGCTATATTTTAGAGGCAAGTCCATATTTGCTTCTCACAAATTAAGATTTTTTGTTCTGTTATTAGGAAAAAGTCAGTTGGGAGATTCAAAATAAAAAATGTCAAGGTATTGCACATAGAAGTTATTCTATATGAACAAACTCCAGGCTACACTTTTTTTCTTACTTATTTTACTTTATTTTATTTTATTTTCTCTTTTTAATGCTACAGTTTCCTACTCTCTAGTCAAGAGAACTCTGGTTCTTTATTAAATGCTTTCACTAGCATTAACTTTGTTGGCCTGTAATTCACTTGTCTAAGGTGGGGCTAATTTTTAAGTGGTTTAAATAAATAGCTAAGAAATATAATCCATTGTCTAGATTTTTAAGCTCCTGTGAGTTTGGCAGCTGTTCCCTACTAGTAACTGAGGGAAGGGTCACAGTGTGAAGGGTAACACTACCCTCCCCACCCCCTTCAGAGGAGGTACATCCGCTTCCTCAATGCTGGTTGTCAAACATTCCAAATGCAATGAAACCACTGGGTTATTTTGGGAACCACTTTTAATGGTCACTTGCCCTTCATTTTAAAGGAAAAGAGGCCTCAACAAGGTGAGGAATGATGTAATGCAATTGCTCTCTAAGGATGTGGCTTCAGCCAGACAGGATGTCAGATCTGGCACCTTTTTTTTGGAAGGGTGTGGGGGTAGGGACCTCACCCCAGCTTGGCATCTGAGAGAGACGGGGTACTTGGCTTTTCACCTTTGGGTAGCATAGTGAAAGAAGATATACTTGGGACACACCAGCTTCCTACAGTGCAGCTGTGGAAAAGGAAGTCTTGACTTCCTTTAGAATCACAATCCAGGATCCCGGATATTCTTGTTCTCAAATCTGGTCTGAGAGTAAACAAATCTCTCCCCTAGGACATTCATTTGAATGCTTGTCATCGTTACTGAGGGTTGATGGGGGGTGGGAGGGAGGGGAGGGTGGGTGATGGGTATTGAGGAGGGCACCTTTTGGGATGAGCACTGGGTGTTGTATGGAAACCAATTTGACAATAAATTTCATATATTAAAAAAAATAATAATAAAATAAAATAAAATTCTAAAAAAAAAAAAAAAGAATGCTTGTCATCGTTGATCTTTTTTTTTTTTCCTTTTTTTTCATGCTTTCTTCTACTCAGCCGAAAACCCCTGTATCACCCTGTTCCCGCCAAGTGCTTTGCAAAGATTAGAAGCAGGAAATTTAAAATGAGAGTAACCATTTGATCTACAGTGATCTGAGAGCTATGACAAGAGCATATAGGGCCTCCACAGGCCGACCCACCCTAACAGCTGACTGGCAATCTTTTTATAATTCATACTCTTTCTCGAAGGCCAGGTCAGCTTATAGAGAGCTGAGAATTTGCCTGAAAAGAGTTTCATCTCCAACAACGAACTGTGCATGACACATAGTCCTGGGTTTATGTATATTTTACGATATTTTAAGCTATAATTATTGATACATCAACGTGTTCTGCAGTTTTGTGTATTCCCAAGGAGCAAGGAATCTCTGCAATGTGCCAGATTGTTTTAATTGTACAGTCTCATAAAATATAAAGTATTGTCGTTATAATGATAGCATTGTAGTGTCATCATAATTACCACTAAACCAAATGGCTGTTTACCCTTGCTCCTTTGTGGGCTTCCTCTGAACAGATAGACCTTTATCTATTGGTGCAGCATGGGATCCCAGATTGGCCTGTGATATGGGGATTCTGCATATAGAGAATGGGATACGGAGTTATTTTAGAATTTTAAGGCTGCACTATAATAGTCAAGGTGTTCAATCACCCCATACTATAAATGGGAACGCAGCCTCAAAATGTTCAGTGGCATCCTACAACACCGCATACCTCGTTAGTTGTAGAACAGGGACATACCTCCTGATTCCCAGGTCAATGATCTTTTAAAGAGTCGGTATCTTGAGTGCCTGGCTGTTCAGTCAGAGGAGCATATGACCCTTGATCTCAAGATCCTGAGTTAGAGCCCCAGTTTGGGTATAGAGATTACATACATACATACATACATACATACACACAAATCGGTCAGTCAGTCAGACAGTCAATCAGTTGGTCAATCAGTCTGTCTTGATATCTTCCCAAATAGCAGACAAGTAAAATTAGTTTTTTGTTTTGTATTTCCTTTTAAGTAAGCTCTAAGCCCACTATGGGGCTTGAACTCAAGATCCTGAGATCCAGAATGTATGCTCTACCCACTGAGCCAACCAGACACCCCCAAATTAGCTTGGTTTAATCAGGATGGGGGAGCGCCTGGGTAGCTCGGTCAGTTGAACGTCAGACATCAGCTCAGGTCATGATCTCACAGTTTGTGAATTCGAGTCCTGTCCCTCTCTCTCTCTCTGCTCCTCTGTCAGTGCAGAGCCTGCTTCAGATCTTCTGTTCCCCTCTCTCTCTCCCTCCCACCCTCGCTCTCTCACTCTCAAAAGTAAATAAAAAGTTAAAAAAAAACAGTGATGAGGATGGGGTGCTTGACTAGCTCAGTCAATGGAGTGTGTAACTCTTGATCTCGGGGTTGTGAGTTCGAGCCCCACGTTGGGTGTAGAGATCACTTATAAATAAAAGCCTTAAAAAAAGTCATCAGGTAAGTTTGTTTAGCTGTGGTATTTTCTTTTCTTTCTTTCTTTCTTTCTTTCTTTCTTTCTTTCTTTCTTTCTTCCTTTAATGTAGGCTCCACACCCAACATGAGGCTTGAAACCATGACCCCAAGATCAAGAGTGTCACATGCTCTGCAGACTGAGCCAGCCAGGTGCTCCTGGCTGTGATATTTGCAAGCATCTCCAGTGAAAATGACATTAAAGATCTTGGTGGTGCCATAAATAATAACTTGCGATTATTTTTCATTTCTCTACTTTTTTCTCTAATTTTGATATTTATCTTCAGTTTTAAGTGATGCCAAATCATATTTGGCATAAGTTCAGTATATTTGGATAGAACTACACTTTTTCTAAGTTCTGTGAATTTGGGGCCAAACTTAGAAACTGACAAATCTGGATATCATTTAAACTTAGTTTATAACTGTTTTCTTTTTTTAATTTGAGAGAGAGAGAGAGCATGCAAGAGTGGGGGAGAGGAGCAGAGGGAGAGAAAGACAGAGAGAGAGAATCTCAAGCAGGCCCCACACTCAGCATGGCTCAATGTAGGGCTTGATCCCACAACCCTGGGACCATGACCTGAGCCAAAATCAAGAGTCGGATGCTTAACCAACTGAGCCACCTGGGCACCCCATTTTCAAACCTTTTTTTTTTTTTTTTTTTTTGTAGAGAGAAAGAACATGAGAGCAGGGGAGACAGGCAGAGCAGAAGAGAGGAGAATCTTAAGCAGACTGAGTTGCCCCACATGGGGCTCAACCCCCTGACCCTGGGACCATGACCTGAGCCAAAATCAAGAGTCAACAGGGGCACCTGGGTGGCTCAGTCGGTTAAGCGTCCGACTTCGGCTCAGGTCACGACCTCATGATCCGTGAGTTCGAGCCCCGCGTCGGGCTCTGGACTGATGGCTCAGAGCCTGGAGCCTGCTTCAGATTCTGTGTCTCCCTCTCTCTCTGCCCCTCCCCCGTTCATGCTCTG